>NC_086210.1:9444015-9744015 GCF_035770615.1 Melospiza melodia melodia
AAGGACGCAGGACCGGAACTCGCCTCCTGTTTTGTTTTAGGGAAGGACGGCGAGAAGGTATATTGGTTTAAGGTATATTGGTTTATTGGGATTAATAGTGGAATTAAAGGTTGTAATATGATGTCTTTTAAAACTTTTAAAACCTTAGTGCAAGCCAATGGTAAAATACCTGGAAATACACCATTAGGTTGTATATTGAAACGGTGGAAAAGTGAAGGGTATTATCAAGAATTGGATAAAAGTAAAATGATAGATTATTGTAATCATTGGTGGCCTGAATATGAGATTGGGGAAGCGGGATGGCCGGTGAATGGTACACTGGAATTGGGGATAATGGAATCTTTGATGCAATTTTTAAGGAGGAATGAGAAATGGGATGAAATACCATATTTGGATTTGTTTTTCATTTTATATCTGAAAGAGGAATGGCAAAAGGAATGTGGTATTTTGGTTTTAGAAGTGAATGATGAAAGGGAGTGTGTGGGATGTAAAGAAAGAAAGAAAGGAGCGTAATTTGTATCCTTCAGTCGAGGAAGATTTGTCTTATTGTATAGCACCTCCAAGGGTTCCAGTTGCTCCTAATGTGCCCCCTGCTCCCCCTGCAGATATAGCTATAAAAACGGGATCTAGTGAGAGTGATAGTGATGGTGGTGATGGTGAAAAGAATGAGAGTGTTAAAAGAACTCCGTTAGCAGGGCGGACTGGCAAGGGAAGGAAGGGGCAGAAGGGGCCACAGTTAATTGCGCCGTTGAGGGAAGCTGTGGGACCACAGGGAGAAAGGATACTTATAAAGGTGCCTTTCTCCCCCGGGGATTTGGTAATATGGAAGCAATCAGCGGGGAGTTATCGGGAGGATCCTGAAAGGGTGGCAAGGGTGGTTAAAATGGTAATAAAGACTCAGGATCCGGACTGGAATGATTTACAGGTATTATTAGATACTATAATGGATTCCACGGAAAAGGAAATGGTTATTAGAGCCACTAGAGAAAAGGCTCGTGAGGAAATTCGGTTGAGACAACTAAATGAGACAGTTGATGAATTGGTACCAAGTGAGGAACCTAAGTGGGACCCAAACTCTACGGGAGGAATAAGGGCTGTAAAACGATATCAGGAATTGTTGGTGGAAGGAATTAGGACAGGAATACCTAAGACTATGAACTGGTCTAAGTTGTATTCGGTCAAGCAGGACAAGAATGAGTCTCCGTCTGCCTTTTTAGAATGATTAAAAGACATGGCTTGGAAGTTTACTAATTTAGATGTAGAAGATCAATCAGGAAAACTTCAATTGGCATTGTTGTTTATGGAGCAATCACAAGAGGATATTAGGAAAAAGTTACAAAAGCTGGAAGGAGAGGATACTAGAAGTTTGGATAAAATGCTGGAGGTAGCGTGGAAGGTATACAACAACAGGGAAAAAGAAACTGCAAAAAGACAACAAGCTAGTATTCTGGCTGTAATGCAACAGGCAGGGGCAGGAGGAAGACCCATTAGGGGTCGAGGTCGGGGAGGAGCTAATCACGGACAGAGGGGGTTGCCAAAAGGTCGGGGAGGATTTGGGCTTGCACCTAACATGGGGAGGTTGGATCCAAACCAGTGTGCGTTTTGCCGACAATTGGGACACTGGAAAAATGAATGCCCGGTTAGAGGAGGTATGGGCATGGGAAACATGGGATTAAGGACAGCCCCAATGGGAAATGCCCCTGTGGGAGGATTCACGGGAGGACCAGCAGAAGTCGCTCAAGCACTAGTTTTGGGAAACTATCAGAATCAAAGCTGACTAGAAAAGGATTTAAGGGTAGTTTTAGAAATAGATGGAAAGGATCAAGAATTTATGGTAGACACTGGAGCTACTTATTCTGTACTCAATAGACGATTGGGACCTTTGAGTGACACAACGGTACAGGTGGTGGGGGCAACAGGGAAGCTAGAGGAACAACCATTTTTACAACCTTTAAATCTTAGGTTTGGGGGAAAGGAATTAGATCACCAATTTTTGTATATGCCAAACTGCCCCACACCCCTTCTTGGCAGAGATCTGTTGTCCCGACTTAATGTGAAAATAATATTTGAAGGGGGAAGGGTGAAATTGGAAATACCTGAGGAACAAATAGCGGGCATTTTTGTAATCAAAGAAGTGGATGCCTCTCCTATTCCAGAAGAAATTGAGCAGGCTGTAGTACCCTGGGTATGGGAGTCAGGGGTCCCCGGAAAATCTAAAGCTGCGCAGCCAGTAAAGGTGGAACTAAAGGAAGGGGCCCGACCAGTGAGGATAAAGCAATACTCCTTGAAGCTTGAGGAAAGGAGGGGAGTAGCCCCGTTAATTAAACAATTTCTGGCTCAAGGAATATTACAGGAATGTGAATCGGAGTATAATACTCCAATTTTTCCAGTAAAGAAACCTAGTGGTTAAGTACCGTTTGGTACAGGACTTAAGGGCTATTAATGAAATAGTGAAAGACATACATCCAGTTGTTGCTAATCCTTATACCTTGTTAACATCTGTATCGGAGGAGTTTAAATGGTTCTCAGTGATTGACCTTAAAGATGCCTTCTTCTGCATCCCACTGGCAATAGAGAGTAGGAAATATTTTGCCTTCGAGTGGGAGAGTCCTGATTTTGGGAGAAAGAAGCAGCTTATGTGGACGAGACTCCCACAGGGATTTAAATGCTCCCCTACTATTTTTGGAAACCAACTGGCCAAGGAGCTGGAGGAATGGAAGATAACCCAGGTAACAATATCCCCATCCTTGTATGTAGTCCTGCAGTACGTGGACGACATTTTTCTGGCTACTAAGGAAAGGGAAATGTGCGTGGAATTAACAATTAAATTACTCAACATGCTTGGCCAAGCAGGGTATCGGGTTTCTAAGGAAAAAGCTCAATTGGTCAAAAATAGCGTTATTTATCTCGGTTGTGAGATCACACAAGGGCAGAGACGTTTGGGAGTAAACCAAATAGAGGCAATATGTGCTATTCCTTTGCCTCGTAAACATCAGGAATTGAGATCTTTTCTAGGAATGGTGGGATGGTGTCGACTGTGGATCATGAATTTCGGTCTCCTAGCCAAGCCACTATATGAGGCCTTGAAGCAGCATCGGTTGGAGTGGACGACACAGAAAAAGAAGGCCTTCCAGGAATTGAAGCAGGCACTAAAGGAGGCCCCAGCCCTAGGACTCCCTGACGTGACCAAGGAATTCCAGTTGTACGTGAATGAGAGGCAAAAACCGGCATTGGGGGTCCTCACCCAGAAGGTGGGATCCTGGAAGAGGCCAGTGGGATACTTCTCTAAACAACTGGATTCGGTAAGTTCCGGGTGGCCCTCGTGTTTACGAGCCGTGGCGGCAACAATAATTCTTATTCAAGAGGCCCGGAAATTGACTTTGGGGGCAAAAATGAAAGTGTTTGTTCCCCATATGGTCATGGCCGTTTTGGAGCAAAAGGGGGGTCACTGGCTATCATCCAGTCGAATGTTGCAATACCAGGCCATCCTGAGAGAACAGGATGATATTGAAATAAGGACTACTAATCATGTTAATCCAGCAGAGTTTTTATGCAGTGACCAGGAAGCTGGGGGACTGGTGCATGATTGCGTAGAGGTAATTGAACAAGTATATGCCAGCAGACCCGACCTAAAGGATGAACCATTGGAAGAACCTGAATGGGAACTATACACTGATGGATCCAGTTTTGTCGAGAATGGGACTCTCTATGCCGGGTATGCAGTGGTAACATTGGGTCAGGTAATAGAGGCAAAGGCTTTGTTACCTGGAACTTTGGCCCAGAAGGCAGAGGTGATTGGACTCACCAGAGCCCTGTATTTGAGCAAGGAGAAAAGGGTTAATATCTGGACAGATTCTAAATATGCCTTTGGTGTGGTTCATGTACATGGGGTGTTATGGAAGGAAAGGGGGATTTTGAATTCACAGGGAACCAACATCAAGCACCGGGAAGAAGTGCTACAGCTACTGGATGCGGTACACAGTCCCAAAGCAGTTGCAGTAATGCATGTTAGAGGACATCAGACTGCGGAAGGAGACGTTTACAGAGGAAATCGATTTGCTGATGTTACAGCTCAGCGAGTGGCACGGGAAGTATGGACTCAAATGGCATTGGTACCGGTAAGAACAAATCCGGCTACCCCATATCTGAATCAGGAGCCCAAATATTCAATAGAAGATGGAAAACTAATAAACTTGCTAGGGGCACAGAAGAATCAACTTGGGTGGTACGTTACACCAATGGGACAAATAGTGGTACCTACCCGCATAATGAAATTTATTTTGGAATCAGAACATAATAAATGTCATTGGGGGGCAGAAGTATTGGTAAAATTTTTGAAGAATGAGATAATCTCTAATCAGATGTTAACAATGGCAAAAAGAGTTAATGCAATGTGCCCAGTATGTTTGAAAAATAATCCAGTAGTTAGGAGACAAATACAAATGGGAAAGTTGCAAGTCGGGCCACAACCAGGAGATTACTGGCAAGTTGATTTTTCTGAATTGCCTAGGGCACAGGGATACAGATACTTGTTAGTGTACGTATGTACGTTCTCAGGGTGGCCGGAAGATTTTCCATGTAGAACTAATCAGGCTAAGGAGGTGGTAAAAACCTTGTTAAAAGAAATAATACCAAGATTTGGAGTACCTTTAGGATTGTCATCAGATAGGGGTCCACATTTTATAGCCGGGGTAGTGCAGGAATTAGCACGAATGTTAGATATAACCTGGAATTTGCATACCCCCTGGAGACCTCAGTCTAGTGGGCAGGTGGAAAGGATGAATCAAACCCTGAAATGACAAATCAAAAAGTTTTGCCAGGAAGCTAAACTGCACTGGCCTCAAGCTTTGCCTTTGGCCCTACTCAGGATTCGAATTAAACCAAGGGAAAAGGTAGGCGTAAGTCCATATGAGATATTATATGGCAAACCATATCATGCAACTGTATATAAAAGGGGAGGTACATGTGAGTGGGGACCAGGCGATTGCAGAGTATGTTATGTCACTTAATAAGATCTTGAATTCTTTAAGAAATACGTTACAGTGGAATAGACCGCTCACGCTGGAGAATTCTGTCCACGACATCCAGCCTGGGGACCAGGTGTACGTCAAGAAGTGGATCACGGATCCGCTACGGGAATCATGGAGAGGACCCCACCAGGTGATGATGACGACCTACACGGCGGTGAAGGTCCAGGGGATGGATGCTTGGATCCATTACACCAGGGTAAAGAAGGCACCGTTCCAGTGGGAAACCCAGATAGTGTCTCCAACCCGGATGATCTTCCGCGCAAAGCCGCCTTCTTAATTATATTACTGCTAGTGATCATGAGACTAGTACCCGTTCAAGGGTCTACTCTTGTACAGGTTGAAGAAACAAAGGTTACAGTCATGGAAGGGATGGATGTTCAATTAACTTGTGTTATCTTTGACAGCCAGAAAGTTGAGGCCGGTGAAGTTATTGCAATATGGCAACGGGGGGCTGAAAGAAGCCGAGGCAAGATAGGAGTCGGTTGGGATCAGGATAAACAACAAGGAAACACGGTACTGAATCTTACCAAGGTAACCACAAACGATACGGGAGAATATACATGTTTGGTCAAAATACGGGATAGTTTTGATTACAAAAGAGTGAGTATGAGGGTTTTGCCATGGACAGGGGATCGTGCTGAAAACATAAAGGTTAATCCAGTATCAATGGCAGTGGACATGTGGGATGGGCCACCTCTCAGAATAAATTGTTCCTTCCTAGTAAGATCAAGATATCAAAGGAACCTTTGGGTCAAATGGTGGAAGCAAAATAGGGAACTGACCTGGGACAGAATAGAGGACGGGACCAATTGGTGGGGAAAGGAAGGCAAAGGTTGTGGGTGGTCGAGTGTCACTAATCCTAGAATAGGAAATGCATGGTGGAGGCATGACAGAATGATGTTATCCTTACAGAGATACGGTAGGAGTAGACAGGAGGTTAATGATACAATAGAACGAAATACTGAGCAGGAAAATTTAGTGGTAGGATTAATCAGAGATTTTGGGATCATGCAAAATGTGACTAAAATAACAGCTTGCCTGCCATTGCCACAGGCTGCAGGTGAACCAATTCCCTGGGGAATAATACCAGTAACCAAAATGCCTGAAACATTCAAGAATGTTTCATGGTCCTGCCAGTCAGTTCCCAAACCAGTAGATGTATGGAGGGATTTGTGTATGACCACTCGGGCTATGACTAGAGAGGAATGTGAAAAGAAATCCAATCATTATGGTTGGATTCAAAATACCAGGAGGTGTTTAATTGCAACCCCAATAGATGAGCCATGCAATACAGTATGAATAAGAACGAAATCCCAACAAAACGAGATGAGTTGTCAGAATGTCACACAGAATTTTGACACCTGGAATAGTTGGAAGACATTATGGGGACCTAGTCTTTTGGAACACTATAATTACCTTGGGGAAGTACAATGGTGCATCCAATGGTCAGGAGTAAAGAATCAGTCACATTATAGGGCCCTTATCACGTCTACATCTTCCCGAGAGTTCAGACCACAGAAAGAGGATTGGAATTGTACTGAGGTTTTTACATGTGATACACCGGAAGACCGAATTGGATTGGTACCGGTGAAAATGGCATTAAAGTGGGGATGCGAGTGTAGGGGGTATGATCACACGGTTAGCAGAGAGTCCATGGATGGGCCTATAGATTGCAGATATACTACTGTGCATAGCCCTGGAAATCTAGTCTGGGTGTTGGGACACGGACAGTGGACCACACATTTACCTCTAGATGGATCAGTAACACAAATCACCCTAGGGGTTCCCACATTGTGTCCATACTGGAAACAGAATAGATTGATCCAAAGGAAAGGACTCAGAAAGAGGGAAGAATCCCTAGAGGAGCAGTGGCATGAACCTGGCTCAGGAGTGCAATTTGGATGGATATTGGAGTCATTATTCCCTCCGGTAGCGACATATCGAAACAGGGAAATGCTCAACAATTTGTTAGGACAGAGAGAAAGGTTGGCAGCAGCTACTAAGAAGGGATTTAAAGATCTAAATTTGCAATTGCAAGCTACATCAAGAATGGCCCTACAAAACAGAATGGCATTGGATTTGCTACTGTTAAAGGAACATGGAGTTTGTGGTTACCTGAGTAGGAGAATAGATCATTGCTGTGTACACATTCCAAATGTTACACTTGAAGTTGAGAAAGATATTTCTCAACTGGCAGAAGTGGAAACAAAAACCAAGGAAATTGAAAGGGAAGCACAGCATAATTGGATAGGAGCAGTATTTGATTCTTTGGGGCTTCACCTGTCTGGCTGGATTACGTCTGCTATACAGTATGTACTAATGTTTTTAGTATTTTTAGTGACTATATGGATTGTATATAGATGCCTCTTAGGTGTGATCGAAAAGGAAAAGAGGCGACCTCTCCGGTAGCTGAAGGCGATGACCCGCGGGCGGCAGAATGAGGAACACTCCCCACCTCGTTATGAAGATGTTACTGTCAATACTGTTGATTGAGCATCCTTGCAGCAGGACTGAAGGATGCTCAAAAGGGGGGAAATGTTGGAAAAGAAATGAAATTTAGCAAAATATTTAATTATAGTGAGTTGTGTGTGAACTGGTTTGTTAAAAAGTAGTTTTGTAGCCGTTGAAAGTGTGTGTTGGGTTTTGTGTGTTACCTAGCAGGTAGTCTTAGAGATTTAATAATAATTAAACTAGTGCAAGAAAGTAAGAATGCTAACCTGTCTAGAGGCAACATACAATGCTCTTAGAATAAGATAAGCAGAGGATTAATGATCTTGTTTGTGAACCAAGGAATGTATCACAAGGGGTCTGTGACCAGGCAAGGGGAACGTGGAACTGTTTCTTGGAGGCTAGGCAAGGGGAACGGGGAAACTGTTCCTTGGAGACTTTGTTATGAATCGCATGTATAAGAGGGAAGCACCCATACGTGAATTTGGGGGCTCGGACTTTGGGATGTGAGTCCCCCAGTTCCCCGGGCCCTTAATAAAGCACCCACAAAACTTATCCGAGTTTTGTGTCATTTATCAATCGGGCAACATCTTCATCAACTGTTATAAACAGGTGGGGCAGTGTTCTTTATCTCTTCCATGACTCACCCCTGATGACGCCCTCCAAGGGAGATATCTTCTGTGAATGGGCCATTGAGTGTCACTGCAGGACTGATAAAATTCCATCATCCCATTGTGGGATGGTCCGCCCAGGGGGAGGAACCAAGCATTCCTACCTGCATATAAGCTGAGCCTTGCAACACCAGGAGCAGCTTACCTGCTGGATTCCCAGAGGACAAGAGCTCCATAACCACCACTGGACTTTCAGAGGAAGACCAGAGCCTTCTGCAGGATCACTGCTCTGACAGAATCGCGTTCATCACTCCAACAGGACTGCAGCCACCATTTAATGGGACTGCTGCCAACACCCTGATGCACAGGGTGTCAGGTTATATCCTAACTCTGTCAGTTTAAGGCAGTGTTTCTGTATCATTGCCTTGATCTTCATTTTCCTATTAAATTGTAGTTCTGGCTTAGATTTTGCCCCTGGTTTGCATTCAAACCAGTAAAGAAGACCATGTGTTTACCCCTTGTTTTCTTCCCAAACCAGGATTTCCCATTCCCAAACCTTGATTGGATGGAGGAGGAGGCGAGGAAGAGGAAGAAGCCCTGGGATACCCAGGCAGGTGAGGAGGAAATCAGTGCCCCTTTCCCCCTCTCTCGGGCTCCATCTCCCAGCCCAGCACTGCCCCCGGCTGCAGGACAACCCTGGTGCCAATGCCACCCTTACCGGGATGCACTGGGAGAATCTCCTTCCCTTTCCCTCTGGCACACAGGCAAATCCCATCATATCCTTGTCCTTCCTCCCCAAGACAAAAAGTTAAGGATGGAGACCAGGGAGGAAAAATCTCCTTGGCAGAAACTCATGGAAGAGGCTGGTTTGAGTGACTCCATAGTGCAGAATTCTAATGGGGAGGAAAATCCCCAGAGATCCCACAGGAGGAGGGGCTGCAAACCCATCCCAGGGTGCTCTGAGGAGGAAAGACCCACCCTGAGCCAGGAAGGTGGACAGAGCTTCAGCCAGAGCTCAGAGCTGGTGGTCCATGAGCAGCTTCATGATGGGGAGAAGCCCCACAAGTGCTTGGAGTGTGGGAAGAGCTTTAGGCAGAGCAGCACCCTGATCAGCCACCAGATGATCCACACCAGGGAACGGGCCTACGAGTGTGGGGAATGAGGGAAGGGCTTCAGCTGCAGCTCTGCCCTCATCAGGCACCAACACATCCACACTGGGGAGAGGCCCTATGAGTGTCCTGAGTGTGGGAAGAGGTTTCCCACACAACAGCTCCCATCTGCTCCGGCACCAGCAGATTCACTAAGAGGAGAGACCCTTCCTCTGCCCCAACTACGGGAAGGGCTTCAAGCCCAGCTCCAACCTTGTTAGCCACCAGCGCGTCCACACAGGGGAGAGGCCCTAGAAGTGTTCCCAGTGTGGGAAGAGCTTCTCCAGCAGCTCTCACTTGACCAGACACCAAAAGAGGCACCGGTAAAGTAAGCCCTGCTAATACCCCAACTACAGGAGGAGCTTTGTGCACTGCTCCAGCTTCAACTCCCATGGAGGACCCATATTAAGCAGAGCCCTGGTGATCCATGTTCCCCATGATCCATGCCGGGAAAACACTTGTACCTTTTCCTGCCCCTGCCAATGGACATGATTTGGCTCTGAAGAACCACATGAGGGTCTCGGCATGGCCATGTCATTACATTCTCTCCCACCTCAGGACACTGCCAGGGGCAGGAAAGGGACTCTATCTCTCTTTCTCTCTCTCCCTTGAGGAGAAGGGTGTCCTTTCCAGGCAGTGGGAAGCAAGAGACAGTCAGTTGTGTTGTAGTTTTCCCTTTATTTTATTCCTTCTGTTACCAGTATTGTTTCTGTTCTTGTTTGTTCCTTATCTTGCTGCTGTTCCCAATAAATTGTTCTTATCCCAGCCCGGGATCTTTGCCTTTTGTGCTTTCCACAAGAGGTGGGAGGCCAGCAGGTCAGCGCGGTTTTAGTGGGAGCAGGAAATTCAGGAATCCCATTCCTGAAGAGCAGCCCATGGAAGCCGAACATCCTAGCTGGTCCCAGCCCTGGTGGCCATGGCAACAGCCTTGGGAGCGGGTCCCTGGCTGGGGCTGTGGGAACCTCTTCCCTCTGGTGCCCAGGGACAGGAGTGGAGGGAACGGCTGCAGCTGAGTCGGGGCAGGCTCAGGTTGGATGTCAAGAAAAGGTTTTTGCCCAGAGGCTGCTGGGGCCCTGCCCAGGCTCTCCAGGGAATGGTCCCAGCTCCAGGGCTCTCTGAGCTCCAGCAGCGTTTGGACAGCGTTGCCAGGCCCAGGCTGGCATTGTTGGGGTGTCCTGTGCAGGGTCAACAGTTGGACTGGAGGATCCTGATGGGCCCATTCCAGTTCAGCCAATTCTGTGGTTCTGGGATCCCATGAGACTGGGGATGGGGCTGCCAATGGCTGCCATGGCAACAGGCTCTGGCTGCAGGCCTGAGCTGGTGTCCATGGCAACCACCCCTGGCATGGGGTCTCCATGGAGCTGCACAGGGACTGACCATAGCAACAGGGGGCTGGTGATGGTTGCCATGGAAACTGACCATAGCAATAGGGGGCTGGTGATGGTTGCCATGGAAACTGACCATAGCAGCAGGAGTCTGGTGATCATTGCCTGCTAAGGATCAGATTTGTCACAGGCCCTCAGAGGGGTTCCATGGGGACTTTCCAAGAGTCTCCAGGCTGTTCCACAGCTGGAATGTCACAGGCAGAGACAGGGGCTCCATGGACACCTGCCAGGCATTTCTGGGGACTGTAAAGGGCCGTGTGGTCAGAGGCAGTCACAGCCATTCCATGGTGACATCCCAGGGGACCTTGGGCTGCAAAGGAACCAATCTGTCACAGACACTCACGGGGGCTCTATGGTGAAATCCCAGGAGTTCCCAGGCTGCCAAAGAGCCGGGATGTCCCAGACACTCACAGGGGTTCCTGTCATGGGCACAGTGGGAGCTTCAGGAAAAATCTATTAGGGAAACTCCTGTTGGGTCACAACATGCAAAAAGGATTCCCAATAGCCCCCACAGATGCCCAAACATCACCATTGAATCAGAGATGACACAGACTCAGATCAGAAGGCTAAGGGCTAAAAGCCACCTGTTTATTCAATCCTCTTCTTTTATACCTTGCTTTGCTACAGGTGGACCTCACTGGTCCTTTAATCAACACATTTCACATGATTGGCCAATTAAGACAACATCCTCATTAAACAACCTTATGGAAAAAACAACCTTTTATAAATATTGTCATGGTTCCAGTTATTGATGGTTGTTTTATGCTGGGCCTTTCTGGGGGCTCTCTGGATGTGGGAAACCCTCCTGCAGCAATTCTGTGCCAGGTAAAAGAAGATACATAAGACTTTCTTGGTCTTCGGCTTCCTGTTTATTGTTATCTTCTCTAAAGTTTTGCATGCTGTGCATACCAGGCTCAGCATCCTGGACAAACACCTCAAAATGGCTCCAAAATGTACGGTTTCAACGTCTTTTAAAGTTGTCTCACCCAATTAACTCTTAAAACATACATTATTTCTACTTATCTACCAATTACTCATCCCTTGACTGTCCACATAAGCTCTGCACTGTGCTTTCCTTGACCAATCACCCTCTGCCACAAATACTGCAGAAAATGGAGTAGATGAAGAAGAAGACAAGGACTACGTCCAAATTCCTCCATCTTGCTTCCTATCTACATCATATTAAAAATCCCAAAACCTAAATTTCGCACCCAAAAGGAACATGCTATACTACCCTCTAATCTATTTCACACTTTGGTAAATTCTAATCTGTCTCAAAGTCCTGGAAGTCCTCTCCATGGGCGAAGATTAAAGGCAGTGTTTCTCTGGTGGTCAGAATGCCTCAGAGCAGACACAGAAATATTCCCTGTGCCCTGGATTCCCACACATTTAACCTAAAAACCTTTAACCCTCAACATGTGAAGTTACCAAAAATGTTCCAGGTAAGTAGGATTAGAAGGAGAAGGAATAGAGAACAACAGAAAGACAGAAGATCCAGAGAAAGACACACACATATGTACCAGCTGCTGGGGTTCCAGCATCGCTAACAGACAAACCCCAGGAGAAGGCAGGATCCAGACCATGGGCTGGCCTCCTGCTCTGGTTTTTAACCCCCTGGGCCTTCATGGGCGTGCCCCTGGGGTGGGACTGCCAGGTGCTTGTCCAATCAGAGCCAGGGTGGCACCAGATGCTGGTGTGTGATTGATTGACAGCTCAGCCAATCAGAGAGGGGTTAGCACAGCATTTGCTATGTGATTGACAGCTCTGCCAGGCCAGGGCTGGGGCGGGGTTCTGTCCCACCACAAACCAATCCTGACCCTCCCCTGGCCCCTTGCCCTACACAGGCATTCTGAGCATCCCAAGGTGTCTCGGGACATCGATCTCATCCAGCCTCTGACAGCGACCACGGTGACACTACGGAACCTCATGGAACTATGGGTCAGTTGTTACAATGGAGGTCCAAGGAAATTATTTTGAGACTGTGGAATCCGGGAATCATGGAATCAAGGAGACCATTGTGGAAATAATGGGCCCTATGGAAGGAAGGATCAACCATCAAACTGTGGTTTGATTGTGATTAATTTAAATAGAAAAAAGGAGCCATTGTTTCACAGCGAGGCTGCATGGGGCCAACGGACCCTTGTGACTCTGTTGGGGCTCATGAAACCAAGAAGCCATTGTGACATTGCCAGACCTCATGGAATCTAGGAGAATATTGTGACAGTGTTAGGACCCATGCAGTCAATGGAAAATGGAACAGGTCTGCCTGGTTTGGACTCCTGGGGACTGTCTGACAGGTCCCACTGAATTTGACATGTCAAGGGCCACTTCCCATCTGGCCATGAAGCGCTGGGGCTCTGTGTTTTATTCCTATGTGAAAGAACTGTCATTCTTGTCTAGGCACCTATGGCCAAAATGGGAATTCTGCATCTAAAATTCTCTATAGCCAAGGGTTACTCCCAGACAAAAACTGCCCATACAGACAAGTCTGGCTAGACTTGGCCTCTGGTGACTGCCTCTCATCTGCCCCTGCACCACTGGGGCTCAATTGTTTCGTTCCTGTGGAGACCATTGTGACACTGCGGAGCATTGTGGAACCAATAGGCCATGGAAGCACTGCAGGCCCTTGTGGAACCTGTTACACTGTAGGAACTTGTGGAACCAAGGGAAACATTGTAACACTGTGGATACCATGGATCCAAGGGGCCACTGTGACACTGTGGGGCCTTGTGGAACCAAGGACATCTTTTTGGCTCTGTTGGGCGACATGGTCACAAGGGACCAGTGTGAAGCAGGAGGGCTTTGTGGAACCAAGAGGCCATTGCTGCATTTCAAGGCCTTGTGGAGCCAAAGGCCCATTGTGATCCTGGAGGGTGCTGTGGATCTACGGAGAGCGTTGTGGCATTGCAAGGCCCCATGGAATCATGGAGACAGTATTGTGACCCTGCAGGGCCTTATGGATGTAAGGGGCCATTGTGACACTATGGGAAGTGTTGGAACCAAGTGAATCAATCTTGCACTACTGGACCCCAATGGAACCAAGGGGCCATTGGACACAGCGAGGCTTCATAGAGCCAACAGACCATTACAACACTGTGGGGCCTTGTGGAACCATAGAGACCATTAGGATCCTTAAGGACTTTTGTAACCAAGGGACCATCATGACACCTGAGGACATCATGGAAGCAAGAGAACTATTGTGACACTGCAGGGCCCTGTGGAACCAAGTGAACATGAAATAGGTATGGCTGCCTTGGTCTCCCAGGGGTCACCTGACAGATCTGGCAGACCTTGGAATGTGGAAAGCCACTCCCATCTGCCACTGAAACACTGGGACTTTGGGCTTTTCTTTTTATGGAAAAGAACTGTCCATTTTTTCCAGGCATCCATGGAAAAAATTAGGATTCCACCTCGAAATTTCTGTGTATCCAAGGATTGCTCCCAGACAAAAGTTGCATGGACAGACAAGTCTGGCTGGTCTTTGACTCCTGAGGGGCAGCACTCACCTGTTTTCCAAGCACTGGAAAGGGCTTTCTGCTTTTCTTTTTATGAAAAAAAGACCCCATTACTTTTGTCCAGGCACAAATGTTTTAAGTTAGGACTCCACATTCATCATTTCAAATATCCAAGGGTTGCTCCAAGCAAACCTGCCAGGACAGACAGGTCAGGCTTGCCTTGACCTCTGGTGGTTGCTGTTCATCAGCTCCTGAAACATGAGGGCTCCGTAGTTTCCTTCCTAAGGAGACCAATATGACACTTGGGAGACTTGTGAAATGAAGGGGCCATTGCAACACTGCAGAGCACCATGGATCCAAGGGACCATTGAGACACTGTGGGGCCTCATGGAACCAAGGACATCATTGTGGCTCTGTTGGGCTGCATGGTCCCAAGGGGCCAGGCAAAGTAGTGGTGTGGGAGTTAGCCCAGTTGTAACTCAGCGTCAGCCAGATTTTACACGGAAAAAACTGGGCATTAGTGTCAAGCCCTGGGAATCATTAGTTTAACTTCAGGTGAGCTTGAGAATTTCCCCATAAGCCTTTAGTATTGTTATGCTAGCTTGTCCAAGTTCTATTCCCCTACTGGTTACTTGTTTCCCCTATACGTTTATTGTTCTAGAGTGTTCTACCCCGAAGTGTATATGCTGTTGCTTCCCCTTTGTCTCGGGTCTTTGAATCCTACCCCTTGCACTGAGCTTGACTTCTCCGTGTTAATTGTTTTTCACCCTGTTACTAAAGTTCTTTTTGGGCAACTGCATCGAACCTGCTCCTTTTAATTTTCACCACCCTTGCCCTGAAGTTAGGGAACAAGAGAGGTTTGTCATAGCCACCTTCACTGTGACTTTTGGTGTCCAAACAGGGACCATGACATTCAGGGCTCCCTGTGTCAGTCACGTCAGCTGGGGTTAGCTGATGGATAGGCCAGTGCCCGCTGGGATTTTGGATTGTGCTGAGCCCAGTGGATTCATCGTTGCTTCAAAAGACCTTACCCAGGATCTGCAGGGACAACAATGGTTTCACCTGCATAGGATTGCAGGTGGGTTTGGGGAAATGCAAGACATTTCTTGCCTATTTTGCCACTGTGTATTTACAATATGCACCCATGTCCCATAACTGATTTTGGGTGTTCTGGTGGCCCTCTCACATAAGGCAGAACAGGAGAAAACTGGGCAGCCAGATGTCCAAAGTAGAAAGGAGCGAATAGGGGTGCTTTAATTCTCACTGATCATGACATAATATTTTCAAAGAACGAATTGAAATCAATCATGAGGTGGATCGTTAAAAATTTTCCAGACACCTCTCCTGATGAAATCCACACCACTGAATTTTGGGACTCAGAGGGAGTTAAATTGTGCAACGTTTTGATCAAAAGGAACCACGTTGCATCCCACATGCTCTCCATCTTTCACACCATCCTTGAGACTCTTCACCAGCAAGCAGTGTGTCAAAAACTCAATCCGTTGGTCACTCCTAACTTGGGACCTCCCCTCAAACCTGCCTTTCTCAGACTTTCCACGATGGTCCAAAATGGCAATGCCAGGCTATCTTGGAGCATCATGCCCTGGAGACTCAAGATGGAAGGAGCCTGAATGTGACTTGGTGTCAACAGAAGGAGACCAGGACATCAATTAGATCATCACAGGCCCAATTTTATTGATCAATACAGCGGGTTAAATACAGTTCATAATGAGCTTCATACATATTGCAAAAGTTGAGCTCAGGATTGGTTAGTTACATATCAGCAACTACGCCTACTTCTACATTCTTATGGTTATACTTTTGATACTTTCTACATATTCTCAGGAAGAATCTCTCTTCCCGATCCTCATGTTCCGGCAAGGGCATTCTGTCCTTGCCTGTCATTGGTCACTGACTGTTGACTTCTCCTTTCAGCTTACTGACTGCGGACTTCCCTCTCTCAGCTTAACCAGCAGCATTATGTCAGCATGGCCTTTCTCAGCTAACCAACTATTAATAAATCTCTCCACATTTCCCCCGTTTTCTTCTTGAGCAAGGAGATTAGTTTGCCAGGTTTTTGCTATTGTACGACTGACCATGTTTTGAATACAATTAAAAATACAAGGCAAAATAAGCAAAAACAGTAAAATTACACACAGCAGTCCTATAGCATAGATCACAAGGTTCCTCAACCATGGCCCAAGTCCTAAGCTTTTAAGCCATTCGTCAATTCCTAAACCTTCTTCTTCCTTGAGATTGTGAAGTCCCTGTTGCAGTTCTTTTATCTTAGTGTGAATGGACACCGAATGATCAGACAGATTCATGCAACACATTGCCTCGAACTCTTCACATCCATGCCCTTGTGCTAAGAGCAAAAAATCTACAGCAGCTCTATTTTGCAAAACAGCATGGTTAACACTCTGCACATCTGCGGTTAGCATGTCTAAAATGTGTGATGTCTTGTTCAGCTCATCCTTTGCCCAGCATCCTAATTGTTTTGCTAAATTCATAGCTTTATTGGCAGATCCTCCTGGCAAGATAGTTGAAACTACCACCTGTTTGAATGTACCCCAAAACTGTGGATCTCCTATCTGGCTGCAGTCTAAGTCATGTATGCTATGTCTTTTCCTGTTTGAATTTTGACTCAGCTGCATTAGCAAGGATACATTAGGGTGAAACAATGACAATTTCCCCAAATAACAGGGTCCACCCTGTGGTTTAGCTGGTAAACCATTCCATGCCCTGTCTCCACAAATCAAAAATATTCCTGTGGGTAATTTCAATGGTGCTGTGATATTTGTGCCGTTACATTGACTGTAATGCTGTGGAGAGAATTCACTCACATTCAGGGATGAATCTCGGGTGGCCCATGTTTCTTTAGGTTGGTTTAAATTTTTAGCACCCGAAAATTTGAAGCTAAGCCATCTGCCAGCTGTAGTGTTAGACATACTGGCGTTTGTACTTCCAAAAAGATCTAATTCCGCAGGAGGAGAATGCAAAGAGGTGTTAAGTGATTGGATTAGTAAGCATTGACGATAGCCATCACTCTGACTTGCAGTATACCCTTGTTGCACTGGCAATGTGATCTTTGATATGTTAGACATACATAAGGTCTGATTGTTTATCAAACTGCAAAATTCTCCAGGAGACCATACCGGAAGTCCCACCAGGCATGTTCGAAATGGATTAGTGACTCCTCCAAGACTAAGACAAAGTGATGATTGGTTAGTTTGATTAGCAAGTGTCACCCATAAATTTTCTCTTGGTTGACTAAAGTGTGTTATTCCTACTGCTTCACTTGCTACAGCATTGAGCAGTATAACAAGAACAAACCTCATTTTTCCTTCTGCTTGCTTTGTTTTTCCTTTCTTCGCTGTCTTTTCCCTGGTTTGCTAGATTGTCTATTGTAAGGCTGAGTCAATTCTTGAATATACTGATCTAATTCTAAATCAGCATCCTTGCTCACAGGTATAGCATGAGGTAAGTTTGAAGGCAAATCAGCTTTACAGCAAGCTGCTATAATGCGTGAGGCTTTAGTAATTTCAAATATTCTAAGTATTTCCTGTAACCTCCACCTAAGATATGCTATAACCACTTGTTCTGCACTCTCAAAGAGCTGTAATCCTGTCCGTCCTGGCAGGCCAGTACTTTGTTCAAGAGCTCTAACCCAGATAAAATTTCGAATCCACTTTCCAAAACAAGGTGCACACCATAAATAGTCTATTGATCTCTGTGAATACCAATAAACCTGATTACAATCTGCACAATGCAAAGCTACCCATGCATAGCACTTATCATTATCCCTTTTACAAACATAACAAGGAAGTGAATGTAAGTAAGGACCAGTATAAAAGTCTGGTTCTTCAACCCAATGCAACCAATTCAATGGTGGTGATCGCATAGCCTCTTCAGCTTTTTTACTATATGAGGCTAATAGTTCAAGCTCTTTCTTTAATACAAGGTGTATCTTATTTCGTAACCGTAGTTCCTGTTCATTATCTTCTTCAACAATTATATCCTCCTGAGGGTCCCATAACTGTAAAATTGTCTTAATCATAGAAAATTAATTAGCAATCACTGATACCCTTGCTCAAATGAGATCGTTCCCTTTTTGCCTCCTTTTTCTTATCTGTCTTCAATCTTGCTGCTCCTGATTTTACTGGTCCTGCCACTTGCAAACTCAATTTTTGCAACTTGTCAATGCAGCAATCTAATGCTCTATCAGGATCCCCTTTGAAGGGTCCTACAATTGAATGCTGTGTTAAAGGCACTAATTTTCTACACCTTATAGAAACTATACGTGATTTACTTTGAACCTTAATTCTATTTACAATACATTGTACCTCCCATCGATAATAAGCAAGAATTTTCTGTTCAGGAGACTCATAAAGATTTAAAGCTATATATGCGTTTTGCCCTGTTTGTCTCCTTAATTCATCTTGCCAGCTTTTACCCCAAGTGTGCTCGTGTTCACAAGTGTGACACCACAAATCCCACAATAATGATTGTTCTATCCAAAAAGTTCTTTCACAACCCCCACAACGTAGGGCTATCCAGGCAGCACAATGTGGATTGTGACAGTCAAGGCAATGTTCTTTCGCTGGATTTGTTAAGCGAAAAGTTGACAATGAGTCAATAAAACCAATCAACTCCTGGGCTGTCCGATAGTGATGTTTCAGTGCTCTGTCCACCGCTTCCAATTACCCATTCAATTGTAACAGTAGCGGTTGTAGGACTAGAAGCAGTTTCTTCCCCAGTCGCTCCGTGTCCTCCTCCGTAAGGCGGTCTGCCAGAGGCTGCATCAAAAACAGGTTTAGTCCACTTAGCAGGCACCCACAAAGGCCCTGTAGGTGAGGAAACACAAAGATACCCCCGACCCCAATATAATACTTTTGCAGGTTTTTCCCATAACCCTGTACTCGGGTTCTTATACTTAACCCAGACCTCTGTTTCCTTAGTATTTTCCTGACCTGACCTTGGATGATGTTTCATTGCATTGGGGGTATCATCTTCCCCAAAAATACATAAATGGTTAATCACATACAAAACCTTAGCCAAACATGCTTGTGGATCTACCAAATCTTGATGTTTCTCAATATACTGCTTAAGGGTACCGTTTGCTCTTTCCACTATTGCCTGTCCAGAAGGAGAATGTGGAATACCTGTCACGTGCTTAACAGACCACTGATTCAAAAATTTCTGAACCCTAGCACTTACATAAGCTGGACCATTATCCGTTTTGATACTCTTTGGAACTCCCATAACAGCGAAACAACTTAACAGGTGTCTGATAACGTGTATAGCTTTCTCTCCTGCCTGAGCCGTAGCCCATATGTAATGACTATATGTATCTATAGTGACGTGCACATGTTTGACTTTACCAAATCTGGCTATGTGTGTAACATCCATTTGCCATTTCTCATTTATTTCTAAACCTCGAGGATTAACCCCGATGCCTAGACCTATTCCACCATTATGATAACTACATGTTGGACATGCTCTGACAATGGCCTTGGCTTCTGACAAACTCAGCTCAAAGTGTTTTGCTAAACCTCTTGCATTTTGATGATATCTACTATGTGCTTCTCTGGCCAATGTGTGCTTATCAATAGGACAAGAATTATCAATGGGTAGGGTAACCAATTTATCTGCACGTTCATTCCCTTCTCCTAAACCTTCAGACCACTTATGACTCCTAATATGAATCACAGAATACGCTGCATTTCTCTCTCTTAAAGCCTTCCTTAACTGTATCAGTAACTCATACAATCGTATATTATTCACTTCCTTAATTGCTGCTTCCTCTATTCGTTTGACTACTCCTGCAACATACATAGAGTCTGTGACCACATTTAAAGGCTCCTGTAAGTTGGACACTGTCCATACTACTGCTAACAATTCCAAAGTTTGTAAGCTATCTGCAGGGTCTGCTGTGAGGAGTTGATGCTTCCATTGTCCTTTTTCTTGCCAGGTGACAGCAGCACGCCTTGATTTCTTTCCTGCATCTGTAAAAGCTGTAATAGCTCCTTCTATAGGGTGTTCTTCTCTCAAAGGTCGAGTGATCCAGTTCCATTCTGTCATCCATTGCAAAACTCTAGGCACTAATTTGCTGGTCTCTACTTTAGCAGACAATGTCAATAATGCTTCCTGTAAATCCTTCGAATTAATCAAGTACCAGTCCAAGGTTTCTTTTTCCATAGGCAATCTAATGGTAGCAGGTTCTCTACCATCCACTTCAAGAATTCTGAGATGCCCCTTTTTGATTAATGCAGCCAATTGTTCAATTTTTGAAGATATTGTTTTCTTATGCTGCAGTGGTGGTGATAACCATTCCAACACCCGTATCTCCCCCGTTTTCTTTTGTTGTTGAGAGAGAACACCAAGCAAGTGGCAAGGGCTATTCCAGATGGTAAGGTCAATGGGGTGGTCGAGTTGTCGACGAGACACATACCCTTGCTGTACACAGTTACTAATTTGCTGCAAGGCAAGACGGTGCTCCTTTGGCAGGTATACAGGAGTAGTAGGGTCAACGCCTTTTAACAAAGGCCGTAGGGTTTCTAATAAATGATTTGGTATTCCCACAATGGGCTTCAGCCACTGTAAGTCTCCCAGCAACTTCTGTGCATCATGTAGAGTCTTAATATCCAATTGTAATTCCAATTTTTGAGGTATTACTATTTGATCCATCAAAGTCCATCCCAAATATTTCCAGGGCTTTGTAGTCTGAATTTTCTCTGTACCAATAACAAGTGAATATGCAGCAAGAGTATTTTGAATGCTGTCAGTCTGCAAAGAGGAAAATGGTTGTTGCTGTGCAAACAAAATATTGTCCATGTAATGATATATTATAGTTACTGACCATTTGCGACGTAATGGCTGTAATGCAGCATCAACATAAAGCTGACATAAAGTCGGGGAATTGCGCATGCCTTGCGGAAGAGACGTCCATTCAAATCTTTTATCCGGTTCTCCACGATTTATTGCGGGTAAAGTAAAAGCAAATCTCTTCATATCATCAGGATGCAGGCCAATAGTGAAAAAACAATCCTTTAGGTCAATAATTAAAAGTGGCCAGTGTTCTGGGATCATAGCTGGATTTGGAAGACCAGGCTGTAAGGCCCCCATTGGTTCGATTTGGTCATTTACAGCCCTCAAATCATGTATCAAACGATATTTCCCTGATTTCTTCTTGATTACAAAAAAAGGTGTATTCCAAGGGCTCGTGGAAATCCGTAGATGTCCCTTTGTATACTGTTCCTGTACCAATTCATGAGCGTGCATAAGGCTTTCCCCTTTTAATGGCCATTGCTTAACCACCACCGGTGTGTCCGTCTTCAAGGTGAGTGGAATGGGGAAAGTCCAAGCAATGGCAATTACCCCAAAGGGTGATGATTAGTTAACACCACTCCCAATTGTGTTAAAATGTCCCTTCCAATTAAACAGGAAACTGTAGGAGGCAGTTGAACAATTGAAAACACAGGAGATACTTGTTGATTCTCAATGCACACAGACAAAGACGGCGATCTGCTTGCCAATGTAAATCCTCCTACTCCTATGAGCATGTTTGATGATGGAAATAGAGGCCAATGTTGTGGCCACGCTTCTGGAGAAATGATGCTGGTATCTGCTCCTGTATCCAATAATCCATAAAGGGTTATGCTTTGATGCCCATAGGTAATTTCAACTTTTTGCTTTGGTCTATTTTGTAAATCCACAGTCAAAAGTGTAACATCAGAAGAGCCAAAACCCTTCTCATTCCGTGTTTGCCCAGTAAATGATTGTATTCCCGATGTCATTTGTGATAGTGGTACCAATTGTGTGATGCGTTGTCCTTTTGTTATTTTAATCGGAGGATAAAGGGTGTAAACCATGATTTGTATTTCCCCTGTAAAGTCTGCATCAATAACAGCAGTCAAAACAAATAATCCCAACATAGTTGTGGAAGAGCGTCCTAGTAATAATGCTCCACATGTTTGTCCATTTAATATAAGAGGACCCTTTACTCCAGTTGGTATCCTCTCAGGCCGGTTCTTCATTAGCGTGACGTCTACTGCTGCTGGTAAGTCCAAACCGAGGCTCCCTGCTGTTGCGGGTTGCAGACAGGAGGTGGCAGCGATGTCACGGCAGTAGCTGGTGTCTCCGATGTCACGGCGGCAACTTGTGTCTGGGCGCGGCCCCCGTGATTCGCGCTCCGCCGATCATTTCTCGACCAGCGCCTACAAGCCATAGAATTGTGGGAACTAGATCGGCAGTGTTGACACCATATGCCAGTCGCTCGGCATGTTCGGCGTGTGTGTCCTTCGTTGCCGTATCGGTAACACTTCAGGAATGGTCTCGAAACTCCTTGCATGAATGCCAGTGAGCCGCTTCGGAGAGGAGCAAGAGCAGCTAACACCTGATTCTGAGTAGACTCTGCTTGCTTTTGTAACCCTAATCCTAATTCCTTTAAGGCTTCTGCTATATATGCCTGCGACGCTGTTGGCATTAATGCCATTCGCTCTAACGCTTCCTCAATGGTCCAATTCCTCCCTAAAGTAGCTAACACTCTTTGTGTTGCTGGATTGCTATTTTGCAAGGCACACTGCTTCAATCGCGCCCCCCTCATATATTCTGCAACACCAGCCCGATCTATAGCAGCAGCTGCTCTATCGATAAAATTTCCAAATGATTCTTCTCTACCTTGTTTAATGCCCATATAAGCCAGCAACCCTCCTGGCTCTTTAACCATATCTATTGCAGCACGCACTAACCGCATAGACTCTCTAAGTATATCTGCTCCCGATATCATCTGTGCCTCTGTACGCAAATATGCCCCTAAGCCCATCAGCTCCTCTACTGTTACTCCATGTAGTGGGTCTCCCTGGGCTCGTTGTACAGCAACTGACTCATAAACCAGAGCTTGCCAATGTGCATTAAACAATAACTGCTGATGCTGAGTAAATATCAACCGAACTATTCCTCTTAAATCATTTGGGCATAAAACCTGAGTATTAAAAAGATAATCTAACATTTGCCTAACAGGTTCACTTTTTACTCCAAACTGACTAACCGTAGAACGTAGCTGGGTTAACAACTTCCAATCTAAGGGAGTATATTCCGCTATATTATGCGTAAGGTTCCCCTGTGCATCATACTGTGGTGTGTATGTAACTGGACATGCAAGACTAGAAGCTACTTCCACCGCCTCGCCATCCCCCATTTGCATTACTTCTTTTGCCAAAGCAGCCCAAGCTTCCCTCCTCTGTTTAGCCATCTCCTTCCATAGATCACGGTGTGCCCCTGGGATGGGATCTGACTCTTTAAGGGTGCTATGCTGCTGGCACTTCAGTACAGACACCGAGTTTTCGCACAGGGAAGGCGGTGGAGCAGAAGCTGACTTGCGCGGGGGAAGCGGACCCCCACTGGAGCTAACAGTGAAACCAGAGCTGGCTCGAGCAGAGCTGGCTCGCGCGGGGGAAGTGGCCCCCCCGCTGGAGCTGGCTTGCTCGGGGGAAGCAGCGGAGGCAAAGCTGGCGGCGGAGGCGAAGCTGGCTTGCTCCCACCCCCACCATCCGACCCGCCTGAAGCTGGCCACGGAGGCAAAGCTGGTTTGCTCTTACCTCCACCGTCTGACTCGCCCTCCCCCTCTGACAGGAAGGGTGCAGACGGTTCCACTGTGCCTATAGGAAAATCCTCCACACCACTTTGCTGGGGACTCTTAGGCGTAAGTATCTTAGTTACAGAAGTTGCTAAGGGATCATCCTCATGACCATACCCTATATTCCTCTTATGAGCTTCTGTCGCCCTTTCTGCTGCCTTTCTCTCAGAGACCTGCTGAAGTAACATGTTATACATCAGCCGCCATAATTTCCCTAATTTCTTTGCTGACTTATCATCGTCTAACATTGTATCCCACAGTATTTCCCTAAACTTCCTCCACTCTGCTAGCTCATGAACTGTATGTGGATTAGCAAAGATACCTTTAGCATGGCCATAAGCTAATAACCCTGGTAACTCCTTCTTTAAATCTATCCCCTTTATTCCTCGCCGTTCTAAATACGCGGCGAAGAGGTCGTATGCCGCTTGCCTATCCATACCTATTAGTCAGCGCTGTTGCAGCTCTCCAGGCTCCAGTGGCACGTATTGGCTTGAGTCACCTTTGTGAACCTCAAGGGTGCTTCAAATTCCGGCACCGTCCCTGCTGCAAGGACCCAAACCCAACTTCCTCGACCATGGCATGATCCCCTTTTTCTTTTAATCCGAGAAAAAAGGGCAGAAGTTCGGCAGTGCCCGCTTTCTCCACCATTTGTCGACGGAAGGAGACCAGGACATCAATTAGATCATCACAGGCCTAATTTTATTGATCAATACAGCGGGTTAAATACAGTTCATAATGAGCTTCATACATATTGCAAAAGTTGAGCTCAGGATTGGTTAGTTACATATCAGCAACTACGCCTACTTCTGCATTCTTATGGTTTTACTTTTGATACTTTCTACATATTCTCAGGAAGAATCTCTCTTCCCTATCCTCATGTTGCGGCAAGGGCATTCTGTCCTTGCCTGTCATTGGTCACCGGCTGCTGACTTCTCCTTTCAGCTTACTGACTGCTGACTTCCCTCTCTCAGCTTGACCAGCGACATTATGTCAGCATGGCCTTTCTCAGCTAACCAACTACTAATAATACTCTTCACAAGCAACAGCTCTGCATGCAAGTGGCCATAGAACCTGGCTTCAGAAATGGCTCCTTGGACTGGTTTCCAAGGAAACCTGAACTGATGGGGGTTGCCATGGCACCCAAACCCAGCAGTGTGGTCATTGCAGTGTCCATGGCAACAGTCCCTTGCAATGGCACCACTGCATATTGGGATGATGATCCACCCTTACTGCTGGCCCAGGGCAGGTCTGGAGTGCTCCTGGTGGCAGCTTGGGCTTGGCAGACACTTGAGGAGGATGTCTGTTTGCAATGGGGAAACTCAGGAGTTTTATATTCCTTCAAAAATCAAAGAAGGCAAATCCCTCTTTGTCTGTGTGCAGCCACTTCTCCAAGCAAAGCAGGTTCCAGGTGAGTGAGGAGAGACACAATGGGCTTGGGGAAAGTGGAGCAAGGTTGTCCACAGTGGCTCAGAGCTCAAGGCACCGCTTCTCTGAGCCGGCCAGACCTCCTTAGGAGAGTCCCTGGATCAATATCAGTCACTGAATGCTGCAATCACCTCTTGTGTAATAGGAACAGCAATAAAAGACACCCTTTAAAATAGGACTACATATTTCCTGGAAGCTCTTTGAACTATTTCTCCATAACTGTCAAAGGAAAACCTCCTAATGAACTACACTGGAGCAGAGGGAAATCAAGGCAGAGCCAGGGTTTGTCAGGACTTGCTTGATCCTCATGAGCCTCACTGTGCATTTGGAGTTGAGCCCTTGAACATCAGGGCCTGGGAGGAGATTGCACAAACCTTGCCAGGAGTCAAAGGCAGAGGAAGCACCCAAAGTGTCTCCAGGCATTCATGGCTCCCATGAGGTCCCTCTTCAACACAGGCTCCTCATGGACTCCTTGGATGAGAGAATTCGTGGCCAGGATGGCACAAAAACCTCTCAGACAGTGTGGAAAGGAAAATCCAAAGCACCTTCAACACCTTGAGTCTCAAAGCATTAATGAGCCCCATTTCGTGTCAGTACAAAGGTCTCCAGGGACTAATTAACGCAGATAACTGGGGCCATGATTGCACAAACCTCTCCCAGAGTCTATATCCAAAGGGAAACACCAAGTACCTTAAAATAACTGAAGTACCTTGAAGCATTAATGAGCCCCACTGAGTGGTGTTACTGAGAAAGCCTCTGCAGGGACTAATTACAACACATAATTGGAGGCCATGACTGCACAAAGCTCTCAGAGTTTCCAAGGCCAAAGCAAAACCCAAAGCCCTTTCAAACACCGGCAGGCCCTGGGAGCATTCAGGAGCCCCCAGGGCCATTGCTGAGCAAGGCTCCCCAGGGACTCCTTCCAGCAGATCCTTGAGGCCACTGGGATGTGGGCTAGGGGGGGATGCTGAGGGCAGGACAAGGGGCTGACAGTGCCCAGCCTGGCTGGGGCTGTGCCAGGAGGCTCCAGTGCCTAAAGAAAAGATGTCTCCTCCCAGGCCTTGGTGGCACAGACCCTGCTGCTGTGCTCCAGGACACCAAGAACTGGCTTCTCTTTGTCCCCACCTGTCAGCACTGCCTGCAGATCTCTGCTCTGCCTGGGGCCTGGGGACACTTTGTCTGTCGTGTCCCTGACAGGGATCTCTTCAAAGTACAAGAAACTTCAGTGTTTCAATAGAACTGAGTTCTTGAGGGTTCTTGAGGGTTCTGTGACATCACAGAGCTGGCTGTGACATCACAGAGCAGGGTGTTAGGCCATAGAGCAGTGTCTGCCATAATAGAGGGTGGCTCTGAGGCATCAGAGAGTGGGTTTTGACATCACCTGGTGGCTGTGTAACATCATAGAGGAGGCTGTGACACCACAGACCAGATTGTGACATCACAGGGTGACTTTGTGACATCAGTCTTCTGCGATGTCAGAGCACTGCTGTATGAAATCACAGGGTGACATAGAGTTGGCTCTGTGACATCACAGGGTCAGTGTGATATCACAGGGTCAGTGTGACTTTAGAGGGGCTTTGTGACATCACAGGTGGCTGTGTGACATCACAGGGGCTGTGTGAGGTCCCTGGGGAGGTCATCTGCCCCGGCCCCCTTCACAGCTCCCCCCAGAGCAGTCCAACCCTGCTCGTGCACAGCAGGGTCCCCTGTCCCCCTGGGTCCCCACGGCCCCGGCCCCGCAGTCTCCCCCAGAGGATGTTCCACGAGATCGACGCCAGAGCCTGAATTGGGGACGGGGGGCCGGGGCCCTGGGGGTGGCACAGGGGGACAGGGACCCCCCGGCAGCGTCCATGTGTCCCCCAGGGCCAGAGCCTGGGCCAGGGCTCCTTCACCCTCTTACGAACGAGGGCTGGAGAGCACTGAAAAAATCCCCAGCAAGAGATCAGCAAAAACCAGAGTTAATATTAAGGGACAGCAGCACAAAGTTCCTTGGCAAGAGTCACTCAGCTCCTGACTGGGCACTTCAGGCACACCAAGGAAACAAAGCAACAACAAAACCAAACAGAATCCAGGCAATCAAACCTAGAACTGTCCCTCTGTGTGTGTGTGTGTGTGTGTGACACAAGGACAGCAAGGGCAAGGATGAAAGGAACATGGCCTGAAAGCTTAACAGAGCTCAAACTTAACAGGACTTTATTAATACATTAACCTTAACTGATACTTTCAACCTCACAGTTTAGCAAAAGAGCAGAGTATAACAGCATGTAACATAACTATAACCTATGACTTGGCAATTTAACAGAGGAATAACACTTAACAATACTGAACTTGACACATAACTTATACTAAATGTAACCGCTTAGCAAAAGAAAACCTCTCAGCAGCATTTAACTTCATTTAGGCCTTGTGATTTAACCTTCCCTACAGGCCTGACTGACTCAGCTATCCCAGGCACTCCAACCCCTCAGAGAGCAGCATTTCTGCCACATTCCCCAGCACAGGCACTCCTGTGTGCACACAGACAGAAAGAGTCAGTGCAAGGCACCTGTGAGAAATTCCCCTGAGGGCAGGAAATGCTCCCTGTGGATCCTTTGGCATCTCCCCAGCGGATGAAGGGTTGAGCCTGGAGGAATGGGGGGATCGGCCCAGGCTCCGTCGTTGTTTGGGATCCCCAAGTGCAGCAAACGGGAGAGTTCCCGGCTGGGAGAGGCCCCACTCAGAGGGAATCGCTGGCCCAGGAGAGCTCCAAGGGCTCCTTTTGGAGCGCTGTGTGCAGGGCCCCAAGAAAGGGGCTTCAGTCCCAGCAATGGCTCATCCTGGCTGCACTTGGCACCAACAGCTTTCTTTGGCAGTGTGAGAACAGGGATGTTGTGCCACTGAGGGAACAAAAACAGCTCCAAGGGCTGCTCCTAAAGGAAACAGGAGCTGGTTGGGGAGCAGCAGTGCCTGGAGCAGACAGTGTTTGTGATGAGATGCAGACGAGCTGAGCCCAGAGGCTGTTGGCCAAGGTTGAGGCCCAAGGAGCATTTCTCAGCTGGCAGGGTGGCCTGAGAAGGGGAGGGGGGAATGCAGCAGCACAGGGCCCATGGAACCAAGGGACAATTGTGACACTGTGGGGCCTTGTGAGACCAAGGGACCATTGTGACACTGTGAGGCCCTGTGAGACCAAGGGACCTTAGTGACAATGTGGGGGCCTGTGACACCAAAGGACGAATGTGATACTGTGGGACCTTGTGAGACGAAGGGACCACCGTGACACTGTGGGACCTCATGCAATCATGGAGACCACTGTGACATTGCTGAGCCTCATGGAACCAAGGGGACTGTCCTGACACTGTGTGGCTCCATGAAATGTAGGGTTCATTGTGACACTGAGAGGCACCATCAAACCAAGGGTCCATTGTGACACTGCGGGGAGTCCTCAGACTGTGGAGACCATTATGACACTTTGAGGTGTCATGGAACCAAGGGGCCATTGTGACACTGCAAGACTCCACGGAGCCAAGGGTCCAAACTGTGACATTGCAGGGCCTCATGGAACCGTGGAGAGACCATTAGGACACTTCACAGCCTCATGGAATGAAGGAGACCATTGTGACACTGAGCGGCACCATGGAATCATGGAGACCATTGTGACACTACGAGGCCCCATGGAATAACCAAAGCATTGTGTCACTGTGAGGTCTCATGGAATCAGTGAGACCACTGGGACCCTGGAGGTCCCCACAGAACCAAGAGGACCATTGTGATACTGTAAGGCCTCGTGAAACCTTTGTGACATTGCAGGGCTGCCTGAAACCAAAGGTCCAGTGTGACATTGCAGGCCCTCCTGTCATCAATGGTCCATTGTGACACTGGAGCCAAAGGAGACCATTGTGACACAGCAAACCCTCAGGGTCCTAAGGACCATTGTGACATTGCAGACCTCGTGGAACAGAGGAGTCATGTGACATTGTGGGGCCTGGGGAACCATGGAGACCACTGTGACACTGCAAGGCCTCATGGAATCAGTGGGACCATTGTGAGACTTCAGGGCCTTGTGGAGCCGAGGGGACATTGTGACACTGCTGGACCCCATGGAAACAAGACACCAATATGTCACTGACATTTTTTCATAAAAATCTGTTTTTTTGGGATTTTTCCTCTTCTGGGAAGCTGAGGCCCCAGAGGTAGAATGTAAACAATTGTTTATTGGAATATGAATCCCAATATTACCAGTTAGATAGTGCCTGGGCCAGTCTGACCCTTGCTGCTGGACCAAAGGCAGCAACTGTGGTGTAATCACCCCAGAGATACCTTTAGCTTGCTGGTGGTTGCAGCTGGGCACTGAACAAGTCCAGGCTTGTTAGGAACTCCGTTTACCTCAGGAGGTAAGCTTCAGGCGATGGTGAAGAGGAAAAGGAGATGGATTCTGCTGGAGGGTTTATATCCAGAGGTTTATTCCATGGTTACAGAGGCCTGAATGTGAGCAACTGCTCCAACAGAATCCCGGACGCATGGTCTGATTCACCTTTTAAGCTAGGGGCCAGGGGGAGGGGAGGTACAGGTGAGCCACCAACCAGGTGAGAGGGGCAGGGTCTCAGGGGAAGATGACACCCAGACAGGCCAATGACCCCTGGGCCTGAGGGGCATCCTTTGAACTTGACCAACCACAGGATGCCTTGCTGGAATGTTAAGCCGGATTGACAGGACTCACTCAGCATGGGGGCAAGGGGGAAGGGAGAGAGGTATAGGCACACCTGGGGAAGTGACCTGGAAGTCTAAAATGGGACATTACAGCACACCACAACAATTGTTATCTGCTGCTGTGGAATGTAGCAGGTGCACCTATGATTGGCCCATGTTCCATGTTTACAATTAAGGGCCAATCAGGACCAAGCTCTCTGGGACAGATTCACAGAGAGCTCTCTTGTTTATTGCTATTCCTATTCTTTTCTTAGCTTAGCAGCATCTGAACTTTTCTCTCTATTCCTTTTAGTATAGTCATAGTGTATTATATATCATGAATTAATAAATCCAGCCTTCTGATCATGAAGCCAAGATTCTCGTCTATCTCTTCACCCCTGAGGAACACTTGCAAAGCCATGTAACAGCATTGTGGCACTGTGGGGCCTCATGGATCCAAGGCACCATTGTGACCCTATGGGGCCCCACAAAACCAAGGGAAGATGGAACAGGTCTTGCTGGTTTGGCCTCCCAGGGGCCACCTGACTGGTCCAGCTGACCTTGGAACATTAAGACTCTCTTGTCATCTGCTTCTGAAACACTGGTACTCCGCTCTTTCCTTCCCAATGGAAAAGAACTGTTCTTTTCCACCAGGCACCCATGGCCAGAATTGGGATTTCACCTCCAAATTTCCCTATATCCAGAGATTGTTCCAATAGGAATATTGCCAGGACAAGTCTAGCTGCCAGTGGTTTCATGAGGGTCACTTCCCATCTGTCCCCAAAATACTGGGGAAGGCTCCATGCTTTCCTTCCTGTGGAAAGAACTGTCCTGCTTCTCCAGATGCCCATGGCCTAGACTGGCCTTCCACTTCCAAAATTCCTTCAGTTCAAAGACTGCTCCCAGACAAAATCTGCCCTGATTGACAAGTCTGCCGGGCCTTGGCCTTGTGAGGCTCTCAGCTGCCTTCCAAACACTGGAGCCCTGTGTTTTCCTTCCTGTGGAATAGAACTGTCCTTCTCCTCCAGGCACCCATGGACAGAATTGGGATTTCACCTCCAATATTCCCTGTTGTGAGAGACTGGAGGAGATTGTTGGCTCAAAAAATTTTGGCACAGGGGAGGAAGGGGCAGGTCCAGCCTTGCCCTGCCCTGGAACTCCAATGCTGCTGTGCTCTGGAACCCAATCGCCCCAGAGCCTCCCTCCCAGCCCAGCAGTGTCTGCCAGTCCCTGGCACAGCACAGGCAATGCTCCACAGCCACCTCTGCAGCCCCCAGCCCAGCTACTGAGGGACCAAATGAGCCCAAGTCCCACCTGGGGGAAGGGCCCAGGGAAACCAAGCTGACAACAAGGCAAGCACACATCTTGACCCTGCCTCCTCTTGGAATTTCCATCTGAATACTGCTGGAATCCAGGACTTGGTAGCAGTGTGGGTGCTTCTGTATATGTTTTTGGTTTTTCTCTTTCTGTGTATATTTCTTCTATTTCTGTTCTCTTGCAAATCTTGGGTAACTTAAAACTGCAAAGGCTTAGAGTTTGTGAAGGGGAATGTCCCAATTAAAAGCTTTGATAAGTGGTTTTTTTTTTCATTGAAAGTCATATTAAACCATTTTCCAAGTTTCCATATTTTTCTAATATAACTAGTAAAAGCTGTCTTGTTCTTTTGAGCTCCTGAGAATCTCTTGTCAGAATTTCTGCACTGCGTCAAACTCAGAGGAAACAAACAATTGCAATTCCTTTTAAATGTCTCACTGAGAAAGTTTTTTAGTGGATGGGAGTCAGGGCTTGTGTGTCCTGCTTGGCACAGCCCAGGCAGGGCTTTCCCAGCCACATTCCACACTCCATTTCCCAGCTGGAGCCGCTGCTGCCTCTGAGTTGTGCTGCCCCAGCCCCAGGGACGCTCTCGTTGTCTGCCCATTCCCCCACGGTCTCTGGGCAGGGATGGCCTCAGTGGGGGCTGCTGACATCCTCAGCAACTTGGAGGCTGCTGCTGAATTTCACTGCTCTAGAGACTTGTTCAGCCTTCAGCTCTTGAGTGCAGGAATTCAGTGTCCCAGGGCCCATTAACATCCAGAACACCTTAACAAGCCAAGCACCTGGGAATAATTTGATTTCAGTTTCCAAATCTTGTGTGTTTAAAAAGGGAGGTTTCAGAAGTGCGTTCAACTGAATATGTTCTATTTAAAAATACTGTGAGTAAACATTTTTTAGGACTGGTTTATTTTTTTTATTTTTTTTCCCCTGTTAATAGCAATCTCCACTTGACATTGAAACTAAATACCTCCTCATGCAGTTTGAAGATATAAAAATCAACACCAGTCATGGCTGACAATCAATCAGACTCTGTCCCTACCCCACCCCACCATTTCCCCATCCAAGCCCTGGCACTCAGAGCAGCCTTGTGCAAATCTGAGCTCCCTCCAGCCCAGGCTGCACCTGCAGCTTTCAGCTCCTTGGCTCCAACTCCCACCTGCTTTCGTTGAAGAAGGAGCTGCCCTAGACACAGAGGGATGTTCATTTGTTGTCAGCCAACAAAGCCAAGGGAAGGCACAGCTCCATCAAATGCTAAAGTCATTCTTCTCCCTGGCTCTATACCACACCTGATCCCCACAGCTTGTCCTGTTTCCTTCATTCCTCCTTTGCCAGGGACTTTCTGGGACAAGGGAGCTCTGCTCTGTCTATGGAAGGAGGTCCAAGTTCCACCACTGGAGTGGGAATCACAACTCATCATGTTTGTGTCCTTTTGGGGGCAGGAACTGGTGAGACTCAGAGGCACAGAAAGTTTCTCTTCATGGCAAACAGACCATAGTGGAACAGGACAAAATTTAATAACAATCACGCTCTTCCTTGAGCTATGTGCAACACCCCAGCAGCATCTGATGAGTCCACCATTCACACGTGATTTCCATACTAAAACTAATTTCATAGAAACGTGGTTCTGTGATAGATATAAGCACAATTAAGTTCTTGTATCAGGATGCTCGTTCTGTAGTGGGGACAAAATAGCTCAAACAATTCCTGATTTGCAAAGCTGTCAGTGGTGAATGGAGAAGGGAAGTCACGCTGCTTTTGGTGTTGAGGAAATGCTGAAACCAGTCTGACTCATTTCATCTCCTCCTGTCCGGGCTGATCTCCCCTCTTTCCCCTTCTACCCATTGGCTTTTGTCTCCCACCAGCCCCCAGTGAAGAGCCTGGCTCTGTGTTCTCCAACCCCTCCTCGCTGGCACTGCCAGGCTGGGATGAGGAGCCCCTCAGCCTTCCCTGCTCCAGGCTGGACCAGCCCAGCTCCCTCAGCCTCTGCTCACAGCCCAAGGGCTCCAGCCCCACCTTGGAGGCCGTTCCCAGACCCTGCTCCAGCTGCCAGACATCTTTCCTGCCCTGGCCAACCCAAACCAGGCCACAGTGACCTGGATAACCCACGTCCTTGATGTCCGATGTCCTGGTCACACAGCCCTGGCCCCTTGTCACCTGTCAGGCTCTGGGGTGGATCCTGTGGAACATCCTTTGGTGGAGGCTGTGGCTCCAAGTGGGCCGGGGGGGATCCTGGGGGACAGTGACCCTGCTGGGCACGAACAGCATTGGACTTGTTGGGAGAAACTGTGAGGGGGAGCTGGGGCAGAGTGACCAACCCAGTGACCTGACACAGCCTTGCTGGGATGTCACACAGCCCCTCTGTGATGTCACAGCCCATTCTCCAATGCCCCACAGATGGTCTGTGATGGAACAGCTTATCTGTGATGTCACAGCTGGCTGTGTAATGTCACAGAGGCAGTCTATGATGTAATAGCCCACTCTGTGTCCTCATGTAACCAGATGATAAATTGTCTCCACCAGGTGAACTCACACCTGGAGCTTGTTCTCCACATCCCCAGGCCTATGGAAACCACACAATGCCCATTGTGTGAGAAGGGGAACTGGAAGTTCAGCAGCCTCAGTGTCCTCCCAGCTCAGCCAGACCCACTGGAACATTGGGGTCCACGACCACCAGGGACCATCTGAGAGACCCCCAGCGTCTGGAAGAACACATGGATAAAGGGGAGGGGAAATATGTTATTGATTTTGGGGAAATTATTATCATATGTATGTCTAGTCTAGGACAATCAATGAATATATGTGCAAAATACAGAATATAAACAGAAACTTCCTTGTACTCAGCATGCACAGCTTTGGGAGGAGCTCTCCCCCGTGCATCCAGCTGAATAAAGAATGCTGCTTCTTAATGCCACATTGGTGTTAAGGAGTTTTGTGTTTTACCAAATTTTTGGTAACACTCCCACTGCCAAGGAAAGCTCTGTCTGCTGCTGTTCACAAACAGAGAAGGGCTGGTGGCAGATGTGGGGCTCGGAGGCAGCCTGGGGCACAGTGACCATGGAATAATCAAGTGTTCAATGTTCTGTGAAAGAAGGAGGGGCAGCAACAAAACTTCTGCACTGGAATTAGGAAGGGCAAACTTTGATCTCTTTAGGATGTTGATGTGTGGAGTACTAAATCTGGTACTGATTTTTTTTAGGGGACACAGGCCTTAAAAACCAAGGGGTCCAGGAAGGATGGACACATTTCAAGAAAATCATCTTAAGGGGGAAGGAGCAGCCTGTCCCAGTGTGGCAAAAGACGAGCTAGGGAGGAAAATGACTGGCCTGGCAGGGCATGGAGTTTTTGTAGGGACTCAGGGAAAAAGGGCCAGCAACTCAGGAAATGTTTAAGGATATTGTTAGGTTATGCAGAAAAAAAAGTTTAGAGGTGAAAGCTCAATTAGAACTTAACCTGGCAGTTTCTATAAGTAGAATAAAAAATGTTTTTATAAAAAGTTTATAGCAAAATGAGGGAGAAGGAGAACCACAACCCTTTATTGATTACAGTTGAGAACAGAGTAACTGAAGATAAGTAAAAGACTAAGCTACTTAATATCTTGTGTCAATTTTCAATATTAGGACAGGCTGTCCTCAGGACAAGTGCTCTCTCCTGAGCTGGTAGATGGGCAAAGGGAGCAGAACAGCCGCCTGTAATCCAGGAGCAAGCAGCTGGTGACATGCTGAGCCAATCAGATGCTCACAGGTGTGTGGGATCAGATGGGATCCATCCAAGGAGGATGAGGGAGCTGTGGATGAGCTCCCCAAGCTGCTCTCCATCATTTACCATCAGTCCTGGCTCCGTGGGGAGGTCCCAGAGGACTGGAGGTGCCAATGTGAGCCCATCCCCAAGAAGAGCTGGAAGGAGGAGCTGGGGAACTCCAGGCCTGTCAGCCTGACCTGGGCGCCCAGCAAGGTTATGGAACAGATCACCTTGAGTGCCATCACAGGGCACCCACAGGATGGCCGAGGGATCAGAGCCAGCCAGTGTGGATTTAGGGGTGGCAGGTCCTGCCTGACCAACCTGATTTTCTTTTTATGACCAGGTGACCCACCTATGGATGCAGGAAAGGCTGTGGATGTTATGTGCCTGGACTTCAAAGCCTTTAAAACCATGAGCCACAGAATTACCTGGAAAAACTGCAGCCCATGGCTTGGACATGTTCACCCTTCCCAGGGTAAAGAGCTGGCTGGAGGCTGGGTCCAGAGAGTGGTGGGGATGGTGCTGCACCCAGCTGGTATCCAGGCACTGATGGTGTCCCCCAGGGATCTGTGCTGGGCCCAATCCTGTTTAATATCTTCACTGATGATCTGGCTGAGGGGATCGAGTCCACCGTGCACAAATTGCAGATGGCGCCAAGCTGGGTGTGAGTGTGGATCTGCTGGAGGGCAGGTAAAGAAGACACAGCCTTAAGCTGCACCAGGGGAAGTTCAGGCTGGACAATAAGAAGTTCTTCACAGAAAGGGTGAGTGGGTATTGGAATGGGCTGGCCAGGGGAGAGGTGGCAGAGTCACTGTCCCTCTCCAGTGGCACTTAGTGCCATGATCTGGGTGACAAGGGAGTATTAGGGTATTGGTTGGGCTTGATGATCCCAAAGGTCTTTTCCAGCCTATTTGATTCTGTCATTTTGTGATAATTGGGACACGCTGGGGCCATCGTGACACTGCAGGGCCTCATGGAACTAAGAGGACCATGGTGACACCGTGCAGGCCCACAGAACCAGGGGTCCAGGGTGGTGCTCTGCGGCCAAATGGAGCCAGGGAGTGCATCGTGACACTCGGGGTCCTCATGGAACCACAGAGGCAATTGTGGCACTGCAGGGCCTTGTGTAACCAAGGGGTTTCACTATTTTGACACTGCAAAATCAAGGAGACCATTGGGACACTCCACGGCCCAGTGGAACGAAGGGGCCTTTCTGACACTGCGGGGGCACATGGAACCAAGGGGCTCCTGTGAAACTGCAGCACCAATGAGAACACTGTCACACTGTGTAGCCCCATGGAACCAAGGAGACCATTGTCATATTTGGGGCTCAATGGAAACAAGGACACCATTTGCTCTGCATGGTCACATGGATCCAAGGAGACCAGTGTGACAGTGCATGGCCTGGTGTGACCAAGAGGCCTTTGTGACACTGAGGGGCCCCATGGAACCAAGGACATCTTTGCAGATGTCACCAAACTGGGTGCGAGTGTTGATCTGCTGGAGGGTAGGAGGGCTCTGCACAGTGCCTGGGACAGGCTGGATCCAGGGCCCAAATCCAAAAAGGTGAGGTTAAGGAAGACAAAGTGCTGGGTCTGCATTGTGGCCACAACAACCCCTGCAGTGCTACAGGCTGGGGACAGAGTGGCTGGAGAGCAGCCAGGCAGAAAGGGACCTGCAGGGACTGATGGACATCAGGCTGGACATGAGCCAGTAGAGTGCCCAGGTGGGCAAGAAGGCCAATGGCTCCTGGCCTGGATCAGGAATGGTGTAGCCAGCAGGAGCAGGGCAGGGATTCTTCCCCTGTGCTCGGCACTGGTTGGGAAGCACTTCAAGTGCTGTGTCCAGTTGTGGGCCCCCTGGGGTGGGCAATTAGAAGAAATGTGAAGCAGGGGGTATAAAGAAAGCAAATGTGAAGCAGAGGAAATGCTCAGGGCAGTTTGGGGGTGGCTGCCAGGCAGCCCTGGCTCTGAGCAACAGCGTCTGCAGTGGGACAGCAAACTCCCAGCTGACGGGAACAAACTTTCTGGCTGACTGCAGTGGCCAGGACAAAGCTGAGTGGTTTCCCTGGGGTCCCCCAGCCCTTGCTGGCCCCAGGAGCTCATGGCATTTGTGCTCCCTCAGGTTCATGTCCCCATACCAACAGCATGGGCGTGCTTCCCCTGCTGTGTGCAATGCAATCTGGGCCTCCTGAGCCAGGGCTGCCGTGTCTGTGCCTGCAAGGATGGGGCACCTGTGTGAGCTGGGGCAGAGGCCAGGGCTGCAGAGGGGGAATGTTGTTGGCAGCTCCATGAGGACGCTCTGGGACACTGCCCTGGGCTGTGCAGCGCACTGGGGATGGATCAGCCCCTGCTCTGCTGCTCCTTCCCGTCTGCCCCAGGGCCCTTGCGGAGCCCCAACCATGCTGTTTGCCCCCAGCCTGCCCACGGCCAGCCTGGGGCTGCTCACGGGGGTTTCTGTGCTGAGCATTGGCCTGGGTGTGTTCTTGAGAGAGCCTGAGCAAGGAGCCTGGAGCCCCCAGGGCCTGGCCTGAGGCATCAGCGCTGCCCCAGCAGTGCCCATGGCCGGTCCCTGCTGCAGCCCCGGCACTGCCACCCCAGGGCTGCGCCCGGCCCCGAGAGCACTCAGGCCCTGCAGCAACACTAGGGCCACCAGGGCAGCGGGGCAGGGCCACGGCAGTAGCACTGGCAACACCAAGTTGGCACAAACAATGACATCACTTTGTAGAAAATATTTATAATTTTAAACAAGGACAAAGAACCTCCAAAATTAAACTAACAAGAAGTATTAAAGGTTACTTTTATTACAAGTGATTTGCAAATACTGGCCAGCAGTTTAATGTTCCTGAAACCATCCAGTCCTCAGTCTCCACACTGCAGCCTTGAGCTCCTGGTTCCTTGGGCTGTAGATGAGGGGGTTCAGGGCTGGAGGCACCACTGAGTACAGAACTGACAGGGCCAGATCAAGGGATGGGGAGGACATGGAGGGGGGCTTCAGGTAAGCAAATGTGCCAGTGCTATAGAAAAGAGAGACGACGGCCAGGTGAGGGAGGCAGGTGGAAAAGGCTTTGTGCCGTTCCTGCTCGGAGAGGATCCTCAGCACAGCCCTGAAGATCTGCACATAGGAGAAAACAATGAACACAAAACAACCAAATGATAAACAGGCACTAACAGCAAGCAGCCCAAATTCCCTAAGGTAGGATTTGGAGCAGGAGAGCTTGAGGATCTGTGGGATTTAACAGAAGAACTGGCCCAGGGCATTGCCACGGCACAGGGGCAGGGAAAATGTTTGGCTGTGTGCACCAGAGCATTGAGAAAGCCACTGGCCCAGGCAGCTGCTGCCATGTGGGCACAAGCTCTCTTGCCCAGGAGGGTCCCGTAGTGCAGGGGTTTGCAGATGGACACATAGCAGTCATAGCACATGATGGTCAGGAGGCAAATCTCTGTTGCAAGAAAAAAAAAAATCAGAAAGATTAGGGCAGCACATCCAGTGTAGGAGACGTCCCTGGTGTCCCAGAGGGAATTGTGCATGGCTTTGGGGACAGTGGTGCAGATGGAGCCCAGGTCGCTGAGGGCCAGGTTGAGCAGGAAGAAGAACACGGGCGTGTGCAGGTGGTGGCCGCAGGCTACGGCGCTGATGATGAGGCCATTGCCCAGGAGGGCAGCCAGGGAGATGCCCAGCAAGAGGCAGAAGTGCAGGAGCTGCAGCTGCCGTGTGTCTGCCAATGCCAGCAGGAGGAAGTGCCTGATGGAGCTGCTGTTGGACATTTGCTGCCGCTGGCCATGGGGACCTGTTCATGAAGAAAGGACCGCAAAGATTTAGAGGAGATACCTGTCACCAAAATAAAAGCCATTTCCTATATACCCTCCTCTGGAATAGACACACACACTCTTTTTTTTTTTTTTTTTCTTTGGAGTTCTGGGATTCTTTTAAAAAGCTTCTCCCTTTCTCTTCTGCTGTTCTTGGATATCAGAAAGCCTCAGAATTTCTGCTGCCCCCAGGGAAACAGAGTGCATTCTGTGAGGCAAAGTGATGAATGGAAAGTGAGGGTAGATGGTCTCTCATTCTGACCTGTTCAGAGTTTCTCTGGGCTTTAACCTTTCTCAGGAGGAGGGGGGTCACATTCCAATGATTCCCCTATAATGTCACCAGGTCCTGGTGAGAGCAGATGGATCCACCACAGCCCAGCTCCACATTTGAAGCCAAAACCTCATATTGCTCATTTCAGCAACCCAGCAGCATTTTCTGTGTCAGAACACCTCTGCATCTCGTCATCAATCTTATAACTCAGAGATGCTCTAGGACAGGTTTTCACCCTGGATTGGAGCTCCCAGCTTGGACTGAAATCTCAGGGACACTTCCAAGTGTCCTTATGCTGACATTGAATTGAGGGAGATGCAGCTCCTTCCCTGGCTGCACTGACAGCATTGCCCAGAGCCAGGCACTGGGGACAGCGTCACCCTGAGCCAGCTGTGCCCCCTGCCAGAGCCCCAGGGCCGGGCAGCTGCTCCCAGCCCTGTGCTCTGCAGAGGGAACTGGGCCCAGGGCTGCAGAGCTGCCCCACGGCTCTGCTGCAGCTCTGCCTGCACAGGAGGGGCTGCACGCCTTGGAGCCCCGGTCCTGAGGGCAGAGGCTTGGCTGGGGGCACAGGAGGGAGGGGGCTTGTTCAGAGGGAGGGGCTGCACTGGAGGGGGTCCTGTGGGCATCTCTAAACTCTCCCTGCCACAGCATTGCTGGATATTGTTTTCTCTCATTGCCTGATCTTCTCTCTGCTTCCTGCAGATTTTCCTCCTGCAGGTGTTTCCCTGTGCCTGATCTCTCCCTGCCAACACTCACAGACCCCAAATCTCTGTACCCTCTCCTTGGCCTCACAGAACCCTGCCTGTTTGCAGGGCACTGGCTGGGGCAGGTTCTGTTTGCAGCTGGGAGAAAGGACAGCACAGACTGAGTCTGTTGGTCCAGCAAAGGTGATGCTGGTGCTGTCCATTGGCAGAGTGACTGAAAGCACATTAGGGATCTCCTGTGACCCTATAATCACCAAAAATAACAGTTCAGATGTCTCAGACACTTGTCAAAATTCATAATTAATAATTCAACACCTACCTTTAATATTTATCTCCCCTCCCTGCCATTCTCCAAAAGTCTTAGGAAATTTTCTCATTTTTGTTAAAATCCTTGACTTGGAAATATTCTATGACTGATTAGAACCCCTCAGCATATCAGAGTTTCAGGAGCATTTCACCTCCCCTGCACCAGAAATACCCAGAGTTGTACTCAGAGTGTCTGTAGGCACTGGGATATTCCAGCTGCAGGAGATGGCTGCAGGAGCTGCAGCTGCATTGTCCTGCAGCCAGAGGTTCCTGTTCCAAGGGCTGGCAGTGATTCTGCCCCAGGCACTTCTCAGCACCTTCCCAGCCCTGACTGATTGAAGCTCTCTGTGCCTCTGTGCTGTGCCGGGGGTGGCTTCAGGCAGTGCCCCAGCCCTGCTAGGCTGGCAGAAGAGCTGCTCATCAAGAGAAATGTGTTTTTGAAGCTCTTCTTGGTTACCAGGAGCTGCCTCTGTGCCAGGAGCCCAGCCCAGCTCAGCAGCACAGACACAGCACAAGGACTTTAATGAGCCTCTGGGACTTTGTGCTCAGGCCCTAAACATCAGTCCCTGAGAGGGAGCTGAAGAAACCTCTCCAGAACTCCAAGTCAGAATCCAACTCCAAAGTTTCTTGACTTTTAATGGGTCCCACTGAGGGACAGGACAGAGAAAGTGTCCCCAGGCCCCAGGCAGAGCAGTGATGACAGGTGGGGACAAAGAGAAGCCAAGTCTTAGTGCCCTGGGGCACAGCAGGATCTGTGCCACCAAGGGCTGTGAGGAGACACCTTGTCCTGAGGCCCTGGGGCCTCCTGGCACAGCCCCAGCCAGGCTGGGCACCGTCAGCCCCTTGTCCTGCCCTCAGCACATCCCCCTAGCCCACATCCCAGTGGCCTCCAGGGGTGCTGGAAGGAGTCCCTGGGGAGCCTTGCTCAGGAATGCCCTTGGGGGCTCCTTAATTCTCCCTGTAGGGACTGCAGGTTTTTCAAAGGACTTTGGGTTTGGCTTTTGCCTTTGAGTCTCTGAGAGATTTGTGCAATCATGGCCTCCAATTATCTGCTGTAATGAGTCCCTGGAGAGGCTTTGTCAGTAACAACATTCAGTGGGCTCATTAATGCTTCAAGGTACTTCAGTTACTTCAGGTACTTGGTGTTTCCCTTTTAAAACAGACTCTGTGAGAGGTTTGTGCAATCATGGCCCTAATTATCTGCTTTAACGAGTCCCCTGAGAGCTTTGCACTTACATGTAGTGGGGCTCATTAATACTTTGAGATACTCAAGATTTTTAAGGTACTCTGGATTTTCCTTTCCACACTGAATCTCTGAGAAGTTTTTGTGCCATCCTGGCCTCCAGATCACTCCTCCAAGGAGTCCATGAGGAGCCTGTCTAGGGGATGGACCTCAGTGGGATGCATCCATGATTTGAGACACTTGGGGGTTTTCTTCTGGCTTTGACTCCTAGAAATGTTTCTGCAATCTCCTCTCAGACCCTGAGGTTCCAGGGCTCAGCTGCAAATGCACCACAGGGCTCATTAGGATCAAACAAGCCCTGACAAACCATGGCTCTGCCTTGATTTCCCTCTGCTCTAGTGCAGTTCATCAGAAATATTTCTGTAGTGATTTTGGTTCACCAATTTGAGATTTCTTGGAGAACGCAGCAATTATTGTGGTGGCTTCAGTGTTGGCTAATTACGAGTGCACTCACTAGAATATACTTACTCATTTCCTCCTGTGTGATAAGATTAGAACAGCAAAGCAGGCTCAAAACTTTAAGAGGGTATAAGGAAAAGTTCATGAATAGCAACTAAAAGAAAGAGTAATAAGAGCAAAACTTTCAGAAAACTTCTCGTCTCCCTACAACCTTTTCTTTCTTACTGACAATATAAAGACAAACCTAGAATTTTCAGTCAGTTTACCCCAACTAGAATAGTCTTTCTTGAGTTCTCTTAGGGAGAGGAGTCTCTCTTTCATGCTATGGAGACTTTTCCAGAAGAGACACTTCTCTTGTCGCTCTCAATTTCCATGAATAGCAACTGCCCAGAAAGATCTGCAAATGTGACATGCCTCCCAGTTGTTCAAAGCTCTTTTACAGTTGTGTTTATGGGCCATGTCAGCTTATGGGGTATTAGTTAAAAGATGAGCTGTGTAAGAGCAAAGATTCTCCTCATCTATTTCTGAAATCATCTTCATCTCTGAAGACATCTTTTTCTTCTCCCTGTGAAGGCACAGGATCTCATCACACTTCCCTTTTTCCACGTTCAAACTTCTCATGGGATCACAGCTACTTTGACATTTGCTACTTTAGCATGGAGGCCTTTGCTGAACAAGTCATGTCCCTATACTTTTCAATGCGATACAGGGAAAAAGAGAGTCTGATGTATTAGTTACATCCTTCTCCATGGCTTTACAAGAGGATTTCAGCCCCAAGATCAGGACATCTCCTCATCCCTCCCATCTGGGACTCAACTTCCTCTTCACTGACCTCGGTGTCTTCATGTTGCTCCTCTATGTGCCTGCACTTTGTCCTTTTCTCTCACTCGAGGGAGGATGGAAGCACTGAAAGAGTTCATATCTCACCCGGGGCCTGCAGATGGTTCCGTGACCCCAGCTGGGCTCAGTACTTGCAACCAGACCTGCTCCCTGTTCCCTCGGTTCCATGGGGCCCCACAGTGTCCCAGTGGTCCCTTGCTTCCATGAGGACCTGAAGTGTCATAATGCCCCCTTGGTGACACGAGGCCCTGAAGGGTCACAATGGTCTCCATGGTTCCATCAGGCCCCACAGAGTCATAATGGTCTCTGGGTCCATGGGGCCTTTCTGTGTCACCATGTCCCCTTGGTTCCATGGGCTCCAGTGGTGCCACAAGGATCCCCTTGGTTCCATGAGGTCCCCAGAGTGTCCCAGGGATCTTCCTTCTTTCCCAAGGAAAGAACCCAGCCCCAGTGTTGCAGGGGCATCCACCAGAGGCCAAGGCCAGCCAGACTTGACGGTACTGACAGATTTACCTGGGAGCAACCCTTGGTATAGGGAATTTTGGAGGTGGAATCCCAATTTCAGACATGGACACCTGGAGGAGAAGGACGGTTCTTTTACATAGGAAGGAAAGCAGGGAACACCGATATTTGAGGGGCAAATGAAAGGTGGCCATCAGAGGCCTAAGTCAGCCAGACCTCTCTGTTCTAATTGCTTTTGTATGAAAGCAACCCTTGGATATAGGGAATTTGCGAGGTGGAATCCCAATTTTGGCCATTTCTTTGTAGATAAGAATGACAGTTCTTTTTCATAGGAAGGAAAGCATCGAGCCACAGTGTTTCAAAGGCAAAAGAGGGGACAGGTGGCTCCTGTCCTGGCTCCCAAGCCAGCCAGGCCTGATTGTCATGGCAACTTTTGTCATTGAGGGTCCTTGGATATCAGAGGAGAAATCTCACTTTTGACCTTGGACTCCTTGAGAAGAAGGATGGTTCTTTTCCATAGGAAGGAAAGCATCGAGCCACAGTGTTTTGAGGCAGGTGAGGGACAGCTCCCAAGTGGCAAGGGCAGCTAGACCTGTCTGGCTTTCATTTGGGAGCAATCCTTGGATGTACAGAGTTTTGGAGGTAGAATTCCAGGTTTGGCTATGGGCACTGGGTCAGGATGGACGGTTTTTACCAATAGGAAAGAAAAATGCCAAGTCTAAGTGTTTTTGAAGAAGATGAGAGGTGGCCACCTGTCTGTCCTGGCACCTTTTATCTAGGGACTCTCCTTGGACATAGGGCATTTTGGAGGTGGAACATCAACTTTGGCCGTGGGTGCCTGGACAGAAAAAGAGTTCTTTTCATTAGGAAGGAAAGCACAGAGCCCCAGTGTTTCAGGGGCAGTTGAGTGCCAGCCCTCAGGAAGACAAGGCCAGCCAGATTTGTAAGTCCTGGCAGCTTTTGTCTGGGAGCTATCCTTGGATATTGGGAATTCTGGAGGCAGATTCTCAATTTTGGCAATGAGCACCTGGTCGAGATAGATGTTATTTTCCCCTAAGCAAGAAAAGCACAGGGTCCCAGGGTTTCAAAGGCAGATGAGAGGTGGCCCCTGGGTGGCCAAGGCAGGCAGACCTGTCTCTTCTGGCAGATTTCATCTGAGGACAATCTGTGCATATACAGAAATTTGGAGGAGGAATTCAAGTTTGGCCCTGCTCCCCTGGAGGAGAAGGACAGTTCTCTCCCATAGGAAGGAAAGCCAAGAGCCCCAGTGCTTCAGGGGCTGATGAGAAGCAGCCCTCAACATGCCAAGGTCAGCCAGACCTGTCAGGTGATTGCTAGGAGGACCAGCCAGCCAGACATGTTCCATGTTCTTTTGGTTTCATGGGACACCACAGTGGCACAATGGTCTCCTTGGTTCCATGAGGCCCTGGAGTGTCACAATGTTCTCCTTGATTCTGTAGTGTCACAACGGTCCAGTGCTCCCATGAGGCCTTGCAATGTCACAATGGCTTCCTGGTTCCACAAAGCTCTGATGTGTCACCATGGCCCCTTGGCTCCATGCGCCCTCGCTGTGTAACAGTTGCTCCTCTGTGACACTACTGGCTGCACAAGGTCACCATGGACCCTTGGTTCCTTGGGGACCCCGAGTTTCACAATGGTCTCCTTGATTCCATGAGGCACCATAGTCTCACCATGGCCCCTTGGTTCCATGAGGTTCCGTAGAGTCACTGTGGTGTCCTTGGACATGCATTGTCACAACTGACCCTTGGTTCCATGAGGTTCCGTAGTGTCACCGTGGTCGCTGTCAGAGGCTGGATGAGATCGATGTCCCAAGACACCTTGGGGTGCTCGGAATGCCCGTGTGGGGCCAGGGCCGGGTCAGGTTTGTGGGGGAACAGAGCCCCGCCCCCAGCCCTGGTCTGGCAGAGCTGTCAATCCCACAGCATGGGCTGTGCTAATCCAGCTCTGATTAGCCCAGATATTAATCAATCAATCACACACTAGCAGCTGGTGCCTACCCTGGCTCTGATTGGACAAGCAACTGGCATTCCCACCCCAGGGGTGGGCCCATGAAGGAGCAGGGGGTTAAAAGCCAGAGCAGGAGGCCAGCCCATGGTCTGGATCCTGCCTTCTCCTGGGGTTTCTCTGTTGGTGATGCTGGAACCCCAGCAGGTGGTACCTATGTGCGTCTCTTTCTATGGATCTTCTGTCTTTCTGTTGTTCTCTATTTCTTCTCCTTCTAATCCTACTTAGCTGGAGCATTTTTGGTAACTTCACATGTCAAGGATTAAAGGGTTTTAGGTTAAATGTGTGGGAATCCAGGGCACAGGGAATATTTCTCTGTCTGCTCTAAAGGGGTCCTGACCCCCAGAGAAACACTGCCTTTCACCTTTGCCCATGGAGAGGACTTCCAGGACTTTGAGACAGATTAGAATTTATCAAAGTCCAAAATAGATTAGAGGGTAGTATAGCATGTGCCTTGGGTGAGAAATTAAGTTGTTGGGATTTTTAATATGATGTAGATAGGAAGCAAGATGGAGGAATTTGGATGTAGTCCCTTTCATCTTCTTCATCCACTCCATGTTCTGCAGTGTTAGTGGCACAGGGTCATTGGTCGAGGAAAGCACAGTGTAGAGGTTATGTGGACAGTCAAGGGATGAGTAATTGGTAGATAAGTAGAAATAATATACATTTTAAGAGTTAATTGGTGAGACAACTTTAAAAGACCTTGAAACCGTACATTTTAGAGCCATTTTGAGGAGTTTATCCAGCATGCTTAGCCTGGTATGCACAGCATGCAAAACTTTAGAGAAGATAACAATACACAAGAAGCTGAAGACCGAAAAAGTCTTGTGTATCTCCTTTTACCTGGCACAGAACTGCTACAGGAGGGTTTCCCACATCCAGAGAGCGCCCACAAAGGCCGAATGTAAAACAAACATCAATAACTGGCACCTTGACAATATTTATAATAGGTTGTTTTTTCCATAAAGTTGTTTAATGAAGAATGTTGTCTTAATTAGCCAATCATGTGAAATGTGTTGATTAAATGACCAATGAGGTCCATGTGTAGCAAACTAAGGTATAAAAGAAGAGGATTGAAAAAAGGGTGGCTTTTAGCCCTTAGCCTTCTGATCTGAGTCTGTGTCATCTCTGATTCAACAATGACATTTGGGGATTTATGGGGGCTATTGAGAATCCTTTCTGCACCTTGTGACCCAACAGGAGCTTCTCTAATAAACGTTGCCTGAAGATCCCACTGTGCCCATGACAGAAACCCCTGTGAGTGTCTGGGACATCCCGGCTCTTTGGCAGCCTGGGGACACCTGGGATGTCCCCGTGGAGCCCCTGTGAGTGCCTGTGACAGATCAGTGCCTTTGCAGCCCAAGGTCCCCTGGGATGTCACCATGGAATGGCTGTGACTGCCTCTGACCACAGGGCTCTTTACCATTCCCAGAAAGCCCTGGCCGGTCTCCATGGAGCCCCTGTCTGTGCTTGTGACATTCCAACTCTGGAACAGCCTGGAGACTCTTGGAAATCCCCATGGAACCCCTCTAAGGGCCTGTGGCAAATCTGATCCTTAGCAGGCAACCATCAGGGGCCCCCTGTTGCTATGGTCAGTTTCCATGGCAACCATCACCAGCCCCCTGTTGCTATGGTCAGTTTCCATGGCAACCATCACCAGCCCCTCTTGCTATGGTCAGTTCCTGTGCAGCTCCATGGACACCCCATGCCAGAGGTGGTTGCCATGGACACCAGCTCAGGCCTGCAGCCAGAGCCCGTTTCCATGGCAACCATTGGCAGCCCCATCCCCAGGCTCATGGGATCCCAGAACCACAGAATTGGCTGAACTGGAATGGGCCCATCAGGATCCTCCAGTCCAACTGCTGGCCCTGCACAGGACACCCCAACAATGCCAGCCTGGGCCTGGCAGTGCTGTCCAAACGCTGCTGGAGCTCAGAGAGCCCTGGAGCTGGGACCCTTCCCTGGGGAGCCTGGGAAGGGCCCCAGCAGCCTCTGGGCAAAAACCTTTTCCTGACATCCAACCTGAGCCTGCCCTGACTCAGCTGCAGCTCTTCCCTCCACTCCTGTCCCTGGGCACCAGAGGGAAGAGGTTCCCACAGCCCCAGCCAGGGACCCGCTCCCAAGGCTGTTGCCATGGCCACCAGGGCTGGGACCAGCTGGGATGCTCGGTTTCCACAGGCCGGGGTTCAGGAATGGGATTCCCCAATTTCCTGCTCCTGCTAAAACCTCGCTGCCCTCACTGCCCTCCTGCCTCCAATGGAAAGCACAAAAGGCAAAGATCCTGGGCTGGGATAAGAACAATTTATTGGGAACAGCAACGAGATAAGGAAAAAATGGAACAGAAACAATATTGATAACAGAAGAGATAAGAAAAGCTATTTACAGGGAAAACTACAACATCAACAGCAGGCTCTTCCTGGCCATGTATTTCCCCTTGCCTGGAAAGGACACTCCTCTCCTCAGGGAACGAGACATACAGAGTCCCTTTCCTGCCCCTGGCCATAACCTGAGGTTGGAGTGAATGTAATGACAGGGCCATGGCCAGACTCTCATGTTCTTCAATCCCACATCATGTCAAGGGCAGGGGCAGGATGACAGGCAGATATCTTCCCAGCATGGATCACACAGTAAATGGATCACAAGGGCTCTTCTCAATGTGGGTTCTCCCATGGATGATGAAGATTGAGCAGTGCATGAAGCTGTTTCTGCAGCTGGGGCATTTGCAGGGCCTCCCTTACTGGTGGCTCTGTTGGTGTCTTGTCAAATGAGAGCTCTGGGTGAAGCTCTTCCCACACTGGGGACACTCGAAGTGCCTCTCCCCAGTGTGGATGCGCCGGTGCCTGATGAGGGTAAAGTTGTGCTTGAAGCCCTTCCCACAGTCTGGACAGCAAAATGGCCTCTCATCAGTGTGAATCGCTCATGCAGGGGGAGATGGGAGCTGGTGTGAAACCTCTTCCCACATGGGGCGCACTGGTAGGGTCCCTCCCCTGTGTGGATGCGCTGGTGCCTGATGAGGTGGGAGCTGTGGTTGAAGCCCTTCCCACAGTGAGGACAGCAGAAGGGCCTCTCCTCTGAGTGAATCTGTGGGTGCTGGAGGAGCCTGGAGCTGGTGTGAAACCTCTTCTGACACTGGGGACACTCACAGGGCCTCTCCCCAGTGTGGATGCCTTGGTGGGTCACAAGGGTGGATCTGTAGCTGAAGCCCTTCCCACATTCCCCACACTCGTAGGCCCATTCCCCGGTGTGGATCATGTGGTGGCTGACCAGGTGCTTGCTCTGTTTTAAGCTCTTCCCACACTGCAAGCACTTGTGGGGCTTCTCCCTATCACGAAGCTGCTCATGAACCACCATCTCTGAGTTCTGCCTAAAGCTCTGTCCCCCTTCCTGACTCTGGGTGGTTCTTTCTTCCTCAGAGAATCCTGGGCTGGTTTTGGAGCCCCTCCTCCTGTGGGATCTCTGTGGCATTTCCTCCATGTTGGATTCCTCTGCACTAGAGTAGCTCAAAACAGCCTCTTTCACAAGGTTCTGATGTGGAGATTTTTCCTCCCTGGTCTCCATCCTCAGCTCCTTACCTGGGGAAGGAAGGAGAAAGAGAGGATGGGATTTGCCTCTGTGCCAGAGGGAAGGGGAAGGAGATCCCCCCAGTGCATCACTAGCAGGATGGCATTGGCACCAGGGTTGTCCTGCAGCTGGGGGCAGTGCTGGGCTGGAAGCTGGAGCAGGAGAGAGGGGGAAAGGAGCACTGACTTCCTCCTCACCTGCCTGGGTGTCCCAGGGCATCTTCCTCTTCCTCACAGCTTTCTTTTCCATCAGGTGAAGGTTTGGGAATGGGAAATTTTGTTTTGGGAGGAAAACAAGGGATGTGCACATTGAGTTTTGTACTGGTTTGACGGCAAACATGAGGGAAAGTCTAAGTCAGAATTACAATTTAATAAGAAAATTAGGACCAAGGCAATGATACAGAAACACTGCCTTAAACTGACAGAGTCAGGATATAACCTGACACCCTGTTGGTCAAGGTGGTGGTAGCAGTCCCATTAAATGGTGGGTGCAATCCTGTTGGAGTGATGAACGTGATTCTGTCAAAGCAGTGATCCTGTAGAAGGGTCTGGTCTTCCTCTGAAGGTCCAGTGGTGGTTATGGAGCTCTTGTCCTCTGGGAATCCAGTAGGCAAGCTGCTCCTAATGTTGCAAGGCTCAGCTTATATCCAGGTAGGAATGCTTGGTTCCTCCCTCTAGGGGGAGCATCCCACAATGGGATGATGGAATTTTATCAGTCCTGCAGTGACACTCAATGGCCCATTCACAGAAGATGTCTCCCCTGGAGAGCGTTATCAGGGGTGAGTCATGGAAGAGATAAAGAACACTGCCCTGCCTTTTTATAACAGCTGATGAAGATGGGGATTGCAAACATGCATTTGGTTACATCTTACATTGCACCCTGAAACAGTGGGGTAATCGCTGCTCAGGGGGTGAACACCACCCCTCTTACCCAAACTTGATCAGGTGTAAAACCCCTACCATGGGATGGCAACACACACACAGGGGAGAAAGTCACACTTGCCCTGCTCCAGGGGAGGTCTCTGTCCCTGTCACTCCCTCTCTCCCCCCCTTTTCTCTTTTTTCGATGTCACTCTCTACTTCACATTTACTGTTTAATAAAATCTACTTTGGATTTGGTCTCGTTAGCACCTTAATTGGGGCAGAGGCATCTCTCTACCATTTTCTTAACCATATTGCAACAATATTTTGGCACTGTGAGTTCAGGCACTGTTCTTTGACCCCAAGTGCCTTTGAGTACAGCATGGTTCCCTCCACTGAGGAGATTGTGGTTCCTTCTGAAAGAACTCTGGGAAACATGGACGCAGCTTCCTTTGAGCGACTTTTGGGAGAACTGATGTGGAAAATGGCCATTGTGGGTGGCCAGTGTAAAGTAAATGTTTTGTTGTCCTTCCAGAACAGTTTGTTAAAATCACTGGAGGAAAGGGAGCAAATGTTACCAGAGAGACTGACAAGGTTCATTCACACTGCGGTGAGGAACACAAGGCTGCTGAAAGTCCTATAAGATGCCCAGCCCAAGTTGCAAAATTTCCAAATAACTCTGGCCAGGGGTCTCTGGGAGGATTTTTTTGGAGAGTGTTCAGAGCTGGCAGATCTCTTGAGCCTCGGATATCTCCGGGCTCCCTAAGAGGAGCTTTTTCAGGGACAGAGGACCTGTGATCACCCCTCGGGAAGGTCCCGGGGGTTCCAAATAGGGATGGCCTGGTACCGACGGGATGGGACATTGATTTTGGGGATCCCCGTGAGAGCCGGGGCTGTGGAACGGGGGACGCCCGGGGTGGGGAGAGGGGAAGGGGCGATACTGGAGCTGGGGGACCCCCGACAGCCCGGAGATGAGGCGGGGACAGGACCCCCTGACCCTGACAGGGGCGTGTCCTGGGGTGGCTTCATGGTGCTCGTACGCCCATCGGTCTGTTTAGCCCAGAAATGAGTTCTGCACCTTTAAGGCTGGTTCTGAGAGCGAAGGGGAGGAAGAAGAAGCTGCAGTTTGTTTTCAGAAACTGCACTCACTCCTCTACATTCCATTTGCTGGATGGAAAGACAGCAGGACAGAGCTCTCCTTTGCTTTTAGTTAGTTTTTAGGTCTCTGAGGCAGAGAAGTTCCCTGGACTGTGAGTTTTCTTTTTCTTTGGAGCTGTTTAAATCTGCTCTGGACTGAACACCCAGAGAGCACCGGCAGCTTGCACCTTTGGCCCACCTGGCAGGGCCTGGGCCATGGCATTTCCAGTGCTGGAGGGGCTGATAAGAGACTGATAAGAGACTGATAAGAGACTGATAAGAGGCTGAGTGAGCCGAGCTACAGACCAGGGAGACTTTATGAGTTTCTCATCTCTTTTGGAGTAGCAGGAGGTAGTATTGCTTAATATTGTTCAATTTATTTGCTGGTGAATGCTTTGCCTGTTAAATAAAGGGTTTTTTTAACTATTCTCCGAGAATTTTCCCAAACTGGCCGAGGGTTGGGCTGCTGAATCTGCATTGTAGAGGAAACTCCTTTTGGAGATTTTCAACCAAATTTGCCCTAAACCAGGACAGGGTGGTGGAAAGAAAGGGGAACCCCAAGTGGCTGGATTGAGGGGAGGCTGGAGAGGGGGACCCTGGGACTCCAAAAACTCCCAAAATCCAAAAGCAGGACCCTGGAGAGGGGGGATCCCCAGCAGCCCTGAGATGGGGGACCACCAGAACCCGAGAGGGATGAAACTGGACATGGGACACTCCTGGTAGCCTTTTTTTATTCACTCTTGATTTTGGGACATCAGGTGACTTCTAGAGATTGACTTGGGCAAGAGGAATCCCAGACTGAAGGCATTCACACCTTGTTTTTCCCAAACCAGGTTTTTCCCCAGACTATGTCATAGAGACATCCCCCCTGTCTCACTCTGGGTGAGCTCAGTCCCAAACTTGACCCAGATCCTGGTCTCAATCTCATTCCATATTTAGGCATCCTCACAGTTCTGTACTTTATCTCATCCCAGTCTCAGACTTGTCTAGCCCCAGACCCAGTCCCAATCCCAGCCCTAAAGCCAATCCCTCTTTTAGCCTTAGCCCCAATCCCAGCTCTAATCCAAATCTCAGCTCCAACTCCAACCCAAGCCCCAGTTGCAGCCCCTTCCTAAATCCTCAGCCCCAAACCAAATCCCAGGTTCAGCCCATCTGGGGTGACACCCATTTGGGGTGTCTCTGTCCCTCTGACCCCAATGATGTTTGGGTGCAGGCACACGAGGGCTGAGAGGGACAGAGACCCCCCAGCCTCCCCAGATGTGAGAAGGTTGGAGAGCCCCCCCAGCCCCGAGCACCCTCAGCAGTGAGAGGGACACAGACTCCCTGGTCCCCAGCCCTGCACAGGCATTGCCTGAGGCCAGAGGGATGGAGACCCCCCGAGCATCCCTCAGGACACGGCGACAGAGACCCCTGAGCATCCCCTGGGGTGAGAGGGACAGAGACTGCCCTGAGCACCCTCTGGCACAGGAGTGAGAGGGAGGGAGACCCCCCAGGCATTCCCTGGGGTGAGAATGATGGAGACCCCCAGGGGAATGGCCTGGGGAGAGAGGGACAGGGACACTCCCTGAGGAATGGCCTGGGGTGACAGGGAAAGGGACACTCCCTGGGGAATGGCCTGGGGTGACAGGGAAAGGGACCCTCCCCAGCCCCTCCCAAGCATCCTCCAGGGTGAGAGGCACAGAGCATCCCCTGGGCACCAGACAAAATAAACTTTGCAGAAATCAAACTTAACTCTGCATAAAATACTTTGATGAATATTTGCTTTTTCCACAACTCACGTGATGAAAACGCAAACAAATCCCAAAATTTTATAAACTGACAAGAGAAGATATTTTGTGGCAAATCCAAATTCCATTGGTCCTGCACAGCTCCAGCTCAGCTGCTGGCACATTCTGATAAAAGAAAAGTGGAAATTAGGCCCAATACAGAATATGAAAATGAAGGGGAAGCTCTGTGTAGCTGTCACAAAGGTGACAGGGACAAAGAGAAAAATTATTCTAACATTTGGCAAAGTCGCCCAGCCTGTGAAAAAAGCGTGACAGGGACAGAGACCTCCCCTGGAGGGGGCCAAGTGTGACATTTTCCCCTGTGTGTGGGCTTCCCAGGGAGGGGGTTTTACACCTGAGCCAGTTTGGGTAAGGGGGGTGGTGTTCATGCACCCAAGCAGGGATTACCCCACTGTTTCAGGGTGCAATGTAAGATGTAACCAAATGCATGTTTTCAATTACCATCTTCATCAACTGTTATAAACAGGTGGGGCAGTGTTCTTTATTGCTTCCATGACTCACCCCTGATAACGCTCTCCAGGGGAGATATCTTCTGTGAATGGGCCATTGAATGTCACTGCAGGACTGATAAAATTCCATCATCCCATTGTGGGATGCTCCCCCTAGGGGGAGGAACCAAGCATTCCTACCTGGATATAAGCTGAGGCTTGAAGCACCAGGTGCAGCTTGCCTACTGGATTCCCAGAGGACAAGAGCTCCATAACCATCACTGGACCTTCAGAGGAAGATCAGACCCTTCTACAGGATCACTGCTTTGACAGAATCACGTTCATCACTCCAACAGGACTGCAGCCACTATTTAATGGGACTGCTTCCACCACCCTGCCCAGCAGGGTGTCAGGTTATATCGTGACTCTGTCAGTTTAATGCAGTGTTTCTGTATCATTGCCTTGATCCTTATTTTGTTATTGAATTGGAATTCTGGCTGAGACTCTCCCCAGGTTTGCCTTCAAACCAGTAGAAAGGACATTGTGCTCATCCCTTGTTTTCCTCCCAAAACAGAATATCCCATTCCTAAAACTTGGCCAGATGGAGGGAGACACCTCAAGGAAGAGGAAGATGCCCCGGGACACCCAGGCATATGAGGAGGAAGTCAGTGCCCCTTTCCCCCTCTCTCCTGCTTCATCTCCCAGCCCAGAAAATCCCCTTGCTGCAGGACAACCCTGCTGCCAACGCCGTCCTGCTGGGGATGCACTGGGGGGATCTCCTTCCCCTTCCCTCTGGCACAGAGGCAAATCCCATCCTCTCTTTCTCCTTCCTACCCCAGAGAAGGAGCTGAGAATGGAGACTGTGGAAGAAAAAACTCCATGGCACAATCTCATGGGAAAGGCCATTTTGAGGGACTCCACAGTGCAGGAATCCAATGGGGAGGAAAATCCCCAGAGATCCCACAGGAGGAGGGCTGCAAACCGAGCCCAGTGTGCTCTGAGGAGAAAAGACCAACCCTGTGCCAGGAAAGTGGGCTGAGCTTCAGCCAGAGCTCAGAGCTGGTTGTCAATGGGCAGCTTCACGATAGGGAGAAGCCCCACAAGTGCTTGGAGTGTGGGAAGAGCTTCAGGCACAGCAGGACCCTGATCAGCCACCAGATGATCCACAGTGGGGAATGGGCCCAAAAGTGTGGGGAGTGTGGGAAGTGCTTCAGCCACAGGTCCCAGTTCACCTGTGCATCCACAACAGGGAGAGGCCCTATGAGTGCCCCCAGTGTGGGAAGAGCTTCACCAGCAGCTCTCACTTGACCAAAAAACAGCGGAATCACCAGTAAGGGAAGCCTTGCAAATGCCCCAACTGCAGGAAGAGCTTCGTGCACCACTCCAGCTTCATCCCCCATGGGAAGACCCACGTTGGTCAGAGCCCTGGAGATCCACATTCCCCTGTGATCCATGTTGGGAAGACACTGTGCTGGTTATCCTTTTATTTTGGCCCTCATTTTCTTTGGATTCATCTTCCTCCCTTTAAAACAGAGAAAATTGGGGTAAAAATCAATAAATTAATCAAAGGCATCTAAAACCTCACTTTTTACTTGTGTTTCAGGGGAATCTGGGATTCAGGGAGATAATTGGGAGAATTTGGGGGTTTTGAGGATATTTGGTATACTTGTCTCCCTTTCTTGGCACTGAAAGGGACAAGAGGGTTCAATTTGTCACCTTAATGCCACTGAAAACTACGCAATCTCACCCCAAGATTCCTCGATTCCACAACTCTTTGGTGTGGAATGGGGTTAGAAGGGGATTGAGCAAAGATGGCTTCAAATCAGGAGGGTTGAGATGGGCATTGGGTTGGGCAGGATGAGTGGAATGGGGCTCGGGAGGTGGAAAATGGGGGAAATATGGCTTGGGAAGTGGGTGTGACGTCCAGGAAGGGTTGGGATGGGTTGAGGTTGGGATTGGGGAGGTGGGATGGGGTCTGGAATGCAGCAGCCAAGGTTTGGGGATGATGAAGGGAGGGGGAGCCCATTACTGAGTGAATTTTTTAATAATCCACATTTCTGAAGAGATTTTGAGGTATCTCATGTTTCTGAGGCTGTTTTTGGGCACTCCCCAGCTCTTGGGGGTTTCCTGGGAATGGCTCCATGGACCCCCATTGCCAGGGGTGGTTGCCTTGGGCATGAGCTCAGAGCCGTATCCAGAGTCCATTGCCTCAGTGCTGGAGAGCAGAGAAATGATGAACGGCCCCAGACATCTCCAGTGTGTGTTTGGGGGCAGGGAGAGTTCTGCATAGGTGGGGTGGTCACTGCTCCACCCCAGCCACTGCAGCCTCTGGCCCAGCCCCAAAGTGGCTGCCAAGCCCCTGGCACCCTGAAAACCCCACCTGAGAGAGGGACCAGAGCAGGTCAGGCTGTGACAGGGGTGTGACACTGACACGTCCCACGGCCCCAGAGCTCACAGCAGCTGAGATGGCACTGGATCCAAGGCTGATTGTGGATCTATCTCCCTCTCCTCCTGACTTCCTCTTCTCAAAATCTGCATGACTTGAAGTTGGACAGGTTAGAGTGTGCTCAATCAGTGTTTGTCAAGTGATTTATTGTAATTCCATGTTGTTTCAGATTTCCCAAGTACCTCATTCTCTGAAGTTTGCCACTAAAAGTTTGTTCTCCACCCTCCTGAGAAGTTTGCTGTTTTCTCCCCCTGGCCATGTGTCCTGCAGGCTGTGCCCCCTGGGCGTGCTGTTCCTCTGCCCTGGCCGGCTGCACTCGCCCATCTCGCTGTGCCCCAGCATTTCTCACCCAGCGTTTCTGTGCCCTCCTTGGGCTCCCTGCACCCAGCGCTGCCGGCTCCTGGCACACAGAGCCAGGGAAGGAGCCAACCCTGCCAAGGGGCTCTGGGGCAGGGCGGGGGCTGCGATGGCTTCTGAGATCAGCAGCTGCTCCTGGCATGGTTCCATGGAGACCGAGCACAGCAACGCTGCTGAGCATTGTCCCTGCTGAGGGTCACACGCTGCCGGGGCACATTCCCTGTCTGCAGGATTGCTGAGCATTGTCCCTGCTGAGGGTCACACACTGCCGGGGCACATTCCCTGCCTGCAGGATTCGTGCCCAACCCAAGCACTGCACTGATGGCTCCAGCATTGCTTTCCAACAAAAACAGGGGAAGGCAAAGTGTGTGCAGCTCATGGTATTTTAGAGTGTCTAAAACTCACTATGTCATCAATCTGTGAGGTGAGATCCATTTGGAACTCATGGCATGGAGAAGTAGTGCAAGATGGAAAAGGGGAGCATAGAAATAAATAGAGAAAAACATTTCAGATGGTTTCTTTCCATTTTCATTTCACTTCTGGAAAGCTGGTTCAGTTTTCCAGGAATCTTCTCCACAGTCCTGTCTGCCCATTCCAAGAACCTTTCCTGGAGAATGAGGTCAAGCTCCTGTCAAGATGTGCCACCACCTGCAGCTTATCTTGGCTTTCCACAATGTGCCTGCAGCAGTACTGCTGCAGCAAAGCAGGACAAAGGTTTGGAGAACTTGACAACTTGTCCTTTCTTTTCCTGGAGGACTGGGGAGTTGTGCCATTGGTGAGGTTTTCATTGTGACTGTTCCAACCTTGGAAAACAGGAGGTGGTAACAGGACTCGTTGGGGAACGCAACCCTGACTGAATTCAGAGAAAGAATCTCCAGAAGTTGCAGCCAGAAATGGAGAGTTGTGTGATAATCATTCACGCGTCTCCATAGGCACCTGGAAAGTGATCTACAACATGAAAATTGGTTGTCAGAGGCAGTTTCTTTCTGTTTTCAGTTTAGATGATTCTACATCTCTTGTGCTGGTATAAATCAAGAGCATGAAAACAATCAGTTCATGATAAGCAGCAGAACAAGCTGCATCTCCCAGAGTAGAAGACTGAAAGAATCTGGAAAGGAGAAATGCAGGGAATGACTTGGTGAAATTTGCCTGTAAGAAGGGTAATTTTTTCTAAGAATTTCTAATCCATTTCTTCTTCTTTTCTCCATCTTAATATGGCCATTTCCATGCCAAATTCCTCATGAAATGAGAAGCCTGAGCTTGCAGAAGTGCATGAAAGATGGCCTGTTCCTCTGCAGGGACAGTCAGGGTGGAACAGGAAGCAGTTTTGAAATAATTGTGATATAGATGAGTAATGCGATGGTTGAGTCTCACAATTAAAAGGCACATATTATGGATATCCTAAGACAAGTTTCATAGTTTTATAGTTATGTTTTACTCCCCCCTTGTTTTGTTGTTTCCTGGTAGTTGGAGTATTTGGGAGGGTTGGCTTTTTACTATGGCAACACCTGACCCCCAATCAAGATGTAAGGAAATTACTTCTACCACTGGACAGTGAAGAAAGAGTTAATTAGCAAGCTTTTGAGAGGGGCTAAAGGGTTAAAAGGCGAAACATCCATTGTGTGGACAAGCACATGGTTGAAAAAAATCCTTTGCTCCCTGTGCCGTAATATTTTCTGTGTTCTGTCTTCTGTTGTTGTTTTTGATAGGGTTTTAATAATCCTTTTAAATTTTTGGAAGTGAGCATCATTTCTCACAAATGGGGACTCGTCTGGGAAATACACCTGGTGTCCTTAGGAGTTTTCAAAAGGGTCCCCCCCACCACAGATTTGGCAGAGTCTATCGGACTCTCCCAGTTCCACCAATGGTTGCAGGTTGGAAGCCCAAAGACACCAGGAGACTTTGGGATAAAGAAAAGAGGGGAAGGGGGGTGAGCACCACCCACATAACTATTTTTGGCCAGATTGTGACTCTGTAATTCCAGTGTATGAAAGTGAGCTTCACATTAGTAATATACTGAATCCATCCTGGTCCCTTGAAGTGTCAGGATATTGGACGGTAGAGAGGAAAAAGGAACAGTGGAACGCATGGCGGGGGAGGAGAGCAGGGATCCCATAGACAAGGACCCCATGGCCGGTGGGACATGTAGGATTGAAGGGTTTGTGGGGACTTGGGAGCTGGGTTCACCCATCAGGGAAACCCTGTTTGTGCCAGGACGGGGACCCAGGGTGGGATTCCCATCCAGCACACACCAAGGGAGTCAGTGAGCTCCACATGTCACGGTGGCTCGTGCATCGCTCAGAGCAGGGGCAGCCTCTGGGGCGCAGCCAGGGCTGTAATTAACAGGGCCAACCGGAGCTGGGCTGGAGTGGGGTGACCACCGAGGGGTTTGCTGCAGGGGGTCACCCAGGAGCCAGTGCAGCAGTTTGTGTGCTGCTGAGCCAAGGGGGTCAGGGCAGTCCGGCGACCAAGCCAAGTCACGTCACGGTGGAGCTGCCAAACCGAGGGGGTCGGGCTGTGCCGGCTGCTGAGCTGAACAAAATCGGGGCAGGCTGAGCTGCTGAGGCTGAGCCGAGTCAGGCCAGGGGCAGGACTGCAGCCGCCTAGCCAAATTGGGGCGGGCTGAGCCTCTGAGTTGAATTGGGGTGGGCAAAGCCACTGAAGCCAAACCAAGTTGGGTCAGAAGAGGGATGGAAGTCGCTGAGTTGAATCGGGGCCTGTGGAGCTGCCGAAGCTGAGCCAGGTTGGTCCAGGGGTGGGACTGCAGCTGTCCAGGATAATTGGGCCAGGGGCAGGTCATAGCCGAGCTGAGCCAGGTGGGAGAGGGAGCAGAGTGCGACCGTGGGACCAGAGCATTGAACCAAGGAGAAGAGGAAGGGCAGGGACCAATCCGGTGATACAGAAGCCCTTGGATCATGAGGTTTTTTATTTTTACTTTTCAGAAGAGAAGTACAGTTTTTGGGTTTTTTTCTCTCTCTTCCCTTTCTTTCTCTTTCCTTGTTTCTTTTTTTCCCACTCCCCCTTTCTTTTTCCCTTCTGAGAGAGGCAGGCTCTGTCCGGAGGGCCTGTGGTTGGAAAGGTGGGCTCTGTCAGAAGAGGGCCTGTGATCGGCTGGTCAGGATGGGACTGTGGGCAAATAGGGAATCCCCAAGGGGAGGAGTAGAAATTGAAGAGGTACCAATAGTTATACCCCCAGATGGCCCACTGGGAAGGAAACTAGCCCAGTGGAAATATGACCCAAATACCAGAGATAAGGATGAGCTCAAAATGATTCACTAGTGCATGGTAGAATGGACCAGAAGGGAAATTAGGAGCAATCATGTATACTGGCTGAGGTATGGGTCAGATGAAGGATGGATGTGTCAGGCATTAAAAATCCATGAAAGAGCTAAGAAACCATTCAATCAGGAAGAGAGTGACTACACTGCCTGCTGTGGGAGGGAGAGTTCACCCTCCAAGGTGAACATGTTTAAGGTATCAGAAAATAAAGAATGGGACCCATTAGAACACTTACCCTCTCCACCTCCAATAGCCCCAGATGCACTTCCCCTACCCCCTGATGGGCCTAGTCAAAACACCACAAACAGGGAGGCAAAATGAGAGGAAAGCAGATCAGTGTATGGGAGCCAAGCAGTGGGATTGTATCCTCTGAGGGAAGTACCACTGTGTGAGGTGCAGGGAGTCATTACATTTGTAACCGTGCCTCTCAGTTCTTCTGATGTGAGAATGTTCAAGAAATAATTGAAGGGATTACTAGAGGACCTCACTGGATTAGTGGAAAAGTTAGATCAGTTTCTGGGGCCCAATATTTATACATGGGAAGAGATGCAATCAATAATGACCATTCACACCAGAAGAAAGACAGATGATCCATGCAGCTGAGATATGGATATGGGAAAGGGAGCATGTGCAAGGACCTCCTGGGGATCTGAAAATGCCCATAGTGCACCCCACCAGTGACCACAACAGCACTGGGGGAAGACAAGACATGGAGGAATGCAGAACATTGATTACAAAAGGCATCAAAGAGGCGGCTCCATGTAATCAAAATGCCCATAAGGCTTTCGATGAGCAGAAAAAGAAGGAAGAAACCCCAACAGAGTGGTTAGAAATGTTGAGAAAAAATATGAGGCAATATTCAGGAGTTGACCCTGACACGATGGCCGGACAGATTTTACTAAAGATAAATTTTGTCACTCGTGCCTGGCCAGATATATGGAGAAGTTAGAAAAGCTTGATGGTTGGCAAGAAAGGAGATTAGAGGATCTTTTAAGAGAAGCACAGAAGGAGTATGTAAAGAGGGACTAAGAGAAGGCCAAGGCAAAAGCCAAGGTAATGGTAACTGCCATTAGGGAAGGAAACCAGAACATAAAGAACTACCCAGGTAAGGGAGGGGGATTCCAAGTGTGGAAAGATAGATGGAGGGGGGATGCAGCTCCTTGGGACTGGGCACAAAAAGGAGAATTTGGGAAATAAGGGAACCCAGGACCAGTTTGATTTTACTGTAAAGAGAGAGGGCATATCAGAAAGAATTTCCCCTAGAGGGAAAAGGAGCTGAGGATCTACGAGACTGAGCAAAAAGGAGAAGCGGAAGATTAGGGGTGGCAGGGGCTCTACCTCCTGGGGACAGGATACCATCAGGAGCCCTTGATAACTTCAAAAATAGATCCCCAGGAGGAAGCATTTGAATTCTTAGTAGACACAGGGGCTGAAAGAACTTGTGTTTGTAGAATCCCAAAGGGGTGCAAAAAAGGTCAAGATACTGTGCAAGTAGTAGGTGCTAAAGGGGAAGGGTTCAAAGCCTCAGTTATAAAGCAAATAAAGTTTGAAGGAACAAACCAAATAGGAATTGGGGATGTACTGTTAATTCCAGAAGCAGGGTAAAATTTATCAGGTCGGGATTTACAGGTGCAGTTTGACATTGGAGTGCTTCCAGAGGAAGGGAAAATGGTAGTTAGGCTTCTCCAATTAAGGGAAGAAGATGAGGACAAAATTCATGAGATGAATTCTGGGCAAAACCAAAAGAACGAGGTAAATTGAACATGAAACCTATAGTAATAGAATAGTTAATGAGAACCATCCAGTTCGGGTACGACAATATCCACTCTCCCTGGAAGGGAGATGAGCACTGCAGCCACTGATCCAGGACTTACTTGAGGACAGGACCTTAGAACCATGTATGTCCCCCCATAACACACCCATATTACCAGTAAAGAAGTCAGATGGGACTTACAGGCTTGTTCAAGATTTGAGAGAAGTGAACAAAAGAACAGTGAATCGGTACCCAGTAGTGCCTAACCCCTCTACAGTACTGAGTAACATCCCAGTTGTTTAGTGTGATAGACCTAAAAGATGCTTTTTGGGTGTGCTCACTGGCAGAGGAAAGTGGGATATATTTACCTTTGAATGGAAGGACCCCAATTCTGGGAGGAAGCAACAGGTTTGGTGGACAAGTTTACCCCAAGGGGTTTCTGAATTCCCAGACCTCTTCAGTCAAGCCTTGAGAGAAGAACTACAACTCTTTTCCATTAAACCTGAGTTAAAGCTCATCCAATATGTAAATTATTTGCTTTGCTCAGGACAGGAAGAAAAAGAAGTTTGGGAATCCACTATAGTATTGTTAAATTTTCTGGGAGATCAAGGACTTTGGGTATCAAAAGGGAAACTACAATTTGTAGAGTAGGAAGTAAAATTCCTAGGACATGTGATTTGTCAAGGGAGCTGGCAGCTGAACCCTGAGAGAATTACGGGGATAGTCTCACTCCCATGACCAAAAACCAAGAGGGAAGTCAGAAGGTTTTTAGGCCTGTTGGGATATTGTAGGCTATGGATTGAAGGCTACATGCAGGCCATCTGGTTCTTGTATGAAAAGTTAGTTGAAGAAGAGATTAGGTGGGGAAAAGGTGATGAACAAAAGTTTGAAGCTTTAAAGCAAAAATTAGTCAGTGCACAAGCATTGAGTCTTCCTGCCTCAGACAAACCTTTCTATTGTTTGTGGCTATAGAAAAAGGGGTAGCCCGTGGAATATGAGCCCAGGACTGGAGAGGATCCAGGAAACCAGTGGCCTATTTATCAGAATTACTAGATAATGTCAGCCGGGGGTGGCCGAGCTGCATTCAGGCTGTGGCAGTGACTGCCCTACTCATAGCAGAAAGCAAAAAATTACACTTTTGGGGGAAAATTGAAGATACATATCCCAAACTCAGTAAAGAGTATCCTGAGCCAAAAGGCTGAGAAATCGCTCACTGGTTCCCGAGTGCTAAAGTATGAAGACATCTTAATACAAAATGGTTTAGAGCTAATTGTGAGTAACCAACTCAACTCTGCCCAGTTTCTGGATGGAGAAACAGATGAGAAACTAATACATAATTGCCTGGAAGTTATAAACCATCAAACTAGAGTAGAAGAGAACCTAACAGATCAACCACTCCAAGGTGGAAAATGATTGTACCTCGATGGGTCTTCACGGGTAATAAAGGGGCACAGGGTATCAGGGTACGCTATAGTGCATGAAGTGTTAGTGGCCATAGAAAAGAGAAAGTTACCTTCCAACAGGTCAGCCCAAGTGTGTGAGTTCTATGCCCTGAAGTGAGCTCTGAAAAAATTAGCACAGAAAAGGGGAATAATAGATACAGACTGAAAATACACTTTTGGAATAGTGCATACCTTTGGAAAAATTTGAGAAGAGAGGGGGTTATTAAAATCAAGGGGAAAGGAATTGATTCACAAAAAACTTATTTTAGAAGAGTTAGAAACCTTACAATTACCAGAGAAAGTAGGGGTGATATATGTTAAAGGACATCAAAAAGGGGAGTAAGAGAACAATTTAGCTAATTTAGAAGCTAAAAATGCAACTGAATCAAAGACAGAATAACTAATAATAGTATTAACAACCATGAGAGAAATGCAAAAAGTCCTGATATTCAGTGGGACAGAAGAGAAAGAACTCCTTAAAATAGGAGCCAAGAAAGATAACAAAAGGAAGTGGAGATTACCAGATGGGAGGCAAATGTTGAATAAACCCCTGACCAAAAAAATGCTAGAAGGCATACATGGAACAACACATTGGTGTACACAAGTGCTAAGTGATCAATTTCTAAGGGATTTGGGCTGCATAGGAATTTTCAGAATACCTAAGCAAGTAACTGAACAGTGTGTGATATGTCAACAAGTGAATAAGAAAATCGTGAGGAAAACACCCAGAGGAGGGCGAGAACTAGCTTTAAGGCCCTTTCAAAACATCCAAGCTGACTTTACTGAGCTTCCCCAGGTACAACAGTGGAAGTTTTTGCAAGTGATTGTGGATCACGTGACTCACTGGGTAGAGGTGGTACCCACTGTGAAAGCCAATGCCAATGTTGTGAGTAAAACAATTCTAGAATCAATCATTGCCTGATATGGGATGGCAAATGGGATTGATTCAGAATGGGGAACTCATTTCACATCGAAGCCATTACAGAAAGTTGTTCAGACCCTGGGAGTGAAATGGGAATTACACACTCCATGGCATCCACAGAGTTCCGGTTGGGTTGAGAGAATGAATCAAACTCTTGAAAGAGCTCTAGTTAAGCTAATGATTGAAACCCAAATGTCATGGATAAAATGTCTCACTTTGGTCTTATTAAGAATTAGAAGCCAACCCCAGTCAGATCTGGGTGTCTCACCCTATGAAATGATGTTTGGGTTACCCTTCCTGACCTCACCCCAGAAGGTTGCCACCTATGAGGAAGGGGAAACAATGCCAAGAAATAAGTGATGTCTACAGCACAAACCTTAGGAGGACTAACACATAAAAGGGCAATTCCTCAAACTACCACCCTGGATTTCAGAATCCATAATATTAATCCCGGGAATTGGGTGATGATTAAGTCATAGAGAGATCAGTCTCCAACGCCTCAGTGGGAAGGTCCCTTTCAGGTACTGCTCACCACCAAATCGGCCGTGAGAACTGCAGAGTGGGGATGGACTCATGCCAACAGAGTCAAAGGCCCAGTAGAAGAACCCAAAGTATGGACTGTAACAACCAGGCTGGGTGAAACAAGATTGACTTTCAAGCAGAGACTGAGAGACAACCAGAAAAACACCAAGATGCCCAAAAAGTAGTCAAGCTTTCACCAACCAGCTCGAGAACTGTCTTCCTCTTTTAATGGGTGGGAATTACCAGCATCTGTTGAGGGGAAGTACACAAGGGACTGTAAAATGTAATGGGAAAGCTTCTTTAAGAAAATAAGACAAAGGTAGGAGGGCAAGACAATGTTAGCCCCTTTGTTTGCTACCAAGAAGGCTCCATAGCCCTGCTGTGGTTAGCAACCCCTTAGGCATGGTAAGGTGGGGACAAAAGGCCATACCAGACCTCTATCATTTTTCAGTTGTCTTTTAATTCAACAGAGACTGGAGAGCAGGACCAAGTTGGCCTCTGTACTCACCCCTAAGATATACCAACTATGGGTAGCAGCCACATAGGCACAATAGATGGGAGTCAATGACATACTGGACTTCTGGGATGCCCTTTTGTGCATTCCAAATAAATGTGTCTAAGAAAAACCTGAGATTATTTTCTCTTGTTCCCACTGTCCTTGCCGACATCAACAGCTGCTGGACTCAATCAAGAGAGAGAGAAAATTTTTTACCTAATTGTTCGAGCAAAATGACTTAGAGAAAGACAAAAGGGGGGCTTATTACAGATGAGTAATTCTATGGTTGACCCTCACAATTAAGGGGTGAATATTAAACATGTTAAAAGACGTTTTGTAGATGTATACTTATCCTTCCCCTCCCCCTTGCATTGTTATCACAGGATGGCCTCAGTAGTTGGGGCATTTGGGAGGGTTGGCTTGTTACTATGGCAGCAACTGACCTCCAATCAAGGTGTTACACAGTGATCTTCACCACTAAACAGTGATAGAAGGAGTCGATTGACAAGACTTTGGGAGGGGCTGGAGGTATAAAAGACAGAACATCCATTTTGTAGATGAGCACATGTTGACTGAATTATTTGCTCGTGATGTGGTATACTTTCTTTATTCAGTCTTCTGTTGTATTTAGATAAGGCCTTAATAAAACATTTATATTTTTGAAAGTGAAAATTGTTTCTCACATGGGGTTGGGGAATGTAGGGCAAGGTTGTCCACACTGGGTCAGGTCTCAAGGTAAAACATTTGTGACCAGGCCAGACCTCCTTAGGAGAGACCCTGGATCAATATCAATTACAGAATGCTGCAATCAGCTCTTGTATAATAAGAATAACAATAAAAGACACCCTTTAAGATAGAAATACATATTTCTTAGAAGCTCTTTGAAATATTTCTCCATAACTTTAAGAGGAAAACTTCCTGATGAACTGCATGAGAGCAGAGGGAAATCAAGGAAGAGCCATGGTTTGTCAGGACTTGCTTGATCCTAATGAGCCCCGTGGTGCATTTGGAGCTGAGCCCTTGAACATCAGGGCCTGAGAGGAGATTGCACAAACCTTTCCAGGAGTTGAAGTCAGAGGAAACACCCCAAGTTTCTCAAAGCATTACTGGGTCCCACTGAGGTCCATCCCCAACACAGGATCCTCATGGACTCCTTGGATGAGAGAATTGGAGACCAGGATGGCAAAAAAACCTCTCAGAGATTCAGAGTGTAGAAAGGAAAATCCAAAGTACCTTAAAAACCTGGAGTATCTCAGAGTATTAATGAGCCCCACTGAGTGTCAGTGCAAAGCTCTCAAGGGATTCATTAAAGCAGATAATTGGAGGCTGTGACTGCACAATCTATCTCACAGAGTCTGTATCAAAAGGGAAACACCAAGTAGCTTAAAATCCTGAAATACCCTGAAGTATTAATTAGTCCCAATTGATGTTGCAGAGCATTCAGAAGCCCCCAGAGCCATTCCTGAGCAAGGCTCCCCAGAGATTCCTTCCAGCACATCCTGGAGGCCACTGGGATGTGGGTTAGGGGGGGATGCTGAGAGCAGGACAAGGGGCTGACAGTGCCCAGCCTGGCTGGGGCTGTGCCAGAAGGCCCCAGTGCCTCAGGACAAGGTGTCTCCTCACAGCCCTTGGTGGCACAGACCCTGCTGTGCCCCAGGACCCCTGGACTTGGTTTCTCTCTGTCCCCACCCATCATCAGTGCCTCAGGTTCTCTGCTCTGCCTGGGGCCTGGGGACACTTTCTCTGTCCTGTCCCTCAGTGGGACCCATTAAAAGTCAAAGAAACTTTGGAGATGGATTCTGACTTGGAGTTCTGGAGAGGTTTCTTCAGCAGCCTCTCAGGGACTGATGTTCAGGGCCTGAGCACAAAGCCCCAGAGGCTCATTAAAGTTCTTCTGCTGTGTCTGTGCTGCTGAGCTGGGCTGGGCTCCAGGCACAGAGGCAGCTCCTGGTAATCGAGAAGAGCTTCAAAAACACATTTCTCTTGATGAGCAGCTCTTCTGCCAGCCCAGCAGGGCTGGGGCAATGCCTGCAGCTACGCTGGGCACAGCACAGAGGCACAGAGAGCTTCAATCTGTCAGGGCCGGGAAGGTGCTGAGAAGCTCCTGGGGCAGAATCACTGCCAGCCCTTGGCACAGGAACCTCTGGCTGCAGGACAATGCAGCTGCAGCTCCTGGAGTGATGTCCTAAAGCTGGAACATCCCAATGCCTACAGACGCTGTGAGTACAACTCTGAGTATTTTTGGTGCAGTGGAGGTGAAATCCTCATGAAGCTCTGACATGCTGAGGGACTCTGATCAGTCATGGAATATTTCAGAGACAAGGATTTCCACAAAAATTAGGAAATTTTTTAAGCTTTTGCATTATGTTTCCTACTATAATAGAATGGCAGAGATGGGGGATAAATATTAAGGGTTGCTTAAAAATTATTATTATTAATTTTGACAAGTGTCTGAGGCATCTGAAACTCTTACTTTTAGTCACCAGTATGTTCGCAGGAGATCCCTAATGTGCTTTCAGCCACTCTGCCCATGGACAGCACAAGCATCACCTTTGCTGGACCCATCAGGCTCAGTCTGAGCTGTCTTTTCTCCCAGCTGCAAACAGAACCTGCCCCAGTCAGTGCCCTGCAAACAGGCAGGGTTCTGTCAGGCCAAGGAGAGGACACAGATATTTGGGGTCTGTGAGTGCTGGCATGGAGAGATCAGGCACAGGGAAACACCTGCAGGAGGAAAATCTCCAGGAAGCAGAGAGAAGATTGGGCAATGAGAGAAAACAATACCCAGCAATGCTGTGGCAGGGAGAGTTTAGAGATGCCCACAGGATCCCCTCCAGTGCAGCCCCTCCCTCTGAACAAGCCCCCTCCCTCCTGTGCCCCCAGCCAAGCCTCTGCCCTCAGGACCGGGGCTCCAAGGCGTGCAGCCCCTCCTGTGCAGGCAGAGCTGCAGCAGAGCCGTGGGGCAGCTCTGCAGCCCTGGGCCCAGTTCCCTCTGCAGAGCACAGGGCTGGGAGCAGCTGCCTGGCACTGGGGGCTCTGGCAGGGGGCACAGCTGGCTCAGGGTGACGCTGTCCCCAGTGCCCGGCTCTGGGCAATGCTGTCAGTGCAGCCAGGGAAGGAGCTGCACCTCCCTCAATCCAATGCCATCATAAGGACACTTGGAAGTGTCCCTGAGATTTCAGTCCAAGCTGGGAGCTTCCATCCAGGGAGCAAACCTGTTGTAGATCATCTCTTGAGTTATAAGATTGATGGGGAAATGCAGAGGTGTTGTGACAGTGAAAATGTTTTTGGGTTGCTGAAATGAGCAATGTGAGTCCTTGGCTACAGATGTGGAGCTGGACTGTGGTGGATCCACCTGCTCTCACCACTACCTGGTTACATTTTAGGGGAAGCACGGAGAGATGATCACCCTCAACCTGAGAAACATTAAAGCTCAAAGAAACTCTGAACAGGTACAAAAAACAGACTATCTCCCCTCACTCTCCACTCATCATCTGGCCTCAGGGAACTCACTCTGTTCTACCAGAGGACAGCAGAAATGCTGAGGGTTTCTGCATTCCAAGAATACCAGGAGGGACATCGAGGGAGATTAAAATGAAAACCTCAGAAATCTTACACACAAAAGCATGTCCATGTATGTTACAGAGGATGGTAGATAAGAAATGGCTTTGATTTTGGTTGCAGGTATCTCCTCTAACACTTCACTGTCTTTCTTCATCAACAGGTCCCCAAGTACAGCCCCAGCAAATGTCCAACAGCAGCTCCATCAGCCACTTCCTCCTGCTGGCATTGGCAGACACGCGGCAGCTGCAGCTCCTGCACTTCTGCCTGTTGCTGGGCATTTCCCTGGCTGCCCTACTGGCAAACGGCCTCATCATCAGCGCCGTAGCCTGCAGCCACCACCTGCACACGCCCATGTTCTTCTTCCTGCTCAACCTGGCCCTCAGCGACCTGGGCTGCATCTGCACCACTGTCCCCAAAGCCATGCACAATTTCCTCTGGGACACCAGGGACATCTCCTACACAGGATGTGCCGCTCAGACATTTTTCTTTCTGTTCTTCATTGGAGCTGCATACTATCTCCTGACTGTCATGTGCTACGACCGCTACGTGTCCATCTGCAAACCCCTGCACTACAGGACCCTCCTGGGCAGCAGAACTTGTGCCCACATGGCAGCAGCTGCCTGGGCCAGTGCTGTTCTCCATGCTCTCATGCACACGGCCAATACATTTTCCCTGCCCCTGTGCCATGGCAATGCCCTGAGGCAGTTTTTCTGTGAAATCCCCCAGATCCTCAAGCTCTCCTGCTCCAAATCCTACCTTAGGGAACAGGGCCTTCTTGCTGTTAGTGCCTGTCTGGGACTTGGCTGTTTTGTGTTCATTGTTTTCTCCTATGTGCAGATCTTCAGGGCTGTGCTGAGGATCCCCTCTGAGCAGGGACGGCATAAAGCCTTTTCCACCTGCCTCCCTCACCTTGCCGTGGTCTCCTTCTTCCTCAGCACTGTCGTGTTTGCCCACTTGAAGCCCCCCTCCATGTCCTCCCCATCCCTGGATCTGGCCCTGTCAGTTCTGTACTCGGTGGTGCCTCCAGCCCTGAACCCCCTCATCTACAGCCTGAGGAACCAGGAGCTCAAGGCTGCAGTGTGGACACTGATGACTGGATGCTTTCAGAAACATTAAACTGCTGGCAAATTTCTTCAAATCACTTGTAATAAAAGTCACCTTTCATACTTCTTGTTTGGTTGTGGGTGTTTTCTTTACTTTTACTGTTTTCATGTTGTCCACACAGAAATGTCATTCTTTGTGCCATTTCTCCACCTTCCCTACGGTCACAAACTGTGTCAATGACAGGCTGGTTTCCTTGAGGCTTTACAGGAACTGAAGGATCTCCCAGCAGAGTTTTCTGCAGAGATGCCCTTGTGTTGCCTTCTCTGGAGCTGCAGCAGCAATGTCTGTGTGCAGAGCTGGGGGCAGATCAGGGCTGGCCCAGCAGCTGTGCCCAGCCACAGCAGCACTTGGTGTTGCCAGTGCTGCTGCCGTGGCCCTGCCCCGCTGCCCAGCTGGCCCTGGTGTTGCTGCAGGGCCTGAGTGCTCTCGGGGCCGGGCGCAGCCCTGGGGTGGCAGTGCCGGGGCTGCAGCAGGGACAGGCCATGGGCACAGCTGGGGCAGTGCTGACACCTCAGGCCGGGGCCTGGGGGCTCCAGGCTCCTTGCCCAGGCTCTCTCAAGAACACAGCCAGGCCAATGCTCAGCACAGAAAAGCCCCGTGAGCAGCCCCAGACTGGCCGTGGGCAGGCTGGGGGCACACAGCATGGCTGGGGCTCTGCAAGGGCCCTGGGGCAGACGGGAAGGAGCAGCAGAGCAGGGGCTGATCCATCTCCAGTGCGCTGCACAGCCCAGGGCAGCGTCCCAGAGTGTCCTCATGGAGCTGCCAACAACATCCCCCCTCTGCAGCTCTGGTCTCTCTCCCAGCTCACACAGGTGCCCCATCCTTGCAGGCACAGACATGGCAGCACTGGCTCAGGAGGCCCAGATTGCATTGCACACAGCAGGGGAAGCACGCCCATGCTGTTGGTGTGGGGACATGAACCTGAGGGAGCACAAATGCCATGAGCTCCTGGGGCCAGCAAGGGCTGGGGGACACCAGGGAAACCACTCAGCTTTGTGCTGGTCTCTGCAGTCAGCCAGAAAGTTTGCTCCCATCAGCTGGGAGTTTCCTGTCCCACTGCAGACACTGTTGCTCAGAGCCAGGGCTGCCTGGCAGCCACCCCAAACTGCCCCGAGCATTTCCTTGGCTTCACCTTTGATTTCTTTTCCCTTCCTACTACAAATCCCTTCCTATAACGCAGCCTTGTTCCCTGCCCTGCAAACAGCCCATCCCTGTTTGCCCTTTCCTCTCTGGCCCCACTCCCCATTGCAGTTCCTGACTTGGCACCATGGAAACATCACCTGGGGAGCAGGATCATCCTACCAGTGCTGCAGGAATTGTCTGCAGGATCATCCTACAAGTGCTGCAGGAATTGTCTGCAGGCTCCTGCAGTGCCTGGTGCTGCTCCCTTGCCAGAGGAACCCCAGGCCAGGGGGGCACATCTGGGCTGCTGTGTCTGGCTCTGGGGCTCCCTGTTCTGGGCAAGTGAGGAGGAGCTGCAGAGGCTCTGCTGGACTGACAGGATGGGCTTTGGGACTGGCAGGAGAAGCTGAGGGACCTGGGCTGCTGGAGCTTCTGAAGAGGAGGCCCAGGGTTCCTCCTGCAACTGCTCCAAGGGTGGTTTCAGAGAATCCCAGAATCAGCAAGGTTAGAAAAGTCTTCGGAGATCATCAAGCCCAACCTGTGCCCTGACATTGCCTTGTCTCCCCTGAGCCTCCTCTTCTGCAGGATAAACAACCCCAGCTGCTCCCTCAGCCACTCCTCACAGGACTTGTGTTCCAGACCCCTCACCAGCCTTGTTGCCCTTCTCTGGACATGCTCCAGCCCCTCCATGGCCTTCATAAATTGTGGGCCCAGAACTGGACACAGCACTCAAGGTGCTGCCCAAGCAGTGCTGAGAATAGGGGAAGAATCCCTGCCCTGCTGCTGCTGGCCACACCATTCCTGATCCAGGCCAGGAGCCATTGGCCTTCTTGCCCACCTGGGCACACTGCTGCCTCATGTCCAGCCTGCTGTCCATCAGTCCCTGCAGGTCCCTTTCTGACTGGCTGCTGTCCAGCCACTCTGTCCCGAGCCTGTAGTGCTGCAGGGGTTGTTGTGGCCAAAGTGCAGGACCTGGCACTTGGTCTTGTTCAACCTCACCTTGTTGGATTTGGTCCCTGGATCCAGCCTGTCCGGGGCCCAGTGCAGAGCCCTCCTACTTTCCACCAGATCCACACTCACACCCAGCTTGGTTTCATCTGCAGATTTGCTGATGCGGGACTCAATCCTCTCATCCACACCATCAATGCAGATATTGATATCCACACTGGCTGTATCTGATCCCTCGGCCATCCTGTGGGTGCCCTGTGATGGCACTCAGGGTGATCTGTTCCTTAACCTTGCCAGGCACACAGGTCAGGCTGACAGGACTGGAGCTCCTCCTTCCAGCCCTTCTTGGGGATGGGCTCACAATGGCACCTCCTGTCGCACCTCCCTGCTGAGCCAGCACTGATGGTAAATGATGGAGATCAGCTTGGGGAGCTCATCTACGGCTCCCTCATCCCCCTAGCATGGATCCCATCCGATCCCACACACCTGTAAGCATCTGAGTGGCTCAGCAGGTCACCAGCTGCTTCCTCCCGGATTACAGGGGGCTGTTCTGCTCCCCGTGCCCATCTACCAGCTCAGCAGAGCACTTGTCCTGAGGACAACCTGTCCTAATACTGAAAATTGAGACAAACAATATGGTAAGTATCAGCATTTTCTTTATTTCTAGTTACAATATTCCCCACTGCATCCAATAAAGAGGAGAGGTTCTCCTTATCCCTCCTTTTGCTATCATTTGTTTTATCGAAATATTTTCCATTTATTTTTTGCAGAAGTTGCCAGGTTAATCTCTAATTGATCTTTCACCTCTGTACTTTTCTTTCTGCATAACCAAACAACATCCTTAAACACTTCCTATATTTCTTGGCCTTCTGCCCAAAATTTATGCACCCTCTTTTTTCCCCTGAGTTTGCACAAAAGCTCCATGGGCAGCCAGGCCAGTCAGTTTCCTCTCTAGCTCATCTTTTGCCACATTGGGACAGGCTGCTCCTTCCCCCTTATGATTACTTTCTTGAAATGTGTCCATCTTTCCTGGACCCCTTTGTTTTTAAGGGCTGTTTCCCTTAAAAAAATCAGGACCTGATTTGGTACTCCCCAAATCAGCATCCTAAATAGGCCAAAGTCTGCCCTTCCTAATTCCAGTGTAGAAGTTTTGTTGCTGCCCTTCCTTCTTTCACAGAACATTGAACACTTGATTATTCTATGATCACTGTGCCCCAGGCAGCCTTTGAGCCACATCTGCCACCAGCCCTTCTCTGTTTGTGAACAGCAGCAGACAGAGCTTTCCTTGGCAGTGGGAGTGTCACCAAAAATTCGGTAAAACAGAAAATTCCTTAACCCCAATGTAGCATTAAGAAGCAGCATTCTTTATTCGGCTGGATGCACAGGGGAGAGCTCCTCCCAAAGCCGTGCAGGCTGAGCGCAGGAAAGTTTCTGTTTCTATTCTGTATATTGCACACATATTCATTGATTTTCCCTGACTAAACATAAATATGATAATAATTTCCCCAAAATCATTAACATATTTCCTGTTGAAGTGAGGGGAGAACGACCGATCCTTTGATGCATCGAACTCGATTTATTGATCAATCAGCCAGTTTAAATAATAGTGTTAACGAACTTCATGCATATTCCAAAATCCAAGTTTATGATAGGCTAACAGAGAAAACTCTAACCACACCTTTTGTTTTACTATACCGTTGATTGTTTACACAAAATAAAACCAGTGTTCCCACTGTGATATGAACGGTTCCCAAAACCTCCACATCTGTTCTCAGGGTGCCATCTTTTCCCAGAGAGGGTGTTACACTTGTTATGGGAAGACTGCCTGAGAACCTTATTGTTTATACAATGATGCCTGAGAGAGTCTAATTGTTTATAGAAGTCAGGCTGGGAACTGCTACACAGCTACCTGTTACTTTTCTCTCAATTGCATGGCTTCATGGCCTTTTTCTTCAAGCCATGCCTGAACTAAACTCTCCACAATTTCCCCTCCCCTTTTCCCATGTGTTCTTCTGTCCTGGGGTCTCTCTGGTGGTCCCTGGTGGTCGTGTACCCCAATGTTCTAGTGGGGCAGGCTGAGCTGGCAGGAGGCTAGTAAACTTTTAGTTCCCCTTCTCACACAATGGGCATTGTGTGGTTTCCATAGGCCTGGGGTTTTGGAGAACAAGCTCCAGGTGTCAGCTCAGCTGGTGTAGATAACTGATCATCTGGTAACATGAGGTGACAGAGTGGGCTCTGACATCAGAGAGTGGAGGATAGGAGGTCATGGAGAAGCTGCAGCATCAGATACATAGCTACAGATACAGCTACATAGATTGCATTTATGACATCACAGAGCAAGCTGTGACAGCACAGGGCAGCAGTCTGATATCACAGAGCAGACTATGACATCACAGATTTGGCTGTAACATCAGAGACCAGCTGTGTGACATTAGAGGATGGGCTGTGACATCACAGAGCAGGCTGTGACATTCCAGAGGGGCTGTGTGACATCCCAGCAGGGCTGTGTCAGGTCACTGGGTTGGTCACTCTGCCCCAGCTCCCCCTCACAGTTTCTCCTAACAAGTCCAATGCTGTTCGTGCCCAGTGGGGTCCCTGTCCCCCAGGATCCCCCCGGCACACCTGGAGCCACAGCCTCCACCAAAGGATGTTCCACAGGATCCACCCCAGAGCCTGACATGGGGACAAGGGGCCAGGGCTGTGTGACCAGGACATCAAGGACGTGGATTATCCAGGTCACTGAGACCTGGTTTGGGTTGCCCAGGGCAGGAAAGATGTCTGGCAGCTGGAGCAGGATCTGGGAAGCGCCTCCAAAATGGGGCTGGAGCCCTTGGGCTGTGAGCAGAGGCTGAGAGAACTGGGCTTGTCCAGCCTGGAGCAGGGAAGGCTGAGGGGCTCCTCATCCCAGCCTGGCAGTGCCAGCAAGGAGAGGATGGAGAACACAGAGCCAGGCTCTTCACTGGGGGCTGGTGGGAGACAAAAGCCAATGGGTGGAAGGGGAAAGAGGAGACATCAGCCAGGACAGGAGGAGATGAAATGAGTCAGGCTGGTTTCAGCATTTCCTCAACACCAAAAACAGCCTGACCTCCCTTCTCCATCCACCACTGACAGCTTTGCAAATCAGGAATTGTTCGAGCTGCTCTGCACCCACTCCAGGTGAGCATCCTGATAGAAGAACTTAATTGTGTTTACATCAATCATAGAACTATGTTTGTCTAAATAATTCTGGTACGGAAATCACTTGTGGATGGTGGACTTATCAGATACTGCTGGGGTGTTGTACATAGCTCAGGGAAGAGTGTGATTGATATTAAATTTTGTCCTGTTCCACTATGGTCTGTTGGCCATGAAGAGAAACTTTCTGTGCCTCTGAGTCTCACCAGTTCCTGCCCCCAAAAGGACACAAACATGATGAGTTGTGATTCCCACTCCAGTGGTGGAACTTGGACCTCCCCCCATAGCCAGAGCACAGCCCCCTTGTCCCAGAAAAAGCCTGGCAAAGGAGGGATGAAGGAAACAGGACAGGCTGTGGGGATCAGGGGCAGGGCAGAGCCAGGGAGAAGAATGACTTTTGCATTTGATGGAGCTGTGCCTTCCCTTGGCTTTGTTGGCTGAGAAGAAATGAACATCCCTCTGTGTCTCGGGCAGCTCCTTCTCCAAGGAAAGCAGGCGGGAGCTGGAGCCAAGGAGCTGAAAGCTGCAGGTGCAGCCTGGGCTGGAGGGAGCTCAGATTTGCACAAGGCTGCTCTGAGTGCCAGGGCTTGGATGGGGGAAATGGTGGGGTGGGGGTAGGGACAGAGTCTGATTGATTGTCAGCCATGAATGGTGTTGATTTTTATATCTTCAAACTGCATGAAGAGGTACTTGGTTTCAATGTCAAGTGGAGATAGCTATTAACAGGGAAAAAAACCAAAACTAAACAGGTCCAAAAAAATGTTTTCTCACAGTATTTTTAAATAGAACATATTCAGGTGAATGCACTTCTGAAATCTCTCTTTTTAACCACACAAGATTTGGAAACTGAAATCAAATTATTCCCTGAGGCTTGGCTTGTTCAGCTGTTCTGAATGTTAATGAACCTTGGGACACTGAATTCCTGCACTCAAGAGCTGAAGGCTGAACAAGGCTCGGCAGCAGGAAAATTCAGCAGCAGCCTCCAAGTTGCTGAGGATGTCAGCAGCCCCCACTGAGGCCATCCCTGCCCAGAGACCGTGGGGGAATGGGCAGACAAGGAGAGCGTCCCTGGGGCTGGGGCAGCACAACTCAGAGGCAGCAGCGGCTCCAGCTGGGAAATGGAGTGTGGAATGTGGCTGGGAAAGCCCTGCCTGGGCTGTGCCAAGCAGGACACAGAAGCCCTGACTGCCATCCCCCAAACAACTCTCTCAAGGAGACATTTAAAAGGAATTACAGTTGTTTGTGTACTCTGAGTTAGAGTCCCTGAAGAAATACCATCAAGAGATTCTCAGGAGCCCAAATCAACCAAACAGCCTTTACTGGCAGCTTTAGAAAATGAGAGAAACTTGGGCAAAGGGTTAATGATAACATGATAACATAGTAGTGGTTTTGGTTTGTTAATTTAATATTTTTCCCATCTTGAGATTTCTTAATTAATGGATTAATGAGTGTGGTTTGTTTTAGTGTCGGTTAATTATTTATGTGTTTATTTTGTTGTGAGATAGGATTACGAGAAAGGTAAAGTAGACTTAAAATTTTTAAAGGGTATAAAGAAAATTTTCTTAAAAGCAAAGAAAAGAAAAAAGGTAGTAAGAATTAAAATAAATTCTTTAGAACACATTTTTCTTTACAATTTTTTTTAACCTGACAATATAAAGAAACTGAACTTAAAATTTCTAGTGGTTTACTATTTCTACAATTGTCTTTTTTCAGTTTTAGGGTGATAAGTTTTTCTTGTTAAGATTATGGAGGTTTTTTACAGGAGGATTTTTTTTTTTTTTGTGGTACTTAATTTTGTCATGGATAACAGTTGTCTGGGGAACTTCGTTATTGTGAAGTTGTGTTTATAGCTACAAGCTTTTTTACAGCTTGTTGATGGGCCATGTTGACTTGTGGGGTATTGTTTTAAAGATGAGTTATAATAAAGTTTTTATTACTTACTTTTTAAATTATTTTTATCTCTGGGAATAGAGATCTTCTCTAGCGGATACTGAATTACATTTTTTTTCCTATTTAAACTTCTCATGAAACTGCAGGTTTTTTAACATTTGTTTGTTTTAGCATGGAGGTTTTTGTTTGATACAAATTTGAATTTTTAAAAAAGTTTTGTAAAGAAAAAGAGTTTTTTCTTTATAGTTTATAGGAAGATTTTAGTTTTAAGATTAAGGTATTTTTTTCTTTCTTTTAAATTGGGATTTCATTTCTTCTTTACTGACTTTGGTGGTTTTATGGGGTTTTTTTATATGCTTGCATTTTGATTTTTCTTTAACTCGAGGGAGGATTGAAGTATTGAAAGGGTTAACATCTGACCTGCCTGTAACTTGTGGTGGAAGTCGTGGTTGTGTTGTGCTACAATTGGTTTTATGGTTGGTTTTTGGCTTTTTTTATGTTTAATTTTTTAGTTGTAAGGTTATTTTGTATGGGTTGTAGTTTGTAGGGGTTTTATGTTTTAGTTGTGTTGGGGGGAGGGGACTTGGTAAGATTTCAATGGCTGTGTCTTGCTTTGTTCTGGTTGGGGTTTTGTAGCCTCTTGTTTTCCTGTTTGGTAGTTGTTGGGGTTTGGTTTGGTTAGAATGGGGCCAATGTGGAGAGGGGCAGCCTGGGGAGGGGAGAAGGGGCTCAGCCCATGGCAGGGTTGCTTGGTTGAGTTTGGTTTGGTTGAGTTTGGTTTGGTTTGGTTTGGCTTGGTTTGGTTTGGTTTGGTTTGGTTTGGTTTGGTTTGGTTTGGTTTGGTTTGGTTTGGTTTGGTTTGGTTTGGTTTGGTTCAGTTTGGTTTGGTTTGGTTTGGTTGAGATGGGGGCCAGAGCCACGGCCCGCTGCTTCTTTGTTGACTGGAAAAGAAAGAGGAGGTTCCTGGACTTTTTCATCTTTAACATTTCTGTTTCACAGAGACGTGTTCAGTATCTTAGTGGTTTAACAGATTGTCACTTACATGAAAAAGTTTTACTTTTTAAAATTCTTCTCATCTCAAATTACAACAGACTTTCAGTCAACATAAAACACTTCTCAAAGCATTGAGTTGAGCCATTAAACTTCACAAATTCTAAGCCTCTTCCATTTAATATTAATCAAAAATTGCAGGAGCACAGAAACAGAAGAAGACACAGAAAGAGAGCAAGGCAAAAAGATGCAGAGAAGCACACACACAGTTACCAACTCCTGGATTCCAGCACTGTTCAGGTGGAAATTCCAAGAGGAGGCAGGGTCAAGATGTGTGCTTGCCGTGTGGTCAGCCTTCAATACACCTTGGTCTTGCTGGGCCCTTCCCCCAGGTGGGCCTTGGGCTCATTTGGTCCCTCAGGAGCTGGGCTGGGGCTGCAGAGGTGGCTGTGGAGCATTGCCTGTGCTGTGCCAGGGACTGGCAGACACTGCTGGGCTGGGATAGAAGCTCTGGGGGGATTGGGGTTCCAGGGTAGGTCAAGGCTGGACCTGCCCCTTCCTCCCTCACACATGAAATGTTTTGAGCCAAAAATCTCCTCCAGTCTGACACAACAGGCAATGTTGGATGTGGAACCCCAGTTCTGGCCATAGGCGCCTTAAAGAGAACGGCAGTTCTTTTCCATAGGAAGGAAAGCACAGAGCCCCAGTGTTTGGAAGGCTGGTGAGAGCCTCACAAGGCCAAGGCCAGCCAGACTTGACAGGAAAGGCAGATTTTGTCTGGGAGCAGTCTTTGGATTTAGGGAATTATGGAGGTGAAAATAAAATCTCGGCCATGGACACCTGGAGAAGCAGGACATTTTTTTCCCATAGGAAGGAGAGTACAGAGCCTTCCCCAGCATTTTGGGGACAGATGGGAAGTGACCCTCGTGAAAACCACTGCAAGACAGATTTGTCCTGGCAATATTCCTATGGGAGCAATCCCTGGATATAAGGAAATTTGGAGGTGAAATCCCAATTCTGGCCATGGGTTCCTGGAGGAAAAGGACAGTTCTTTTCCATTGGGAAGAAAAGCATGGAGCCCCAGTGTTTCAGCAGAGGATGAGAAGAGACCCTCAACATGCCAAGGTCATCTGGACCAGTCAAACAGTGCACAGGAAGCCAAACCATCCAGACCTATTCTATGTTCCCATGGTTTTATGGGGCCCCACAGTGTCAAAATGGCCCCTTGATTACAAGATATGAAATCTCACAATGGACCCTTGTTTTGATGGGGTCCCACAATGTCACAATGGCCACCAGGTTCCAGAAGACCATGAGGTGTCACAATGGTCCCAATGATTCCATGAGGCCTTGCAGTGTCACAATGGTCTCCTTTGGTTCCCCAGCATCACAATGGACCATTGATGACACGAGGTCCTGCAATGTCACAATGGACCTTTGGTTTCATGCAGCCCAGCAGTGTCACAAAGGCCTTTTGGTTTCACAAGGCCCCACAGTATCACAATGGTCCTCTTTGTTCTGTGGGGTCCAACAGGGTCCCAGTGGTCTCACTGTTCCATGAGGCCTCACAGTGTTGCAATGTTTTGCTCACTCCATGAGGCCTTACAGTGTCACAGTGGCCCTTTTGTTCCATGAGGCTGTGAGGTGTCTTAATCATCTCTCCATGATTCCATGGTGCCCCACAGTGTCACAAAGGTCCTTTGGCTCCATGGGGTCTCACAGTGTTGCTTTGCCCCCTTGGTTCCATGACACCCCAAAGTGTACTAATGGGCTTCACAGTTCCATGAGGCCCTGTGGTGTCACAAATGGATCCTTGGTTTGATGGGACATCTCAGTGTCACAATGATCCCAACGTTCCATGGAGCCCAACAGCATCAAAATGGTCCCCTTGGTTTTATGAGGCCCAGCAAAGTCACCAGGGTCCCTTGGTCTCACAGGGCCCCACAGTGTCACAATGGTCCCTTGGTCTCACAGGGCCCCACAGTGTCACAATGATCCCTTGGTTCCATGGCCCCTGCGATGCTGCATTCCCCCCCTCCCCTTCTCAGGCTGCCCTGCCAGCTGAGAAATGCTCCTTGGGGCTCGGCCTTGGCCAACAGCACCTGGGCTCAGCTCCTCTGCAGCTCATCACAAACAATGTCTGCTCCAGGCACTGCTGCTCCCCAACCAGCTCCTGGTTTCTCTAGGAGCAGCCCTGGGAACTGTTTTTGTGCCCTCAGTAACACAACATCCCTGTTCTCACACTGCCAAAGAAAGCTGTTGATGCCAAGTGCGGCCAGGATGAGCCATTGCTGGGACTGAAGCCCCTCTCTTGGGGCCCTGCAAACAGCGCTCCAAAAGGAGCCCTTGGAGCTCTCCTGGGCCAGCGACTCCCTCTGAGTGGGGCCTCTCCCAGCCGGGAACTCTCCCGTTTGCTGCACTCGGGGATCCTGAACAACGACGGAGCCTGGGCCGATCCCCCCACTCCTCCAGGCTCAACCCTTCACCTCTGGGGAGATACCAAAGATCCACAGTGAGCATTCCCTGCCCTCAGGAGAATTGCTCACAGGTGCCTTGCACTGACTCTTTGTGTCTGTGTGTGCACAGGAGTGCCTGTGCTGGGGAAATGTGGCAGAAATGCTGCTCTCTGAGGGGCTGGAGTGCCTTGGATAGCTGAGCCAGTCAGACCTGTAAGTAAGGTCAAGTCATGAGGTCTAAGCTAAGTCAAATGCTTCTAAGAGTTGTTCTTTTGCTACGTTATGTTAAATATAACTTATCAGCTAAGTTGAATATTGTTAAGTTTTATTCCTCTGTTAAATTTCTAACATAGGTTTTAAGTTAGGTTAAATACTGTTAAGTTCTGTTCTTTTGCTAAATTGTGTAGTTGACTGTATCAGTTAAAATTAAGGTATAAGTCCTGTTAAGTTTGAGCTCTGTTAAGCTTTTAGGCCATATTCCTTTTATCCTTGCCCTCACTGTCCTTGTGTCTCACAAACACACAGGGACTGTTCTCGGTTCATTTCTGGTTTGATTGCCTGGATTTGGTTTGGTTTTGTTGTTGCTTTGTTGCCTTGGTGTGCCTGAAATGTCCCCTCAGGAGCAGAGTGACTCCTGCCAAGGAACTTTGTGCTGCTTGAAATAAACAGGGCCAGGAGACTTCTTCTCCTTTTTGATGCCTTTATTAAAAGTGATCAGCTCAGGATTGGGCAGCTCGGCGGGGCTGCAGTCCCCGTTGTCTCTCCCAGGGCGACTCAGAGGAGGAGGACGACATGCGCAGCTTTGTCCACCAGGGGCAGAGCTGGCGGTCCGGTCCTCGTGGGAGCCTTTAGGGCATCAACACCCTCCGATGTTGACTTGGTCTCCGTCTCACTTCCTCCCAGACCCGGCCCAGGGGCTCTCGAACGCAGGGTGAGGAACAACGAAGGTTTTCAGCATCTCTGCAGGCCCAGCACTACGCTCCTCTCATCCAGACATCACTCCAATCTCTCAATTCTGAGCTGGCTCGTTGTTTTTGGGGTTTTCTCAGTGCATTCGGAGCAGGGGTCCCACACAGCATGCTGGTCCTTGGAGTATTTTGCACATCCCTCCCCTCCAAAGTCTCTTCTCCTCGGTGTTCGGGAGGTCCCCACCCTTCACTGTCTCAGAGCGGGGCCATTACCTCGCCCCAGCCAGGGCTTTCACTGATACAAAAACAACCATTAACAACAGCGACCCGTAACTACCATAACACAGGCAGAACCCCAGCAGCAACAGTGGTAACCTTTTTCTCACAGAAAAAATCAACAGAATTTTGTTCATAACACTCCCCCCTCTTTCTCTTTGATCGAGCTTAAATTTTAAGCTCGCATCAACTCACAATTTTTGATTCATGGGTTTCATATTTAATTTCTTGAATCGACTGTAAATTTCTTGTGCACTTTGGTAATCACAGTTACTTAACTTTGTCACTTTCCTTGGTTTCTTTAGGTTGGTCTGCACGGCAAATGCTGTTTTAGTGAAACAGATAAATAAGCACAGTAAAAAGAGCAATCCTCCAAGTATACACACAGTGAGGAAAACTACTCTTTCCCATACATCCTTTTTGAAAATCTCCGGGTTCTCCCACCAACTGGAATCAAGTGTTTGGGTCCAAAAAGGAGAAATTTGTAACAAAAAAAAAAAAAGGGGGGGGGGGGAATTTGGGTCCAAAAAAGGGTATTTGGGACTAAAAAGAGAAATTTGTGTTCAAAAATGGAGAATTTGGGGACAAGAATGGAGAATTTGGGCTGAAAATGGGAGAATTTGGGTCCAAAAAAGGGAAATTTGTACCAAAAAAGGAGAATTCTGGTCTAAAAGGGGAATGTGGGTGCTCAGGTGGGAAGATTGGGCCCCACAAGGGAAATTTGGGCTGAAAAAAGGGAAAATTTGGGCTCAAAAAGGAGAATTTGGGTCTAAAAGGGGAATTTGGGTGCTCAGGTGAGAAGTCTGGATCTAAAAAAGGGGAATTTTAGTCTAAAAAGGGGGAAAATTGGACCAAAGAAGGGGAATTTGGGGCCAAAAAGGGAAATTGGGGACTGAAAAAGGAGAATTTGTGTCAAGGAAGGGAAAGTTTGGGACTAAAAATGGGAATTTGGGTGCTCAGGTGGGAAGTTTGGGGTCAAAAATGGGAATTTGGGGGGTTTTGGGTGTCCCAAGGGGGGAATTTGGGGGATTTTGGAGAATTTGGGGGATTTGGGGTGTCCTGAGGGGGGATTTGGGGGAGTTTGAGGCATTTTGGGGAAGTTTGGGTTTCCTGAGAGGGGAATTTTGGGGGAATTCATGGGAATTTGGGTGTCCTGAGGAGGAAATTTGGAGGATTTTGGGGGGGGTTTGGGGTGTCCTAAGGGATAATTCGGGGGATTTGGGGGGAATTTGAGGGAATTTGGGAGGGTTTTGGAGGATTTTGAGGGGTTTTGGGGTGTCTTGAGGGGGAAATTGAGGGGATTTTGGGGGAATTTGAGGGACTTTGGGTGACCTGAGGGGGATTTTGGGGGAGTTTGGATGTCTTGAGGGGGGAATTTGGGGAAGAATTTGGGGGATTTTGGGAGAACTTGGGGGATTTGGGGCATCCTGAGGGGGAATTTTGGGGGGAATTTGAGGGAATTTGGGTGTCCTAAGGGGTTTTTTAGTGGGATTCAGGTTGTCCTGCGGAAGGAATTTGGGAAATTTTGGGGAAATTGGGGGAATTTTAGGGAAATTTGGTGGAGTTTATGGGAATTTGGGGGATTTTGGGGGGAATTTGGGCATCCTGAGGGGGAAATTTGGGGCACTTTTTGGGAGTTTGGGTGTTCTGAGGGAGAATTTGGGCAATTTTGGATGTTCTGAGGGGGAGTTTGGGGGGAATTTGGGGATTTTGAGGGATTTTAGGTGTCCTGGGGGGGGGGGATTTGGAAGAATTTGGGGGTTCTGAGAGGGAATTTTGGGGGATTTGAGAGGAATTTGGGGGATTTTTGTTGTCCCGATGGGGGAATTTGGGTTATTTTGGGGAATTTGGGGGATTTTGGGTTTCCTGAGGGGGAATTTTGGGGGAATTTGGGTGTCCTGAGGGGGGAATTTGGGGGAATTTTGAGGGATTTGGGGGATCTGGGAAGAAATTTTGAGGATTTTGAGGGAATTTGTGGAAGTTTGGGAGGAATTTGGGGGTTTTCGGTGTTCTGAGGGGGAATTTGAGGGATTTGGCAGAATTTGGGTGTTCTGAGAGGGAATTTTGGGGGGTTTTGGAGGATTTGGGTGTCCTCAGGGGGGAAATTGGGGGATTTGGGGGAAATTTGGAGGATTTTGGGTGTCCTGAGAGGGGATTTTTAGGGAATTTGGGGGAAGGAACTTGAAAGAAGTTGAGTGCCCTGAAGGGGAAATGTGGGGAATTTTGGGGCAATTTGAAGGATTTTGGAGGGAATTTGGGGGATTTTTGAGGCATTTTGGGGGTTTTGGGTATCCAGAGGGGGGAATTTGGGGATTTTGGGGGAAATTGAGACATTTTGGGGGTCCTGAGCGTGGATTGTCGAGGGAATTTGGGGGAAATCTGGGGAAATTTTGGTTTCCTGAGGGGGCAATTAGGGGTGTCCTGAGGGGGAAATGGAGGGATTTTAGGGGGAATTTGGGGAAATTTGGGTGTCTTAAGGAGGAATTTGGGGATTTTGGGGGGATTTTGGGGGATTTTGGGTGTCCTGAGGGGGAGTTTGTGGATTTTGGGGCAATTTGGGGGATCCTGAGGGGGAAATTTGGGAGATTTTGGGGAAATTGGGGGATTTGGGGCATTTTGGGGCATTTTGGGTGTCCTGAGGGGGCAATATGGGAGATTTTGGGGGAATTTGAGTGATTTTAAGTTTCCTGAGGGGGGAATTTGGGGAATTTTGGGGGGATTTTTGTGGATTTTTGGGTGTCCTGAGGGAAAATTTGGGGGATTTTGGAGGAATTTGGGGATTTGGTGGAAATTTGAGGGATTTTTGATGTCCTGAGGGGGGAATTTGAGGAATTTTGGGAGATTTGTGGATTTTGGGTGTCCTGAGGGGGAATTTGGGGGATTTTTGGAGGAATCTGGGGGAGAATCTGGGGAATTTTGGAGGATTTTTGATGTCCTGAGGGGGAATTTGGGGGAATTTAGAGGATTTGGGGGATTTTGGGGGATTTGGGAAAATTTGAAAAATTTGGGGCATCCTGAGGGGGAATTTGGGGGCATTTTGGGGGATTTTTTGTTTCCTGAGGGAGGAATTTGGGGAAATTTGGAGAATTTGGGGCATTTTGGGTGTCCTGAGGGGGAATTTGGGGATTTTGAGGAATTTGGGTGTCCTGAGGGGGGATTTCAGGGATTTTGGGGGAATTTGAGGCATTTGGGGGAATTTGGGTGTCCTGAGGGGGGAATTTGTGGATTTTGGGGGAATTTGGGAGATTTTTGTTGTCCTGAGGGGGAATTTGGGTTATTTTGGAGAATTTGGGGGGAATTTGGGAGTCCTGAGGGGATAATTGGGGAAATCTGGAGAATTTGGGGGGAAATGTGGAGGATTTTGGGGGAATTTGGGGCATTTTGGGTGTCCTGAGGGGGAATTTGTGGATTTTGGGGCAATTTGGGGGATCCTGAGGGGAAAATTTGGGAGATTTTGGGGAAATTGGGGCATTTGGGGATTTTGGGGGGAATTTGAGGGGGGGATTTGGGGGGGACTCTGATGGGGGAATCTGGGCGATTTTGGGGAAATTTGGAGGATTTTTGGGGGGAATTGGGGGCATTTGGGGGGAATTTGGGGGATTTTGGGGATCCTGAGGGGGAATTTGGGGCATTTTGGGGGGAATTCGGGGCATTTCGGGGGGAATTCGTGGGATTTTGCGTGTCCTGAGGTGGCAGTTTTGGGATTTTGGAGGAATTTTGGGGTGTCCTGAGGGGGCAATTTGGCGGGAAATTTCGGGTGTCCAGAGGAGAGGAATTTGCGGGGGGGGAACTTTAAGAATTTTGGGGGGATTTGGGGGGAGTTTGCTTGCCCTGAGGGGGGATTTGGGATAATTTGTGGGATTTTATAGGATTCTGTGTAATTTTCCCCTCAGAAAGTGTCCCCGGCCGGGCTCCCCACACGCTCGGCCCACCCCGCCCGCTTCTCTCCCGGTGACAAATTCTCGCGGCACCGCCTGGCCCTGAAACGGAGATTCGGGGTCCTGCCCACCCAGCGGGGCCGGGCCCTGCTCTGAGGGACCCCAAAACCCCCCCCCAAAAACCCCAAATCCCCCCAAAAACCCCCGGTGGAGGAGATGGAGCTCAGTCAAACGCGCTGAGCTGAACTCGTTGGGAGGGAGGGGTTAAACAGGGGGAAATTGCGAATATTGAAGGATTTGGGAGCTCGGAGGTGTCTGAGTGTTGGTGGCCAAAGAAATTTGGGGTTTTTTCGTTGTTTTGGGGGTTTTTGGGGTGTGGGAGAGAATTAACGGCGATCTGTGGGGCGCGGGGGGTGATGGGAGTTGGAGGCGCGGATATAATGGGGCTCAAAGGGGCGCGGGGGATGATGGGCGTTGTATGCGCGGATATAATGGAGATGTGGGCGCGGGTATAATGGGGCTCAACGGGGGGCGGGGGACGATGGGAGATGTAAGCGCGGGTATAATAGGGATCTATGGAGCGTGAGGGATGATGGGAGTTGTATGCACGGATATAATTGGGCTCTATGGCGCTCAGGGGATGATGGGAGTTGTATGCACGGATATAATAGGGATCTATGGGGCGCACGGGATGATGGGAGTTGGAGGCGTGGGTATAATGAGCTCTATGGAGCACGAGGCATGATGGGAGTTGGAGGCCTGTGTATAAGGCGGCTCTATTGAGCGCGGGGGATGATGGGAGATGTACGCGCGGGTATAATAGAGCTCTATGGAGGCCTGTGTATAATGGGGCTCAACGGGGCGCGAGGAATGATGGGAGTTGTATGCACGGGTATAATAGAGCTCTATAGATCTCAGGGGATGATGGGAGTTGTATGCACGGATATAATAGGGATCTATGGGGCGTGGAGGATGATGGGAGATGTAGGCGCTGCTTTATTAGAGCTGCGGTGCATCACAGGAGATGAAGGCTTTCTTTAACGAGGCCGTGGGGCATCATGGGGGATTGAGGCGCTGCTTTAATGGTGCTTATTAGGGCCGCGGGGCACGATGGGAGCTGTAGTCCCGAAAGTGGCTGTGAGAAGCGTTTGGGGGTCCGGGAGGGCACCTGAGAGGACTCTGTGGCCTCGGGGCGCCCTTGGGGGGCACCTGGGGGGGCTCTGAGGGGTCTCCTTGGGGCGCGGGAGGTGAACGGGAGTGGCAGGGCCGGAAGTCGGCCATGAGGGGGCTCTGTGGCCGCGGGGGATGACGGGAGATGTAGGCCCGGAAGCGGCGCTCGGAGGCCTCTGCGTGCCCTGGGGCGTTTGGGAGTCCCAGGAGGCGTTTGGGAGTCCCGGATGAGCTCTGGGGGGCAGCCGGGGGTCCCGCAGGGTCTGGGGGCGCCAATGGGGCACGGGAAGGCGATAACGGGCGCTGTGGGGAGCGCGGGGCATGACGGGAGCTGTAAGCCTGGCTCCATTAGGGTCTATTTGGCCGCGGGGCATGACGGGAGCTGTAGGCCCGGCTCCATTAGGCGTCTATAGGGTTGCGGTGCATGATGGGAGTTAAAGGCTAAAAGTTTCTAAAATGGCACCGCCTCCAGGCCCCGCCCCCAGGTCGTGTTCCCGAGCGCTGATTGGTCTTAGCAAGTGACGGGCGGGAGCGTCAGCCAATGGCAGGCGGTGGAGGCGGGAACAGCTCTTTTACCCCTTCAGTGCCTCTCAGTCCATCCCAGTATCGCTCCCAGTGCATCCCAGTTTGCCCCAGTCCATCCCAGTATCACTCCCAGTCCATCCCAGTCCCTCCCAGTTCATCCCAGTATCACTTCCAGTATGTCCGAGTTTGCCCCAGTCCCCTCCCAGTATGTCCCAGTCCCTCCCCGGCCCCTCCTCAGCTCTGACCCCGCCCCTTATATGACCACGCCCCTTCTTTCCTTAGGCCCGCCCCCTCCATTGGCCCCGCCCCCTCCCAGTTGCAACCCCCACCCCCCCTCCCCCCGTTTCCAGTTCCAGCGGCTGCTCTGGGAAGGTGCGTGGGGCCCCAGTTCATCCCAGTAACTCCCAGTAACTCCCAGTAACTCCCAGTAACCTCCCAGTAACTTCCCAGTAACTCCCAGTTCATCCCAGTAACTCCCAGTCCATCACAGTTACTCCCAGTCTATCCCAGACCCCCCCAGTTTGTCCCAGTTTGTTCCAGTCCCGCCCTGCTCAGGAATCCCAGTGACTCCCCCAGCCCCAGTCCCCACCCAGTATAACCCAGTCACTCCCAGTATAACCCAGTTCCCTCCCAGTTCATCCCAGTACCCCTCCTGTCCCCCTCAGTTTGTCCCAATCCCTTCCCAGTTCCCCCCAGTCCCTCCCAGTTTGTCCCAGTTCCCTCCCGGTATCCCCCAGTTTGTCCCAGTCTGTCCCATTCCCTCCTCCCAGTGCACCCCCAGTCCCTCCCAGTATAAACCAGTATCTGCCAGTCCCCTCCCAGTCCCTCCCAGTTTGTCATAATCTCCTCCCAGTATCCCTCAATCCCCTCCCAGTCCCTCCCAGTCCCTCCCAGTATAAACCAGTCCCTCCCAGTCCCTCCCAGTTTGTCCCTCTGGTTCCCCCTTCATCCATTCCCAGTTCCCCCCAGTCCCTCCCAGTATCCCTCCAGTCTGTCCCCGTTCCCTCCCAGTCCATCCCAATCCCCTCCCAGTTTATCCCAGTTCCCTCCTAATCCCCTCCCAGTATCCCCCAGTCCCCTCCCAGTATAACCCAGTCCATCCCAATTCTCTCCCAGTTCCCTCCCAGTTTGTCCCAGTAACCCCAAAACCATCCCAGTTCCCTCCCAGTATAACCCAGTCACTCCCAGTCCATCCCAGTCCCTCCCAGTATCACCCAATTCCCTCCCAGTCCCTCCCAGTTCCCCCCAGTCCCTCCCAGTTTGTCCCAGTTCCCCTCCCAGTATCCCCCAGTTTGTCCCAGTCTGTCCCATTCCCTCCTCCCAGTATCCCTCAATTCCCTCCCAGTCCCTTCCAGTATAAACCAGTATCCGCCAGTCTGTCCCAGTTCCCTCCCAGTCCATCCCAGTTTATCCCAGTCCATCCCAGTCCCTCCCAGTCCCTCCCAGTCCCTCCCAGTCCCTCCCAGTTCCTCCCAGTCCCTCCCAGTCCATCCCAGTTCCTCCCAGTCCCTCCCAGTCCATCCCAGTTCCCTCAAAGGTCACGGAATGGAGAGAGAGCGGCTGCAGGCACTGGTGATACTGGGAGGGACAAACTGGGAGGGCACTGGGATGGACTGGGAGGGACTGGGAGGGAACTGAGGGAGAATTGGGAGGGACTGGGAGTGACTGGGTTATACTGGGAGGGGGCTGGGACAAAGTGGGAGGGACTGGTTTATACTGGGAGGGAACTGGGGGGAACTGGCTCATACTGGGAGGGACTGGGACAAACTGGGGCTACTGGTTTATACTGGGAGGGAGGGTCCGTACTGGTCCATACCGGTCCATACTGGTTTATACTGCTCCATACTGGTTTATACTGGTCTATACTGGTCCATACTGGTCCATACTGGTCCGTACTGGTCTCTGACCCCTCCCCTCCCCCCCAGGTGCCTCCAGTCCATTCCAGTACAGTGAGTGACAAACTGGGACAAACTGGGAGGGCCCCAAAATGTCCCAAAATGTCTCCAAATGGCCCCAAAATGTCCCCAAATGTCCCCGAAATGTCCCAAAATGGCCCAAAATGTCCCCAAGATGTCCCCAGGTGTCCCCAGAGTGTCCCCAGGTGTGTCACAGGTGTCCCCAGCTGTCCCCAGAATGTCCCAAAATGTCCCCAAGGTGTCCTCAAAGTGTCTCCAAAGTGTCCCCAAGGAGGTCCTGTGTGTCCCCAAAGTCTCCCCAGGTGTCCCCAAGGTGTCCCCAGGTGCTCCCAGGTGTCTCCAAAGTGTCCCCAGGTGTGTCACAGCTGTCCCCAGCTGTCCCCAGGTGCCCCCCCAGATGTCCCCAAGGTGTCCCCGTGTGTCCCCAGACCGGTGTCACCTGCGCGTCGGTGGCCTCATGGTGGCTGCGGTGCTGAGCGTGCTGGGGATCGCTGTCCTGTTCAGTGAGTGACACCTGAGTGTCACTGTCATTGTCACCTGTGTGTCATTGTCACCTGTGTCACCTGTGTGTCACTGTCACCTGTGTGTCACTGTCATTGTCACCTGTGTGTCATTGTCACCTGTGTCACCTGTGTGTGCTGAGCGTGCTGGGGATCGCTGTCCTGTTCAGTGAGTGACACCTGAGTGTCACTGTCACCTGTGTCACCTCCCTGTGCCACCTGTGTCATTGTCACCTGTGTGTGCTGAGCATGCTGGGGATCACTGTCCTGTTCAGTGAGTGACATTGTCATTGTCATTGTCATTGTCACCTGTGTATCACCTGTCTGTCATTGTCACCTGTGTCACGTGTGTGTCACTGTCACCTGTGTGTCATTGTCACCTGTGTGTCATTGTCATTGTCACCTGTGTCATTGTCACCTGTGTCGCTTGTGTGTCACTGTCACCTGTGTGTCACTGTCACCTGTGTCATTGTCACCTGTGTCACCTGTGTGTCATTGTCACCTGTGTGTCATTGTCATTGTCACCTGTGTCACTGTCACCTGTGTCGCTTGTGTGTCACTGTCACCTGTGTGTCATTGTCACCTGTGTGTCATTGTCATTGTCACCTGTGTCACTGTCACCTGTGTGTCATTGTCACCTGTGTGTCACCTGTGTGTCATTGTCACCTGTGTGTCATTGTCATTGTCACCTGTGTCACTGTCACCTGTGTTGCTTGTGTGTCACTGTCACCTGTGTGTCATTGTCACCTGTGTGTCATTGTCATTGTCACCTGTGTCACTGTCACCTGTGTGTCATTGTCACCTGTGTGTCACCTGTGTGTGCTGAGCGTGCTGGGGATCGCCGTCCTGTTCAGTGAGTGACATTGTCATTGTCACCTGTGTCATCTGTGTCACTGTTACCTGTGTCACCTGTGTCACCTGTGTCACTGTCACTGTCCCCTGTGTCCCCTGTGTCACTGTCCCCTGTGTCACTGTCCCCTGTGTCCCCTCAGGTAGGCAGTGCAAGTGCCGCAGCAAGGCCAGGTGGGACCTGGGGACATTGGGGAAATCTGGGGACATTTGGGGACATTGGGGACATTGGGGACATTGGGGACACTGGAGGGGATTTGGGGACATTGGGGTTGGGGACACTTTGGGACATTTTGGGGACATTTGGGGACACTGAAGGGATTGGGGAAATTTGGGGACACTGGGGAGGATTTGGGGACATTTGGGGTCATTGGAAACATTGGGGACACTTTGGGGACACCAAGGGGACACCGAGGGGACAGTGCCACCCCTGACCCGCCCCTCTCTCCACAGGAGCCTGAGATGTCCCCAAAGTGTCCCCAAAATAGCCCCAAATGACCCCAAATGTCCCCAAAATGGCCCCAAATGTTCCCAAAATGTCCCAAAATGTCCCCAAATGTCCCCAAACGGCCCCAAATGGCCCCAAAATGTCCCCAAATGTCCCCAAGTTTCCCCAAATATGCCCAAATGTCCCCAAATGTCCCCAACAAAGGCAATGAATAAAAATGGAAGAAAAAATGGGATTTTGGTCACTGGGGGAGGGGACACGGGGACAGCGGTGGCACCGGGAGGGGACATCGGGGCATTGGTGGCCTTGGGGACATCGGGGGATTGGTGGCCTTGGGGACACTGAGGCGATGGTGGCACCAGAAGAGGACATGAGAGCAGCGGTGACACTGAGGTGACAATGGTGGCATTGGGGACAACGGGGAGATGGTGGCATCAGCAGGGGACACAAGTCCTTGGGTCATTGGTGGCCTTGGGGACATCAGGACATTGGTGGCACCAGAGAGTGACACAAAGCCAAGGGTGACACTGGGGTGAAAGTGACTGTGGGGACATCGGGGCAGGGGTGGTGGCCTTGAGGACATCGGGTCAATGATGGTGGCCTTGGGGACATTGGGGTGATAGTGGCACCAGGAGGGGACACGAGACCAGAGGTGACACTGAGGTGACAATGGTGGCCTTGGGGACATATCGGAGCCATGGTGGCACCAGGAGGGGACACAAAGCCAAGGGTGACATGGGGGTGACAGCGACTTTGGGGACATCGGGTCAGTGATGGTGGCCTTGGGGACATCAGGACGATGGTGGCACCAGGAGGGGACATCAAGGTGACAGTGGCTCTGGGGACATTGGGTCAGTGGTGGCCGTGGGGACATTGAGTGATGGTGGCCTTGGGGACACTGGGGTGAGGGTGGCTCTGGGGACATCGGGTCATTGGTGGCCTTGGGGACATTGGGTCACCGGTGGCCATGGGGACAGGGGGTGAGGGTGGCCCCAGGTCTGGCTGTGTCCGGTCCCCGATGTCCCCGCATCCCTCAGGTGACCGAGCCCAGGGGACGTCCCCCGGTCCCTGCAGCTGCACGAGGCCGCAGTGGCACTGCTGTCCCCACGGTGTCCCCACGGTGTCCCCAGAATGTCCCCATCTCCACAAGATCATGGTGGCCACCATCCCCATGTCCCTCCAGATGCCACCATGTGTCCCCTGATGTCCCCAGAATGTCCCCATCTCCATGGTGATGTGGTGGCCACCATCCCCACGTCCCTCCAGGTGCCACCACCACATGTTCCCTGATTCCCCTGATGTCCCCATCTCCCCAAGATCATGGTGGCCACCGTCCCCACATCCCTCCAGATGCCACCAAGTGACTCCTGATGTCCCCATCTCCATGATGTTGTGCTGGCCACCATCCCCACATCCTTCCAGCCACCACCAAGTGTCCCCTGATGTCCCCATATCCAAAACATCATGGTGGCCACCATCGCCACGTCCCTCCAGATGCCACCACCACAGGTCCCCTAGGTGCCAATGTCCTCGGTGACGTGGGTGTAGATCTGCGTGGCGCCCCTGAAGCTGGTGGCCATGGAGCCCTCGCAGCACAGCAGCTGGGTGTGAGGTGGGACCATGGGGTGGGTGGAGGATCAATGGGGTTATGAGATCAGTGGTGGGACCATGGGTTGGGTTCATTGGCTTGGGTTGAGTTGGGTTGGGTTGGGTTGGAGCCCTCCCAGCGCATCACCTGCACACCAGGGGGGTCATGAGATGGTGGTGAGACCATGGGATGGATGATGGGTCATGGGGTGATGGTGGGACCATGGGGTGGTGATGGGACCATAGCATGGGTGATGGGTCAAGGGATGGGTGGTGGAACCATGGTGTGGTTGGGTTGGTTGGGTTGGGTTGAGTTGGTTAGTTGGGTTGGGTTGGGTTGGGTTGGGTTGGTTTGGTTGGTTGGGTTGGGTTTGGTTGGGTTGGGTTTGGTTGGGTTGGGTTGGGTTCAGTTGGTTTGGGCTGGGATGGGTTAGGTTAGGTTGGGTTGGTTGTGTTGGGTTGGGAGGGTTGAAATGGTTGGGTTGGGTTCAGTTGGGTTGAGTTGTGTTGGTTGGGTTGAGTTGAGTTGAGTTGGGTCGGGTTTGGTTGAGTTGGTTTGGGTTGGGATGGGTTGGGTTGATTTGGTTGGGTTGGGATGGGTTGGGTTGAGTTGGGTTGGGTTGGTTAGGTTGTATTAAGTTGGGTTGAGTTGGATTGGGTTTGGTTGGGATGGGTTAGGTTAGGTTGGGTTGAGTTGGGTTGGGTTGGTTGGGTTGGGTTCAGTTGGATTGAGTAGGGTTGGGTTGAGTTGAGTTGAGTTGGGTTGTGTTGGATTTGGTTGGGTTGGGTTGAGTTGGGTTGGGTTGGGATGGGTTGAGTTTGTATGGTTGGGATGGGTTGGGTTGGGTTTGTTGGGTTGAGTTGGGTTGGGTTGGTTGGCTTGGGTTGAGTTGGGTTGGGTTGTGTTGGGTTGAGTTGGGTTGGGTTGGTTGAGTTGAGTTGGGTTGGTTTGGTTGAGTTGGGTTGGGTTTGGTTGGGTTGGTTGGTTTGGATTGAGTTGGGTTGAGTTGGGTTGAGTTGGGTTTGCTTGGGTTGGGTTGAGTTGGGTTGGGTGGGTTGGGTTGAGTTGGGTTGGATTGTGTTGAGTTGGCTGCGTTGGGTTGGGTTGGGTAAGGTTGGGTTGGTTTGGTTGGGTTGGCTTGGAATGCCCCCAGTGCATCACCAGGACATGGTAGGGTCAGTGGTGGGACCATGGGATGTTGGTGGGACCATGGCATGGGTTGGGTTGTATTGAGTTGGGTTGGGTTCATTGGATTGAGTTGGGTTGGTTGGGTTGATTTGGGTTGGGTTGGTTGGGTTGGGTTGAGTTGGGTTGGGTTGGTTGGGTTGGGTTTGGTTGAGTTGGGTTGGGTTGGGTTTGTTGGTTGGGTTGGGTTGGTTGGGTTTGGTTGAGTTGGGTTGGGTTGGGTTGGTTGGGTTGGGTTTGGTTGGGTTGTGTTGGGTTGGGTTGGTTGGGTTGGGTTTGGTTGGGTTGGGTTTGGTTGAGTTGGGTTGGGTTGGGTTGGTTGGGTTGGGTTGGTTGGGTTTGGTTGGGTTGGGTTGTGTTGGGTTGGGTTGGTTGGGTTGGGTTGGGTGGGCTGAAATGGTTGGGTTCAGTTGGGTTGAGTTGAGTTGGTTGGGTTGAGTTGAGTTGAGTTGCGTTGGGTTTGGTTGGGTTGGGTTGAGTTGAGTTCGGTTGAGCTGAGTTGAGTTGGGTTGGGTTGAGTTGAGTTGAGTTCGGTTGGCTTGGGATGGGTTGAGTTGGTTGGGTTGGGATGGGTTTGGTTTAGTTGGGTTGGGTTTGGTTGGGTTGGTTAGGTTGTATTGAGTTGGGTTGAGTTGTGTTGGGTTGGGTTTGGTTGGGATGGGTTCAGTTGGATTGAGTAGGGTTGGGTTATGTTTGATTGGGTTGGGTTGGGTTGGGTTGAGCTCAGTTGAGTTGAGTTGAGTTGGGTTGGTTGGGTTGAGTTGGGTTGGGTTGGGATGGGTTAGGTTAGGTTGCGTTGGTTGGGTTTCTTGGGTTTGGTTGATTTGGGTTGAGCTGGGTTGGGTTGAGTTGGGTTAGGTTGAGTTGGGTTGAGTTGAGTTAAATTTGGTTGTGTTGGATTGTGTTGGGTTGGGTTGGGTTGTGTTGGGTTGAGTTGGGTTGGGTTGGGTTGGGTTGGGTTTTGTTGGGTTAGGTTGAGTTGGGGTGGTTTGGTTTGATTGAGTTTGGTTGAGTTGGGTTGAGTTGAGTTGGGTTGGGTTGCGTTGGGTTGGGTTGGGTTGGGTTGGTTTCGGTTGAGTTGGGTTGAGTTGAGTCGAGTTGGGTTGTGTTGGATTTGGTTGGGTTGGGTTGAGTTTGTATGGTTGGGATGGGTTGGGTTGGGTTTGTTGAGTTGAGTTGGGTTGGGTTGAGTTGAGTTGGGTTGGTTTGGTTGGGTTGGTTGGGTTGGGTTGGGTAAGGTTGGGTTGGTTTGGTTGGGTTGGCTTGGAATGCCCCAAGTGCATCACCAGGACATGGTAGGGTCAGTGGTGGGACCATGGGATGTTGGTGGGACCATGGCGTGGGTTGGGTTGTATTGAGTTGGGTTGGGTTCATTGGATTGAGTTGGGTTGGTTGGGTTGATTTGGGTTGGGTTGGGTTGGTTTGGTTGGGTTGGGTTTAGTTGGGTTGGGTTTGTTGGTTGGGTTGGGTTGGGTGGGTTTTGGTTTTAGTTGTGGGACCATGGGATGAGTGATGGGACCATGAGGTGGTGATGGGACCATGGGCTGGTGGTGGGACCATGGGGTCAGCAGTGGGACCGTTAGATGGGTGGTGGGACCATGGGTTGAGTTGAGTTGAGTTGGGTTGGTGGTTTGAGTTGGGTTGGGTTGGGATGGGTTAGGTTAGGTTGCGTTGGTTGGGTTGGTTGGCTTGATTTGGGTTGGGTTGGTTGGGTTGATTGGGTTGGGTTGGTTGGGTTGGATTGAGTTGGGTTGAGTTGGGTTGAGTTGGGTTGGGTTGATTTGGGTTGGGTTGATTTGGGTTGAGCTGATTTGGTGGTGGGACCATGGGGTCAGAAGTGGGGCCATGAGATGGGTGGCGGGACCATGGGGTGGTGGTGGGACCATGGGGTGGTGGTGGGACCATGGGGTCAGCAGTGGAACCATGAGATGTGTGGTGGGACCATGGGGTGTTTGGGTTTGGTGGGTTTGGAGCCCTCCCAGCACCATCACCTACCTGCACATGGGGTCAGGGGGTCAGAGGTGGCTCACGTCACCCCAGTTGGCCCCCGTAGCCATGAGGTGACCATCATGACCATGGTGGCCCCACATGACCCTGGTGACCCCCCTTGACCACATGATCCTAATGGAACCCCATGACCCCATGACCTTGATGGAACTGCATAACCCCATGACCTCCATGTACCCCCATGACCCTTATGGAGCTCCATAACCCCATGACCCTGGTTACTTCCCATGACCACGTGACCTTGATTACCCCAGAACTCCATGACCCTGCTGACCCACCATGACCCTGATGGACCTCCATAACTCCATGACCTTGATGGACCCCGAGGACCTTGATGGACCCCCATGATCCTGGTGGACCCCCATAATCCCATAACCAAGATGGACCCCCATAACCACATGACCTTGATGGACCTCCATAACTCCATGATCTCATAACCATGATGGAACTCCATAACCCCATAACCATGATGGAACCCCATAACCCCATAACTCCATGACCCTGATAGACCTTCATAACCCCATGACCATGATGGAACCCCATAACCACATGACCCCATGACCTTGATGGAACCCCATAACCCCATGACCTTGATGGAACTCCATGACCCCATAACCATGATGGATCCCCATAACCCCATAACTATGATGAACCCCCCATGACCTTGATGGACCTCCATAACACCATAACCATGATGGAACCCCATAACTCCATGACCTTGATCGACCCCAATAACCCCATGACCCCATATCCCATAACCCCATGATCCCATAACCATGATAGACCCCCATAACCACATGGCCTTGATGGACCTCCATAACCCCATGACCTTGATAGAACCCCATAACCCCATAACCATAATGGACCCCCATGACCACATGACCTTGATGGACCCCCCATAACCCCATTACTTTGATGGACGTCCATAACCCCATAACTATGATGGACCCTCATAACCACATGGCCCCATAACCCTGATGGACCCCCATAACCCCATGACTCTGATGGACCCCCATAAACCCCTGATCCCATAACCCTGATGGACCCCCATGACCCTGATGGACCCCCATAACCACATGGCCTTGATGGACCTCCATAACCCCATGACCTTGATAGAACCCCATAACCATAATGGACCCCCATGACCACATGACCTTGATGGACCCCCCATAACCCCATTACCTTGATGGGCCTCCATAACTCCATAACCATGATGGACCCCCATAACCACATGACCCCATAACCCTGATGGACCCCCATAACCCCATGACTCTGATGGACCCCCATAAACCCCTGATCCCATAACCCCAATGGACCCCCATGACCCTGATGGACCCCCATAACCACATGGCCTTGATGGAACCCCATAACCCCATGACTCTGATGGACCCCCATAAACCCCTGATCCCATAACCCTGATGGACCCCCATAACCTCGATGGACCCCCCAAACCCCGCAACAGCCCCCACCACCAACCCCCACAACCCCTCCCACCCCGTTCCTCACCTTGGCGTCCCCCAGGAACCTGGTGAGACAGAAGAACACGCTCCCCTCCACCCTGAAGGGCTCGGCCGCGTGCGGGATGGCCGCTTGTGGGATTTCCACGTGCGGGATGTCCCTGTGCGGGATGTGCGGGATGTTCACGTGCGGGATGTCCACATGCGGGATGTCCGCATGCGGGATGTCCCTGTGCGGGATGTCCGCGTGCGGCGCGAAGCCACCGGCGCCCTACAGGAACACCCAGGGCAGCTGGGCCACCACCAGGAACAGCTCATCACCTGCCAGGACGTGGCGGAAGGACACCGGGGATGAGCCTTGGGGAGAGGGGACACGAGTGAGGAGACCTTGAAGACCTTGGAGATGTTGGTGATTGGGACCTTGGGCACACTGGAGATGTTGGGGTGATGTGGACATTGGAGATGTTGGGGTGATGGGGACATTGGAACACTGGGGACATTGGAGATGTTGGGGACCTTAGAGAACTTGGGGACATTGGGCATGTTGGCATGATGGGGACCTTGGGAATCATGGAGATGTTGGGGACCTTTGGGACATTGGAGATGTTGGGGTGATGGGTATCTTGGGGACCTTGGGGAGCTTGGAGACATTGGAGATGTTGGGGACCTTTGGGATCTTGGGGACATTGGGAACCTTGGAGATGTTGGGGTGATGGGGACCTTGGGACATTGGAGATGTTCGGGTGATGGAACCTTGGGGACACTGGGGACATTGGAGACCTTGGGACATTGGAGATGTTGGGGTGATGGGGACCTTGAGGACCCTGGGGACATGGTGATGGTGGAGGGCATTGGGGACATTGGAGATTTTGGGGTGATAGGACACTGGGGACACTGGAGATGTTGGGGTGATGGGACACTGGGGACATTGGAAACCTGGGGGACATTGGAGATGTTTGGACATTGGAGATGTTTGGACATTGGAGATGTTGGGGTGATGGAGACCTTGGGGACACTGGAAGCCTTGAGGACATTGGAGACATTGGGGACATTGGAGATGTTGGGGTGATGGGGACCTTGGGGACATTGGGGACATTGGAGATGTTGGGGTGATGGGACCACATCCAGGAGCCGCTGCGCAGCTGGGCCACCACCAGGAACAACGCGTCACCCACCAGGATGGGGTGGCAGGACACCGGGGACAAGCCTGGGGAAAAGGAGACACGAGTGAGGAGACCTTGGAGACCTTGGAGATGGTGGAGATGTTGGGGTGATTGGGACCTTGGGAACCTTGGAGATGTTGGGGACCTTGGGACATTGCTGACCTTGGAGAAACTGGAGATATTGGGGACCTTTGGGACACTGGAGATGTTGGGGTGATGGGGCCTTGGGGATACTGAGGACATTGGAGACCTTGGGGATGTGGAGAGTTTTGTCAAAGGGTGGCTTGAGGAGAGAGGACACAGCCGAATTGATTTGGTAGAGATGTCCTAACTAGGGCAGAGGCCTTTTTGCAGGCAGGGTGTCTGTTGAGAAAGCAGCAGGCTAAAGAATGGAAAAGTACAAGGCAGTGGTTAATTCCAAATCTTCCACCTGCAAAGAAAACGTGTCCTTGGGCCTAGCAGAGGATGATAAAGAAATGGACAGCGAGGTGTGAGAAGTAGAGAACGTAGGCCCAAAGGAATGTGGATGAGTTAATGGTATAGTTTAACCAATAGATTGCTTGGCTTACAGAATATTCATGAGCTTATTATTTGCTGTATAAGTGTTGGATGCTTTCTTTAATAAACTGGACCTGTGATGAACCCTCTGGTGTCCTGGTCTCCTTCCTATGACACATGGTGACCCCTAACGCTGACCCCTCGTCTCGACTAAAAGAAAAACGGGGAGAGAACGTCTCCCATGGTCGAGGAAGTTGGAGCTGGGTCCTGTTTGCAGCCGGGACATTGGAGATGTTGGGGTGCTGGGGAGCTTGAGGACCTTTGGGGACATTGGAGATGTTGGGGACCTTGAGGACATTGGAGATGTTTGGGTGATGGGAGCTTGGGGACATTGGAGATGTTGGGGTGATGGGGCCTCGGGGACCTCGGAGATGTTGGGGACCTTTGGGGGCAATGGGGACATTGGAGACCTTGGGGACATTGGGTGATGGGGACCTTGGGACATTGGAGGCTTTGGGACATTGGAGAACGTTGGGGACCTTGGGGACCTTGGGAATATGGAGGGTGTTGGGGCCCTTGGAGATGTTGGGGTGATGGGACCTCAGGGACATTGGAGATGTTGGGGACCTTGAGGACCTTGGGAGTATGGAGGACACTGGGGACATTGGGGATGTTGGAGCAATGGGGACCTTGAGGACCCTGGGGACATTGGGATGATGGGGACCTTGGGCACACTGGAGATGTTTGGGACCTTGGAGACCTTGGGGACCTTGTGAACATGGAGGGTGTTGGAGCCGTTGGGGACATTGGGGACCTTGGAGATGTTGGGGTGATGGGACACTGGGAACACTGGAGATGTTGGGGTGATGGGGACCTTGGGAATCATGGAGATGTTGGGAACCTTTGGGACATTGGAGATATTGGGGAGACTGGGGACATTGGAGATGTTGGGGTGATGGGGACCTTGGGGACATTGGTGACCTTGGGGACATTGGAGAATGTTGGGGGCCTTTGGGACCTTGGGAATATGGAGGGTGTTGGGGTCCTTGGAGATGTTGGGGTGATGGGACCTTGGGGACATTGGAGATGTTGGGGACCTTGAGGACCTTGGGAGTATGGAGGACCCTGGGGACATTGGGGATGTTGGAGCAATGGGGAACTTGAGGACCCTGGGGACATTGGGATGATGGGGACCTTGGGCACACTGGAGATGTTTGGGACCTTGGAGACCTTGGGGACCTTGCGAACATGGAGGGTGTTGGGGCCGTTGGGGACATTGGGGACCTTGGAGATGTTGGGGTGATGGAACATTGGGGACATTGGAGATGTTGGGGACCTTGGAGATGTTGGGGTGATGGGACACTGGGGACATTGGAGATGTTGGTGTGATGGGGACCTTGGGGACATTGGAAAACCTGGGGGACCTTGGAGATGGTTGGACATTGGGGACCCTGGAGATGTTGGGGTGATGGGACACTGGGGACATTGGAGATGTTGGGATGATGGGGACCTTGGGGACTTTGGAAAACCTTGGGGACACTGGAGATGTTGGGGCACTGGGGACCTTGGGGGCACTGGGGATGTTGGGGACCTTGGGGACTGTCCTGGTTTAGGGCAAATTTGTTAAAGAATCTGCAAAGGGGGCCCCTCCAGAAAGCAAAACCCACATGGCCCCTCCCCCAAACAGTTTGGGAAAAAATTCCTTGGAGAGAGGTGGAAAGAACCTGTTTATTTCAGGCACAGCACCCCCCAGCACACAAAATGAACAATACCCGATGACACCGCTCTGAGAAAGATGACAAAATCAGAAAGTCTCTTTCGGGGGTGGTTGCTCTGTTCTCAGTCCCTCCGGCGCTGGGGCAGCTGCTGCAGCCAAACCTTCGGTGTTCCCGGGTCCCAGTCCGGAGCAGGTTCGAGATGGTCACAGGAACAGGAGAGGAGAAACAGTCCAGGAAGGAATTTGGACTGTTTAGCTAAACTAGCTAATAAGCAGAGGCCAAAGTAGAGCAGAAGCGAGAGCAGCAAAGGGAGCAAGCAAAGCAGCAAGCTGAAAGCAAGAAGTGAAAAACAGCCCTATGTACTGCCCGTCTCTGTGTCCCTGATAAGAGAAACCCAAACAAAACTTCCACTCTTCAGAGCCGGTCTTAAAGGCACAGAACAGATGAATGGGGATACAAGCATCATAACGTCACCCCAGGACATTCCACCCCTTATCCCCATATCATCAACATACTACAACACATCATGCATTATTCATATACAGTGATATTGCATATCATTCTTACCCCACAATCAGATCTCCCAGAAAAACAACATCGTGTTGTTCCATCTCTTTGCATTATCCACCACGTGCAACCTGGTCCCTGAGCAAAGACAACCCCACGAATAGGTTTGTCTGTACTCCAGGCAGAATTGATCCACACAGTCTTCCTTCACAAACCTCTGATATGTACCACTGGGACTTTGTCTCATTCTATTACATTCAGGGACTCAGACTGGGCAGGACCTGCTCGGTTGGTGGAACCTCGGGTGTTGACTAACCAGGTGGCCGTTGCTAAATGCTGCTCCCAATTTTTGAAAGATCCCCCACCCAAAGCTTTCAACTGGGTTTTTAGTAGTCCATTGTACCTCTCCACTTTTCCTGCAGCTGGTGCATGGTAGGGGATATGATACACCCACTCAATGCCACGTTCCCTAGCCCAGGTGTTGATAAGGCTGTTCTTGAAATGAGTCCTGTTGTCTGACTCGATCCTCTCAGGGGTGCCATGTCTCCACAGAACTTGCTTTTCAAAGCCCAGGATGGTGTTCCAGGCTGTAGCACGAGACACAGGCTAGGTTTCCAACCCATCCAGTGGTGGCTTCCACCATGGTCAGCACGTAGCGCTTGCCCTGGCATGTCTGGGGCAGTGTGATGGAGTCAATCTGCCAGGCCTCCCCATACTTGTACTTGGACCACCGCCCACCGTACCAGAGGGGCTTCACTCGCTTGGCCTGCTTGATGGCAGCACACATCTCACAGTCATGGATAACCTGAGAAATACTGTCCATGGTTAGATCCACCCCTCGGTCTCGTGCCCACTTATAGGTGGCATCTCTGCCCTGGTGGCCTGAGGCATCATGGGCCCATTTAGCTAGGAATAACTCTCCCTTATGTTCCCAATCTAGGTCTATTTTGGACACCCCTATCTTTGCAGCTTGGTCTACCTGCTCATTGTTTTGGTGCTCCTCGTTGGCTCTACTCTTGGGGACATGGGCATCTACATGGCGGACTTTCACAGGCAGCCTCCCTACCCTGGTATCAATGTCTTTCCACTCATCAGCAGCCCAAATTGGTTTCCCTCTACATTGCCAGTTAGCCTTTTTCCACCTCTCCAGCCATCCCCACAGAGCATTGGCTACCATCCATGAATCAGTGTAGAGGTAGAGCTTTGGCCACTTCTCTCTCTCAGCAATGTCCAGGGCCAGTCTAACAGCTTTGAGTTCAGCAAGTTGGCTGGATCCACCTCTTTCGGTAGCTTGTGCAACCTGTCATGCGGGGCTCCACACGGCTGTTTTCCATTTCCGGTTCATCCCTACGATGCGACAGGAACCGTCAGTGAAAAGAGTGTAGACTGTTTCCTCTGGTGGCTGTTGGTTATATGGAGGAGCTTCTTCTGCCTGTGTCACTGGTTCTTGTTCTCCATCTGTGACACCAAAATGTTCACCTTCAGGCCAATTTGTAATTACCTCAAAAATACTAGCGCAAATCAATTTACCTATATGGGCACGCTGTGTGATAACAGCAATCCATTTGCTCCATGTAGCACTGGTGTCATCGTAAGTGGAAGGAACCTTGCCTTTGAACATCCATCCCAGCACCAGTAGTCGGGGTGCCAGGAGGAGTTGTGCTTCAGTGCCTATTACCTCTGAGGCAGCCTGGACTCCTTCATAGGCAGCCAAGATTTCCTTCTCTGTGGGAGTGTAGTTGGCTTCAGATCCTCTGTAGCTATGACTCCAAAATCCCAGTGGTCAGCCTCGAGTCTCCCCAGGCACCTTCTGCCAAAGGCTCCAGGACAATCCATTGTTCCTGGCTGCAGAGTAGAGCACGTTCTTTACCTCTGGTCCTGTCCTGACTGTGCCAAGGGCTACTGCATGAGCGATCTCCTGGTTGATCTGGACAAAGGCTTGTTGCTGCTCAGGGCCCCAGTGGAAAGTGTTCTTCTTGCACGTGACCAGGTAAAGAGGGCTCATGATCTGACTGTACTCAGGAATATGCATCCTCCAAAAACCTATTGCACCCAAGAAAGCTTGTGTCTCTTTCTTATTGGTGGGTGGAGACATTGCAGTGATCTTGTTGATGACATCGGTGGGAATCTGACGCCGTCTGTCTTGCCACTTCACTCCCAGAAACTGGATCTCTTGAGCAGGTCCCTTGACTTTGTTTTTCTTGATGGCGAAGCCAGCTTTTAGGAGAATCTGGATGATTTTCTCCCCTTTCTCGAACACCTCTGCTGCTGTCTTCCCCCACACAATGATGTCATCAATATATTGCAGGTGTTCTGGAGCCTCACAATTTTCCAGTGCAGCCTGGATCAGTCCATGGCAGATGGTGGGGCTGTGCTTCCAGCCCTGGGGCAGTCGGTTCCAGGTGTACTGCATGCCTCTCCAGGTGAAAGCAAACTGAGGCCTGCATTCTGCTGCCAGAGGAATGGAGAAAAATGCATTGGCAATGTCTATAGTGGCATACCACCATACTGCCTTGGACTCCAGCTCGTACTGGAGTTCCAGCATGTCCGGCACAGCAGCGCTCAGGGGTGGGGTCACTTCATTCAATGCATGATAGTCCACTGTCAATCTCCATTCTCCTTCAGATTTTCGCACAGGCCAAATAGGACTGGTGAAGGGTGAGTGGGTCTTGCTGACCACCCCCTGGCTCTCCAGCTCTTGGATCATTTTTTGGATGGGGATCCCAGCAGCTCGATCCGTTCAGTACTGTCGGCGGTGCACTGTTGAGGTGGCAATTGGCACTCATTGTTCTTCCACCTTCAGGAGACCTACTGAAGATGGGCTTTCTGACAGTCCAAGCAAGCTGTTCAACTGCTTGACACCCTCTGTCTCTACAGCAGCTATTCCAAATGCCCATCTGAGTCCCTTTGGGTCTTTGAAATACCCACTTCGAAGTTAGTCTATGCCCAAAATACATGGGGCCTCTGGGCCAGTCACAATAGAGTGTTTCTTCCACTCATTTCCAGTCAGGCTCACCTCAGCTTCTACCAAAGTAAAATCCTGTGATCCCCCTGTCACACCAGCAATAGAAACAGACTCTGTTGTTGCCTTCTGATGCAAGGCGAGGTGACCTGGTTCCGAGGAAACGGCACGGCGACCCACTGCCCAGGGTCACTCAGGCCAAGAACACACGCAGGCACCAGTATGGTGGACGGTTCAACACCTTTATTGTCCCGTTTCGTCGGGTTTTATACCGGGAAAGTTTTTTCCCTACGTCAGGGGGCCTTACTTTACTGTAATTGGTTAGTAAGGAGTAGAAAGTTACTAATGTTAGGGGGGACTAAATTCTTGGGTGATCCCTTATCACTAGAAGTTAGGGGGAGAGGAGCTCTACTGCTTTCCGTAACATCGCGAGATTTTCTGAGCGCCTGACCCTATCTACTACATCTCCCCCCCCTTTTTTACAAATGAATGAAGTAGTCATATACATAGGTACTGAGCTGAGGCATAGGGTTGTCGACAGAGAAAGGGGTTTGGTGAACCTGGGTAGAAAATCTTGTGACTGGCAATGTTCTCTGGTCGAATTCACAGCAGTGAATTGCTGGCCTATGAACAGGATGTTGGTCCGTTCTAGACGGGTCTGAATGAATGAGACCAGCTTGTTCAGCAGGCATGGTCCGAAGGTGACAGCTAAAAGTAGCATTGCCAATGGACCTGTTAGGGTAGAAATCAGAGTGGTTAGCTATGTTGATCGATTGAACCAGGACTCAAACCAACCCTGTTGGGCTTCCCTGTCTTTCTGTCTCTGAGCCAGTCTGTTTCGGAGTTCTGCCATGGAGTCTCTCACGACTGCCATGTGGTCTGCATAGAAGCAACACTCCTCTTTCAAGGCGGCACACAGGCCCCCTTGCTGCGTGAACAGGAGGTCCAGGCCTCGTCTGCTCTGCAAGACCACTTCTGAGAGTGAGGAGACTGACTTCTCTAAAAGGGAGATGGGTTTCTCGATCCTCTGCGGGTCCTCGTCAATTGTTGTCTGCAGCTGGGACAGTCCTTGATGCTGGGTCACCAGGGCTGAGACTCCTGTGGCCGTTCCCGCTGCTCTTAGGCCCAGCAGCATTGCGATAGCTATAGCTGTTACTATTTCTCTTTTGTGGAGCCGGCTGGGTTCCTCGAAATGGCGATATACTTCTTCATCTGCGCGGCACAGGGCCCTAGGAACAATCAGAACTTGGACACAACAGTCGTTAGAGTCATTGAATTTGGCAAGGAACACACAGGGACTCACTCCAGATCGCTGGCAAACCCACATCCCAGACGTGGATGGGACTACCCACTTACTGTTTTTCCCGTTGGGTTTGACAACTTCGGTGCAGACGTTGCCTTTCCGCCTAGCTAGGGTTGCATTGCCAAAGCATCTGCCTCGGCCTGTGACTTGACTCAGGGTGATTCCTTTGTGGGGGGTGTCCCCTCTACATTGGTTGGGTGCATCTGCTGTGGGGTAACTGAAGGGAGTGTTTAAAGTGACTCCTTCATAAAAGGGAGGTTCGACGTTGTAACAGAGCCAGCAGGATTCGGTTAGGTTAGGGTTAGATTCGTTCAGGGATAGGAAGGTAGCTTCTAACATACGAAGGATTGGATCTAAATCTGACTCGGCTAAATGGTCTACCTGAAAGGACATGTGTGTGGAGTGTGGGGAATTGGGGTCTACCTTTGGCCGTCCTGGAAACAGGTCGGTGATGCGGAGCACGAAGGATGGGGTGTTTGGTGTGGTGATTTCTCTGAGCACCTTGTCACTACTAAGGTGTTGCGTGACCCACTTGAAGGGCTGATGGGGGTAGTGATCTGGGCCGGCTTGTCCTCTGGCAACAAGCCCCAACAGCAAAATCACACAGAAACACTATTGATGCCTGGGTCTCACCCGTGCGGGTCTCTTGGGTGCTGCCTGAAGGCTTGGTGGTCTGTCACTTTCTTCTGGAATGGGGATGTACGCGTCACGAGGATGCCCCACGAGCAGGTCCTGTAAACAGAAACTCACAACTCTCATCAGTCTCATTCTGTTCGCTATGGAGGTCTGGCTTAATTGACTTAAGTGGACACCACTTAATTTGCCGTCCTTTTTGACAGCTGTGTACCCTCTCTCCATGAGCATCAACCTCCAGCCCCGTTCTCATTCGCCTAGCTCATTTCTAATTACCACCTGTGGGCCCCCTGCTCCTGTTTCTGCTCCCAGGCCTTCTGATCTTCCCTTTTTCATCTGCTCCAGTCGCTCCAGCTGCCTCTGGCCCTCCTGGTGCAGCTCCTCAGCCCTCAATGCCCACTCCTCTGCATTCTGCTCCATCTGTTTCACAATGCCCTGCCGGGCTCTCATCAGCTCCTGCTTCTTCTGGCGCTCCAGCTCCTCCTGGACCTCCATGTCCTCCTCTCGCTCCATTTCTATCATCTTGTTCAGGTGCTTCTCTTCCTCCGTCAGTTCCTCGAGGATCATCTGCTTCCCCAGGACTTGCTTGTCCCAGATCATGTCGCACTTGGCACTGAGGAACAGCGCGTTCAGTTCTCGCACATCTTCCTCCTCTTCCGGCTTCATCCTTGTCGTTCGCTGCGGCAGCTTCTGCTTCCCCTGCTGCAGCTCCTCATCCATGTCTCTCCCGTGGTCCCTCTCGTCCTCCAGCTCTGCCTTTCTCTGCTCCTCGATCTGGGCCTTTTTCAGGGCTTCCTGCAACGTCCAGACGCCTTTCGCTGCGGCGTCCGCTTTGTCGTTGCCGGTCTGGAAGTAACCTTTGACTGGGTCGTGGCTGTTGATGCGAATGACTGACACGGTGCCCTGTCGCAAGGAGAGTGCTTCTTCCAGCATTAGGGCTGCTGCTGATGTTGACACTCCTGGTCCCTTTTTTGTGTGAAGCGTTAAAGCCACCAACTGAGTGCTTTTCCACACCTGGGACTGCCCTCCCACTCCGTTCACTGGAGGGACTTCTTTGAATTGCCAATGCCCGGGCCAATGTGCTTGGGGAAAAATCGTGCAGTCTGATCCCGTGTCTGCCCAGAACTGAAACCCTATGACGTGGGGATCCTGACTGCTGTAAAGGCGGCATGTCCCCCACACCATCAGGGGCTCCTTCCCTATTCTCATGGCCAAGGCCACCCAGGGATCCCGCGCTGGGGCGCCCCCTGTTGGCCCTGTGGCACCGGCGCGGCTTGTGGCGGTGGGGTGTGCGAAAGCATTACTGGTGGTGGTGTACAGTTCTGGCATTGCGTTGTAGGTGGGGATGTAAAATTGACTGCTCCCTGTGGGGGCATGGGGTACGAGGGCCCCCTGCCCCACTCGGGGCTGCTGTAGCTGGGCCGCTGCATATTCCAGGTGGGAGGGGGCTGAACACAGCCCGGCCACCCCCTCCCTGCCCCGTTTCCCTGGAGCCTGGATCTGCATTCTTCAGCTAAATGTCCCTTCTTCCCACATGCTCAGCACGGTCCCCTAAGTTCTCCTTCTCGTGGTGGAGCTGCTGCTGATAGGCACCTTGGCTGGGGGCAGTTTGCTGCCACGTGGCCTGCCTGGCCACACTCAAGGCATGCCATCACACTGGTTATTGCAGTGTGGACCGCTGCTTGGATGGGAGCAAGGTGTTCCTCCTTTGCCACGTGTCTGATCATGTCGGCTATGTTAGCCCCAGGTGGCAGTGATCTTAAGATGTCCTTGGTGGCTGAATTGCATTGCTGGTGTAGGCAGTCTGCCAGCACAGGACCCTTCACCTCTGGGGGTAACGCAGAGGAATCTAATGCGGCCTGAAGTTTGTCCACAAACTGAGTGAAGTTCTCACTCTCACCCTGTTTTATGGAAGACCACGGCGATGGTTTAGCTACCACTTTAGAAGCATCACGTATGGCTTCTCGGGCAGCACGGGTTGTTGTCATGACCTCATGGGCTCGCAAGCCCTCAGCCTGTTGCTGGGGGGTGATCATAGTGGGGTCTGTGCCCATTAGCCTCTGTATGCTGGAGCCGTGCAGTGGGTGGTCTGCCCCTGTTACCAAGGCTAGCTGTTTAATGCAATTGTCCTCCCATTCTTGTTCAAAAACAATCATCCCCGCGCCATCGAAAATCATCCTACACGTTTGTTTGATGTCAAAGGGAAGCATGTCATCCCCCCCAAAAACCCCGTCTATGAGTGTGTTAACCATGGCAGAATTAATTCCCTTGTCTGCAATCGCTTTAATAATCGCCTGTACCTCTTTTGGATTCACTGGAGAATAGGTCCTTCTTTGGTTTTCGCCTCCACCCCCCCACACGGACAGGGAACACTAACTTAGCTGAAGGGGTGTACTCGGCGCAGGCTATCTTTATTTTTCGCCAGTCTGTAAGTGGGGTCCGGTCTTTCTCCGATGATCCCTTCACCCATGCGGGAACGCTGCGACTAGAGACCTTATATGCTGCTGCTCTCCCTCTGTTAAGGCTAGTATCGGAATCGGAGCTCCACGACTCCCTCTCAGACTCGTCCCGGCTCGAGTCTGAGTCGGAGTCAGATGTGGAATGCCCGAGCACTTCCGGGCTGCTCTGCCTTTTTCTCGGGCTCCGACCCCGCCCCCACCTGCGGGGGGCCGACCGTTCCCTCCCCCTGGGGTCCCCCCGCCTCCTGCTGGGGGAGGTCCTTGCCTTATACGGGCTTAATTTGAATAGAGCGCTCTGATTGGTCTCACCCTTCACCACGGGGAACGCCCCCCTTCTCTGCTTTTTCGCGCATGCCATGTTAGGTGCGCTGACTCTATTTCTGCTCTTTGTCTTTTCTTCTCTTCTGCTCTGACTATGCGGTCGGTCGCTATTTTCGAGCTCATACAGCGGCGGAGAGATCGTATCGATCTGGGCGGTTTCTGACTGTCTTGCTGCCTTTTGCGCTTCTTCTGCTAGTCTTCTTCAAAAACACTGCTCTTGTTGCTCTGCTTCTTGTGTTGGGTTGGCAATCGGCGGGGGGGAGACGGGTAGAGGGGCCGCGGTTTTGTCGAGGGGCTCTGGGGGGGGACTGGGATCTGGCGGGCTCCACGGGGGGGTTGGGGGGTCTCCCAGGGGTTCTGGGCTGGGGTTCGGGGGGAGGTGGGACGCGCCTAGCCCCTGCACGTCCCCGTCTGCAATCTGATTACTTTCCGCGGTGGTCTGTGTCGCTGCCCCCACCCCTAGCTGCGGAGTGGCTATTAAGCAGCTTCTGGCAGCTTTCCAGGTTTCTTGCTCTTGTCGAGCTTTTTGCAGAGCCCGGATGACTCTGCCCCACGATTTTAGGGCTTTCCCCGAGCCTGAACACATGGTATCCTCGGCCAGGGTTTTCGTACAATTATCCCACACCTCCGTGTGTAAAATATCCATGGGGCTCTCTATAGCCCCCAGCTTAATCAATCTCGACAATGCGAGAGTCGTATATTTAAGCTTAATCAATTTCCCATCGTGTGCACACTTCACTTACGTCCTTTGCTATAGCTTCCATGATTCAAGGGCGTCCCCTCCGCTGTAATCGGACCCGCTGTTACAGCTGCCGTCCTCTGTCCAGGCGATCCCCGTTCCCCGAGCACTGGCTCAATCCCGGGTTTCCGGCACCACTTGTTGCCTTCTGATGCAAGGCGAGGTGACCTGGTTCCGAGGAAACGGCGCGGCAACCCACTGCCCAGGGTCACTCGGGCCAAGAACACACACAGGCACCAGTATGGTGGACGGTTCAACACCTTTATTGTCCCGTTTCGTCGGGTTTTATACCAGGAAAGTTTTTTCCCTACGTCAGGGGGCCTTACTTTACTGTAATTGGTTAGTAAGGAGTAGAAAGTTACTAATGTTAGGGGGGACTACATTCTTGGGTGATCCCTTATCACTAGAAGTTAGGGGGAGAGGAGCTCTACTGCTTTCCGTAACATCGCGAGATTTTCCGAGCGCCTGACCCTATCTACTACACTCTGTCCCCACATGTCTCGATGGGATTAATGTGCATTGAGCACCAGTGTCAACAAAAGCTTTGTGTTCTTGTGGTTCAGATCTGACAGGCCAATAAATCCACACAGTCCAAAAACCACGGTTTTCCCCAGCCTCTACCTGGCTAGAGGCAGGGCCCCTCTAAGCATGGTTATCCTTCTTTCCCTGGGCATATGCCTTGGAGGTTCCTTCAAGGGGATCAAAAATATTGTCATTATCATCATATGTGACAGTTCGGTTGCTGGCCACTGGAGCTGCTTCCCTTTTGGAACTTCCTCTCTGAGTCTTCAGTTCACGCACCTGTTGTACCAGAGCAGCGGTAGGTTTCTATGCCATCTCCCCATGTCTTCTCCACAATCACGCAGGTAGAACCACAGCTCAGCTCGTGGGATGTACCTTCTCTTGCCATCTGGGGAACGTCTGCGTTGGGTACCAGAACCTCTGATCTGTACTGCCGAGATTTGGAGAAAGCTCTCTTTAATCTCCTCCCTCAGTTTCTTGTGACCATCCTCTATCTTGTCCTCTAATTTTTGAAGATGTGTTTCCACCGCTGCAATTCTGGCATGTGTTGGGCCATTCACAGTGTCTGCATATGCTCAGAGCTTCTTTGCCATATCCAGCACAGTCTCCTCACCATCATCCCACTTCATTATTGCTAAAGCAGAAGCGTATTCTCGTGGCCCAAGTCGTACAAGTTTTCTCCACATCACAGATGTGCATGGTACCAAGTCTGGATTTACAGTGTTTCCATCATCTGAGAAGACAATCTCAGCTACTGCCATTTCCCTCAAGCGTTGAATCCCTTGTTCTATGGTTTTCCACTGGGTTTGCTGCATATAGAGATCGTCTGCGCACAGGTATCTTTGTGCTACACTTCTTAGGACCCGTTCCCAGAGGCTGTGAGGGTGAGCCCCGCTCATCATTCCTTGGTCTATGGCAGGATCCTGTGACGGGGATCCCAAATGCCTGGCTTCAGTGCCATCCAGAATTGTAGCCTCGCCTGCAGCATCCCAGAGACGGACCAGCCAACTAATTATGGATTCATCAGGTCATCGGGTGTAATCCTTCCTTTGGCCATGAAGGTCCTTCAGGAAATAAGACTCAATATTTGCATCTGATCTTGCACCTGCCGCTTTGACTCCTGATTTTATGTCATGAGGCATTGAGGTTCCTTCTCCTGTATCACCATCATCATCATCATCCACTGGTCGATCAGTTTTTTCCGTGTGTTTCCCACTTCTAGTACTGGTAGCAACAGCCATGGGTTTAGATGCTGGCTTAGGCTCACTATCTGGTCTGGCTGCTGGCTTCGAGCCTGGGCTGTTGGCTACAGCTTGAGTGACTGGGATACATGATTTATCTCCCTGCCCCCCTGCCTCTGTCGGCTGCCCGACAGTATCTAACAAAGTGTGATAAGCATAGGCCAGGGCCCAGCTTATTGCAATGAGCCTTTTCTCCTTAGAATCGTCATGGCACTTCTCTTTTAGGTATTTTCCCACCTCTGCTGCATTCTGAATTTGTTCCCGTGGAAAATCCCAGTCTACAGGATCAGAAAATTCTTTCAGGGTTTGGCCTATATTTTCCCATTCTCCACACCACTCAGGATTTTTCACGCCTGCATCTGCTTCTGGGTCAGGGGTCTCACCAGCTCCTCTGGATATCTCAGCCCTCATTCTAGAGAAGCTGCAGACCATATAGAGGAAGCTTACAGATTAAATACCAGAAAGATGGTCTCTTTAACATTCAGGGGAAACTGAACATTCGCAAAAAGTGACATAACAGATCCAAAGGAGAAGAAGGGAAGTAAAGGCTGGAAAGCCTTATTCTCAGCTCTTCTTCTAACAGACTGAGTGTAATTACTAATAAATTTCTAAAACGTACTACTGGAATTGGGATGCAGGGTAGGATGAAGAAACCATAAACCATACATATCGTAAACAGACTCCAGTATTTTTGTAAAAGCTCTATAAATCATTATCACCAAGGCCAGCACAACAGCTATTCTAATCCGTACACCTCTACTGTAAAAATTACATGCTTTGGACAATAATCTTGATGACCAGAAAGGTAATGAAACCTCAAAAAGGTCTAGAGCCCAGAGCCACACAAAGGCTTTCACAACCAGAGACATCAGGGGTCCAAGCAGCATGGCTACAAACTGCTTTAATAACAACAAACACACAATTAATAGGGCTTTTTTCCCCCTTTTCCAGCTGCGCATTGAGTGCCAATTCATGTATTTGTCCAGGTTCAGAGCAACTTTGGGGAAGAATCCCCCAAAGGAGCTACAGTGGGAAAAGCAGATCCAATCAGCCCCTCCCCCCAACTGGTCCGGGAGGGAAAAAATACCTCCTTGGAGAAAGGTGGAAAAAACCTGTTTATTAAACTATAAATCCAAAACAATATCAAAACAATGAGACCCCTTTCTACTCTAAAAGAAATGACAAACTGAGAAAACCCTGGGTTGAAGCTCAGCTCACTCAGTCTCTGATCAGTCCCTCCAGTGCTGGAATTGTCGCAGGCCAGGCCCGGCCCGGTGGGCCACAGATGCCACTGCCGGTGCTCTCCTGGGTTTTCAATCCAGAGCAGTTTCAAGAGGTCCAAAGGAAAAGGAAAAAAAAACAGTCCAGGGAACTTCTTTGCCTCAGCTAGCTAAAAACTAACTAAAAAGCAAAAGAACACCTTTCTTCCCCACTGTCTGTCCGCAGACAACACAGTCAGGAGCAGAAATGTGGAGGACTGCGTGCAGTGTCTGAAAACAAACTGCGCGCTTCTTCTCTCCCCCCCCCTTCACTCTCTGGAACACTCTTAAAGGTACAAAACTTATTATTATTCAACATAAACAGAATGAGATGATTGGGGATAAAAGCATCACATAGTCAACCCAGGACAGACACAAAGATACAATTGTATGGACTTTGAGATCATTTCTCCATTCCAAATGGCTTTCCCTTCAGTCACAAGAGCCTTCCATCTCTTCCAAAAATTGCCTGCTGAAACTCTTCTGCTCCCTTCCAAATCAGTTCACTACTCCAGCATAACCCCTGAAGCATGGACAGATGACTCTTCAACTAAATATAGTTGAAAAGAAGGGTATTTATTGCACCACTGGACACATGTGAACTAGTTTCCAAAGACACGTGCAAGGAGTTGCAGACTCCTTCTCTATATTTCTACAGAAAAGGTTTTACATTAGGTTTCTAAGGACCCATAATACATAATTATTACCTCCTGCTTCACATTTTTATCAGCTGAATATCCTATACAGCTGCGCAATTGTATTCCCTTAACTGGGTTGATGGGATTTTGAAATGAGGGAGTGGTTGTATGGGAGGAAGAAAGCCGTCTTCCTCATGGTGAACTCTTCTCTCATGGCCAGTTGGCATGACCTTTTGACCTGCTCATTGTCCAAGGCTCTCCTAACTGTTCAATTATTCTTAAGGCAAGGTATTTCTATGGTCTCTGCTTCTTCACAATTGCTTCCTCTATCCCTGTCACTCCTAGCTTTACGTTCCTAATATATTTGATACTCTTTAACTAAGGGACGTGATTTCTGCTAGCTGTATTACTAACTTAGCTTCTTAACTCATTTTAAAATCTTAACTAAAATATGCAGTCTTCTACTATCCCAATTCTATTCCCAGCTGGCCCCTCCACTCATCCTCACTTTTCAATTATCCTCATTACATTTTCAGCTATCCTCTTGACTCACCTCAGGCACATCCCCGACTGCCTCTCTCCCAGCAGCTCAGAGCTGCATTGCACAGCGCTTGCTGTGCGCCAGAGAGCACAAAGCAGGCTGGCCTGGTGGGCCTGAATATTTCTGCCAAACACTCTGCATCTCACACTTTGCTCTGGCTCAGTGCAGAACTGCAGGGTTGCAGGCGCTTCCTCCCAGAGCTGCGTGAGGCGCTGGCTCCTGCAGATGGGCCCTGCCAAGCTGTCCCTGCCTCACGCTGGCCTCTCTTCCCCTGGCACAAGTGCCGGGCCTGAAGGAGCTGCCCTGTGCTCCAGCCTGCCAAGCAGCCCGGCTCCCTGCCCCGGTGCCCAGAGTGCTGCACACACTGCTGACCTTTCCCAGGAGTTGCAGGGCAGCCGGCAGAAGAGGTGGAATCCTCATCCAGCCCAGCGGCCCGCGGCTGACCTTGGCCTTTCTCTGCTCCTGGGCACACTCCAGACAGCCATGGCCTCCAGGCTGGGCTGTGCCCAGCACGGCTGCGCTTCCCCTCAGCAGCAGCCTGCTGCCACTTGGGCTCTGAGAGCAGAGGATTCACCTGCTCCCAGCAAGAGGCACCCATGGCCCGGCTGCTGCCTCTTGCAGCTCCAAGGGCCTCCTTCCAGCCTGCCTCTGCCGGGGCTCAGGCTGCTCTGGCCTCTGCCGGGGCTCTGCTGGGGCTCCAGCCCAGGCAAGTCTGGGCCCGCTCTCACCTCACAGGCGCTGATAGCTCTGCACCACAGGAGACCTTCCCGAGCACCCTCTCTGATCTTTCTGCTTTCTCACTTGAGCAAGGCTTTCCTCCAGCCAAAGAGATTATTGCACTTAGGGATCCAAATCCAAATGGCAGGAGCCCCAATGCTCTCCAGTCACAGCTGAAGGCCTGCATCTGCACAGGGTGTTTGGGCTGCCTCATTCTTCTTTTGGTTTTGCTTTCAAATGCCATTGCCCTTTCTGCCTCAAATAGAAGTACCAAAGCTGGCCAAAAACAGACCAGTGGGCCATATTCCAAAGGCAGTGTGGTCTGGAGAGGATGAATGAAGAACATCCTTCCCCACTTTCACACCATGCCAAAGACACTGTGTCACTTTCCACCTTTAAGAAACAACAGACAATTCAGAAGGAATTTTTGAGCTTATTCACAGAGTGAGAAGGAAGGGAATCTTCAAGGTTAGGTGTGGTTTCAGAAACTTTATTCATTTCCAATCCTACTCTGCAGTCCTATTAGACAATCCTACTCTAACCCTAATCCTAAACCTATCCCGAATCCTAATCCTATTTTTAATCCTAGTCCTAACCTACAATCCTACTCTAAACTGGTTGAGGAATAAATGGTCCTGATGTGATTGTCACGTTCTTGTCTCCCTCCTCTTCTTCACTGAAACAATCAGTGGCACCAGGCTGGACGCAGGCTCAGCAAATGTTACAAATGGATGCTGCCCAAAGGGAAAAAAACCAAATCAACAAAAAACAATGGACCATGACTTTCCAAGCTCAGTGCTTCACAGGATTCCTCTGGCTCCTAGAAGGATACAGGAAGAGGACCAATGGGACCATTTACACCTCCAACTTTATGTGCAGGAATTTGCCATCACAGGCAAACCTGGCCCAGAATCCCACTCATCCATTTATCCAGGTGTCTTCATCTTGCTGAGATTTTTGTCCTGCCAGTGCTCTGGAAATGGTGCTTTCTTTGTCCTTGGAGTTTCTACTTTTCAGGAAACTCCAAAGCCTCAGACTAGTCCCTCTCTTTGAAAGACAGGCACTGTGCTGATTCTCACAGGGAGACAGAGCAGTGTCTACCATTCCATGCCCTGCCCCTCGTGTGCTGGATGGCACCTTCCTTCCCAGTAGGGCCAGCCCAGTGGCACTGGGCCCTGCAGTTCCCTCTCTGCCACACAACCTGGCAGTAACCCTGGCACAGTTCCCGTCTGCTTGAGCGTGCCTGGCAGCAGATGGGGCTGGGACAAGTCCCTCCCAGCTGTCCCTGTTTGCATGGCAGAAACCTCTAAGGGTGGGCTGGGGGGCACAAACCAGGGCCCCTCAGAGGCTCACAGTGAGTCCCCCACAGCCCCTCCTGCCCACAGCCAAATCTCTGACCCCTAGGCTGGGACTGGCTTCCTTGGGTTCCTCCACCACCATTTCATGTCTCTGAACCCTGCATTGCTCTACTTCAATTCTTTTGCCTTTAGATAAAATTGAACACCCCATCAAATTACAAAAGAAGGTGACAGAAACAGCCAGAGGACCTCTCTGACTCAGGAAATGCAGAGGGAGCTGGAGTTATTCAGTTTTGTGAAGAACAGGCCCCAGGGAGACTTTAGTGCCACTTTCCAAGACTTCAGAGTGGCTTTGAAGAAAGTGGGCGACATTTTTTTAACAGGGCCAGATACAATAGGATGTGGGTGAATATTTTTAAACACAAATAGGATCTAATCAGACCTTGTTTACTCGGAGCATGGTGTGACCCTGGCACAGCTTGCCCCAAGAGCTTGTAGGAGCCCCATCCCTGCAACCATTCCAGCTCCGGTGGCAAAGGGCTCTGAGCAACCTGATCTCTTTAAAGATGCCCCTGCTCATTGCAGGACACTTGCACCAGAGGACTTTTACAGGACCCTGCCAGCCCAGCCCAGTCTAGGATTCCTCACCATTTTCATTTGAAGAGCAGTAAGAGTGGAGGTGAGGTGGAAGGGGGCTCATCTGCTGCCTTGGACTTGAGTGGAGGAGGAGCCCATCCTTCAGAGCCTGTTTCACCTGCAGCCCCTTCACATTTTACCTGCAGGAGCTCCTTGGCAGACCAGCGCCGCGCCTCGTCTCTCTGCAGGCAGCAGCTCAGGAAGTCACGTAGGCAAGGTGAAAATAGGTTGGGCTGCTTCAGCTTTTGTCTTCCTCCTGTGGCTATCAGGAGTTGGAGCTGGGGAAAAAGGAGACACCAGGCTCCACCTGCTTCTTTCCCACCTGTAACCGCTCTCCCGGATCCCATTGATTAAGCTCCACTCTGCAGTGGCAGTTTCTGCCCTGGCAGAGACCCAGAGATTACTTTCCTTTACCAACCAAAAACCCAAACCCCAATACAGCCACAGCCTCTCCAACATCCCACAGATCTTGCCTCGGCAGCTGATTTCATTGACTGACCTAGTTAGTGGGAACTACATCAGCACAAGCACTTTTCCTTCCCTGAGGATTCATACCAGCTTGAGAGGCTTTTTGGAAGAAGGACTTTGCTATACTAACTCTACTGTATCCAATGGTTAGTACATGAAAAGTATCTCTGCAGTGCTTCTTGGTCCCTTAAGCACAGCTGCCATAAAACAAAACAAATCAATCTTTTTGCTTTGTTCTTGAAAAGAATGGGAATTGGAAGAAAAGAAAGGAAATCCACCGGGTATTCCTCAAGTAAGGAAACAAATCTTTGGAATCTCATCTTCAACACAGACACATTAAGATCCATGCACAAATGTACTGGGATGAAAATGCCTGCTTGGACACACAGGAGCCACCTGCAGCTCTGTCTCTCAGCAGTCTGAAAATTTCTGCTTTCCTTACATGGAAAAGGAAAACCTTTCATGGTCAAATCAGAAGGAGAGGTTCCATCCCTATGGTCACCCTCTACTCCTTTGGCTACTCAAGTCAATGCATGAATAGTAGGCCCATCCCAGAAAGTGCCAGGAAACAAATGGGAGGTTCTGGCAGGCTCTCCACATCACCAGGCTCTGGCTTGGTGACGGGCAGAATGTGGCTTGGGCTAGGAGAGAAACACGGTCACTGAGTGTTTCAGCAGCACTGCACAAGAAGCAGAAGAGACTCTGCGGCCTTTGCACCCTCATGCCCAGGTTTCAGGAACGTTTCCCAGTGAGAAGAAACTGCACAGGGGGTTAAGTTCCTCTCTAAAATCCAGTGCCCTAGCAACTTTCTTGTGTTTGGGCTTCTTTTCTTCATTTCTGGAAATGTAACACCAGTTCTGAGAGGCTTGCCTTGTGTTTGAGGGGCATCTTCACAGACAGACAAGTGGGAACAACTTGAAACCCAAAGCAAATGTTGCCTGAGAAGAGCTGGGGAGTGTTTGCCTGTGGTGAGGCTTGAGCTGTCTGGCAATCCCTTTCCATGATGTGCAGAAACATCCAGCTGCTCCCCAGAACTCAGTCCCTCTGGGCACGCAGGCCTCTGGAAACACCTGACGATTCCAGCCTTTCTCCTGCTCAAGAGCATCTAACCTAAGCTGAGCTCCAGTGTCTTCAGCAAGGCCAAGGATGCTCACTTCCATGCAGCTGACAGTGTCCGTGGAGCTCAGCAGGTCTTTCTGATACTCCTCAGGCCAAGGAATTACAGTGTGGATTGGCAAGACATCGGCTGATCATTATCCAGTGTGGTTCATGTGGAACCAAGCCCTTAACACGCTGACAAGTCAGGGGGAGAGAGCTCATTCTTGCTTTTGCAAGATGGTATTTAGAAACATAAGACACCGACTTGGAACTATTCAAACCTCAACTTGCAGAATCCATCTCAAATAGACAAAAATAACAATGGCAAGAGGCTTTGGAGTCTCCATAAAAATGTCTACCACTGTCATGATAACTGTGTGCTCATGGCACTGAAGTAGATGGTGACCAAAGAGACTTTGCTATTATCCTCTTTAACCCAAAGGAGAATTTCAAAGCCAGAAATGGCAATGTACTCCCCTTGTGTACAAATAATTGATGCAGCTTTCTGTCCTTTTCCCACATCACCAGAGGTGACAAAGAGGGTTTTATCCTGACTCTCAGCTGAGCTCAGCCACTGGCCATGGTGGGGAGCTGGAGTCCTCCCTGTCATTAGAACTGTGCAGGCCAGGGATGGCCCTGCTCCTGTGGTAAAGAAACACAGCACCGGTGTCAACTGCCCACGGTGGATCCCTGCCCAGGCACCTGCCTGCAAGCTTGTCAACTTGTTAAAGTACCAAGAAACAGCCAAGGGTTTGGCAAACAATTCTAACTGCAGTCGGAGAAAAACACATCCTACACTTATCCAGGCCACCCACACATGACTGAACAATGTACAGGTGACTTGAAAGCCTGAAAGTTTCAACGACCACAGGATTTGGAAAAGATGCTACAGAATGGAAGAGAAGAGCTGTGTTTAAAAAATGAAAAAGCAAGCAGAACTGCTTGGGCATTGCTTTGGTAGTAGGTTTTTTTTTCTCTTTTCCTTTTTTGTTTAGTTTTTCCTTTTTTCCTATGTTTTCTATAAAATTGAAACTGGGAAGGTCTAACCTCCATTTCTCAGGATATTTATCACATGTCTACCCTGTCCACTGAAAAATTCTTGTCCTTCAGAAACAGAGTTCCAACATTGTTCAAAAAACAAGTGGGAAATGTCAGGCATGGCTGGAGGCCAAAATGGCAGGTTTCTGAACTGGTTAGGTTTCTGAACTGCCACTTCCCTTTCTGATACAACCACAGCTACAGCAGATGCTGCTGTGCTGCAGGGGCATTTTTAGAAGGGGACCTTGGTGGAAGTGGTGCCAGCAGATGGCAATGGGATTTTGTCCAATGGCACACAGAACATGGGACAGGTGAGAAAGACAGTGGGATCAGTGAGTATTTGCACCTTACCAAGATAGGAGTTGCATTCCAGGAAGGAACTTCTCGTTCCACCATTTTGATGCCCACGATTCCCAAAGACCATATGTCCACTTTGGGGCCACATGGTTGACCTGTCACCACTTCAGGCGCCAGCCACCCAGCAGCGCCGGCCACGGAGCTCCGTCTGCCCTGCTCAGGGCTGAGCTGAGCAAAGAGGCCAAAGTCAGCTGTGGAGAAAACAGCAAACCATGAAAGCTAGCCCCAATTAGGAAACCAAGCAACTGAATTCCCCACTCTCAGGCTAACAATGTGCTGTTGGATCTCCTGGAGAACTGTTCATGCTGGATTTCCTTGGGGCTTTAGCCAAGGGAGTATGGAATTGGCCACTTCTAAAAAATCCCAGGTTTCTTAACGCTGCTCACAGCAGTGGACTTCATTCCCCTGAAGCTTTATATGGTAGCTCCCTCTGTCTGGAAGGGACACACACAGAGCAAAGCCACTCTTGACTGCTTGTGGTTCCTTATACCTCTGTGCACGTTGCAACTGTGCCCTCAGCTCGCAGCAGGGGTCCCTGCACTGCCACCAGCACCATTTCTGGGGAGCTGGCAGTCACGCCAAGCAGCCCCACACCCACATCCCTGGAACGCTGCACCTGACCAAGAATATACTGACCCAGCTTGACAGAGCCATTGGTTTTGAGAAGGATGTTTCTGCTCTTCACATCTTGGTGGATGACGTGGTTTGAATGAAGAAAATCCAGTCCTTGCAGGCACTGAGAGAGAAAACAGAAAGAGGAGGGCAAAAATGAATGATGTGATTTCATCACAAAAGAAAGGAAACAAAGAATCTAAAAGATTCCCTCTCCAGGGGAATGGGGAGTAATGGCAGAACAGTAATGGCCACTGAGAGGAAGAGCTTGCTGCTTCAACACTTGCAGAGCAGGACCTTTCTGAGGAAAGGCACGTCAGCTTTTGAAAGAGCAACAGCACCTGCTGTTGTAGGCTGTCCCCTGCAAACCAGCCAGGATGACTCCTGCTGCAGTGGACATGCTTTTTCCATGCAGAGGACAAAGGAGGGGTTTAGAAAGAAAAAGTCCCTCCCTTTGGTGTTTAGTGGATCACTTTTGGGTGGGAGGCTGCATGGAAAAGATTTTCTTGCTGGCCTCAGCACAGGCGTGTAAGTATCACACCAGTCACTTCCCGGAAGCAAAGAGCATTTTGGCTGCACTACTGTCCTTTTCAGCTGAGGACTGTGAGAAATGAGTCATTTTTCTTTGCTGGTCATTTCATATCCTGCCACCAGCTCCTTTGCTTTTACTGGCAAGGAATGCAGTGAAGACAGACTCCAGGCAAAGGTTGAGAGATGCAAGGTGGAGAACAGCAAAAAAAAAATACAAATACAAATACAAGAGACAGAGTGAGAATACTACAGCAGGAGATAAGAGTACTGGCATTGAGTACAGGGAGTGAAGGGGCACTGGCAGGCCTTTCACTTGAGATGCTTTTACTTGCCCACAGAATAGCAGCAACACAGAAACAAAGCTTGGCACAGGAAATCACTCCAGCTCTGAGCCCCCGTTTCCCAGACAATCCTGCCCAAGCCCCTGGAAACACAGCTGGGATTGCAGACCTCCCGACTGATGGCTGCCATCTCATCTTCCGACAGGTAGGCCTGGCTGATGATATTGCTCAGAGTGCCTCCATCCATGTACTCCATAACCAGGGACAGTTCCTCACCCACAAGGTAGCTGAAAGAAGGAAACAAGGGCATGGAGATGAATGTACATGGCTAGGTTGCTGTTTGGAAAAGAAGGGTTGATTCTTCTTTTCAGGTCCCTTTGAGACAAAGACAAAAAAAAAGGAATAGACATTCCCTCTTGGCTGTGCATTGTTTGCCATCTGTGCAGTCTCAAGGAGAAAGGCACAGCTGCAAAAAAGGAGATGTCTTAGATGGGCAGTAAGCAAAATGTGCAGTTTAGAAACAGCCCAGATAACAAACCTGTCATGCATGGTGTTTCTGGAAAAAAGCACCTAGCCTTCCTGGCATGCATAGCAATGAAAACCAGTGGCAACAATCCAAGGGAAATCCTTGTTAGTTTACCTGGACATAAGAAGACACTTGAAAAAAATCAAGCTCTAAAACGACATGGTGGCTGTGAATATAGAGATCATTGATTTAGTAAGACACAAATCATCCGGGTTTTTGAACAATTTTCAGATACCACGTGCCAGCGAAGACTCATGCAGACAAAATGCAATCTCTTCCCATCCACTGGGGATGAAAAGAGCAATAATAATTACCCAATAATTACAGCTCTATTTTCTGCCAGTGACCAAAGTGGGATTTTACCTTGCATGTTTGCAATATGTAAACAAACACTCATGGGACAAAAGCACAACTCACCTGCCTAAACAGTTAAACAGGTTGGGATTTCTATTCACCTTCATGACCATGAGTTCGTTGACTTTTAGTTCCTTCTTCCTCAGTCCTTGAAGCTGTATTTTCTTGATGGCCACCTAAAATGACATTGAAAATCAGTAACTCTAGAGGTTGGTGGCACGAGACCACAAGGCACAATGGAGCAAGTGATTTTGCAATGACACAGCTGAGCTGTGCCAAACTGCCTTGTGATTAGGCACTGCAGTAATTAGGAACTGACATCCCAACAGCCCACTTCTCTGGTCCCTTGAGAGCCAGTTACAGGACATGTGGGGGTACTGACATTTTGCCTTGACCACTTGGTAACAGTGGTGTCCCAGTTATCACCCACAAACCTCTGACCACACTCTCTGCTGCTTGGTTTGGGATTCAGAAGAAGTAATCCATGCCTTAATACTCTGTGGATACATCTTGTGATATGGGCAGGGCTTAGGGCTTTCAGGGACGCCTTGCAGATCTCTCCCTATGTGCAGTTCCCAAGTGCAGCACTGCAGGTAGCTAAGGAACTACCAGTAACTTTCAGATGGATTTGCTGGCAGCCAGAAATGAGAATCCAGGACTCTGAAGCTGTAGCCCCAAAGAGCAGTGAGGTGCTCAAAGGCACCACCTTTGTTTTAGCAATGGAGAGCGAGTGTGCGCGTTCTTCTCTGAAAGGAACCGCTGCCCTCCGTGCCTTCCTGCCGGCAGCTGAGGAGGACAAAGTCCCAAATCTGTTTTGTGGGCTGGCACCAGTCTGTGCTTCTTGTGCCTTTTCAGCACAGCTCTGCCCAAAGCTCCAGCCACAGCTCACACCAGAGGAGAAAGCCCTCAAGTGCAGCAGAGTCTGCAGGGGCTGTTGACATTTACCTCTCCTCCTGTGGCAGTGTTGAGCGCTCTATAAACGTCTCCAAAACTCCTACAAACAAAACAGAAGCAGAAAAAGGAGAAACCATTTAGATCTTGCAGTGAAAGCCAGCCCACACAGGAGATCTCTGCTGTAGATGCCTGCAGGACACTGGAAGCATGGAGATGTCTTTGACAATGCCTTCTGAGCACACCTAGAAATTCTGATCAGCACTGACAATCTAAGCCCAGTGCCTGAACACATTTGCAGCTTGTCTGACTTCACACTTGATACCTATTCCACCAGCAAAACACCTGATGCATAGTTTTGTAAAATTAACATTGCTTGTACTCACCCACTGCCAATATTTTCCAGTTCAATGTATTTTAGATTAGGACTTTCCATCTTCACCATTCTCCCCGAGGGAAACAAAATGCAAGATGTTCACTTTAAAGCAGAGATCCCACCTTCTAGGAGATACAAAAGGCAGTCCCACTGTCTGGAGCTCTGAGCCTCCCTTGGTGGACAGCTGGCTAACAACAACAGGAACAGCAACTGGAACACCAAGAAAAGAACAGCAGGCCCACAGCACAGTGGCTGTCACAGAGACTGATTTCCAGCATCCTTTGAAGTGAGAGACCTCTTGACAGCAGACACACAGGGAAGCACAGGGAGATACATTCAGAGGAGACTGAGACCAGAAGAGAATACCTACCTAGGCAAGTAAGTTTGTCATCTAGAAACATTAAGGAGAGCTGGAACTAACAGTGCCTTTGTTTTCTTGGGAATAAACACTGTGAGATTTAGAAAAGGTTTCCTACTTGCTAAGATTAAATGCACCTGGACATCTAGACTCGATTCCTCTGAACAGATGTCCAGAACAGGAGGAATATTGCCAAGTGTTCCCATCTTTTCCACCTTGCAGCAGTTTGCCAGAAGAATGCCTCTGTGTTTGTAAACCAGAGCAGCTCATGCTAGAACCAATCCCCACGGGGCTTTCAGCATCAGGACCCTCACCCTTTATGAGCAGGCTGAGCTCAAAGACGCCCTTGCCCGTGCCCCACGTGAAGAACCGCACCGCTTCTCTTCACCCTGACAACGCGGATCAGTCGCTCCCATTGCACTCGCCCTCTCTGCACTGCACATGTCCCCATCTTCCCAACCCGGCACAGGGGGCACGGGCACAGAGGACAGCAGTGCTCCTCAGGCGTCCCTGTGACACAGAGAGCTGCCCAGAGGAGATGCTGACCCTCTTGTGAGTCCAGGCCGTGCGAGGCAGAAGCCGGCCCAGAGAAGGGGCTGCTGCCTCAGGCTGCTCCACGCTGCAGCAGCCGGGCAGCAACAGGACCCTCCCAGCTAAGGAAGGCTCCAGTCTCTGCAGTCCCACCAGCCCTCAGGAGCAGGGCAGCAACCACAACAAGGCTGGCAAAGCCTCAGCATGAGCACTGACAGGCACTGATGGGAAGAAGCCAGAGTGAGCCTGAGCCCTGGACAAGCTGTTGCCCCCATTCAGGACACAACAGGATGGGCTTTGAGATCAGCCATGCCGAGGCGCAGATCAGTGCTCTTTTTGTCCCAACAGGTGATGGTAGACACAGAATCCACTGGGCTGTGTTCTCAACCCTACCAGATCTTATCTGAGAGCACAACACTGGCAGCCATTAAGGGCAAGAAGCAGATCCATTGGGTTGTGCTGCAGAATCACAAAGGGCTTGATGTGTTCTCCTAGAGACTGATCTCAGCAGGGCTTCTGCCAGTGGCTGGGACTCAAGCAGTCACAGCCTTCTGCTGATCCAGGAACAATCCCTGCTTCTGCCTTCGGGAGAGAGAAGGGAAGCCCAGGAAAACTCCAGCCAGTCTAAGCTGCCCTCCAAGGCAGCAGGAACACCCAGAGCTCTCTCTTGCTGCCTTGGAGCACTGTCAGCACTTCTGTGATACTAAACTCAGGAGAACCCTTTGGTACAGCTGTGCTGACACATGCACACAACTCACTGTCCCTCAGATAAGAAAGATACCAGACATACTCTGTTGCTCCAGGGAGTCACCCACCATCTCCTGTTGCTGAGCAGCAGCTGGGTCAGCACTGGAGGTGAACCAAGGTCTCAGGCTCCACTTCTTCAGCTGGAGAGCAAAGGCTCCTTGGGATGGCACTGCTGCTTCTGCAGCAGCTTCAGTGTCAAAGTCGGTGTAGATCTGAGACAAGAAATGAGTTGATGTCAGGAAGGTGTGGCAGAGATTGCCCTGAAATGCAAGAGAGATTGCCATTTGAAATGCAAGCCCTTAGGAAGCTGCTGTCAGCCACATGCAGAGCTCTTCAACTGGATTGCTTTAGATGTCCACTTGTGAAACCAAATGGTCAAAACCAAAGGCTGGTTTTACTCAAGTTCATAGCCAGTTTCTTGTTCTGAAGGATGACTGCAGCCATGACCGCTCCACTTCTCCCAAAGACTCCTTTCCCCCTCCTAGGTCTGCAGATACATTTGCAGCTCCTCATTCTAATGTTCTACCTCCTGCCATGAAATTCTCTTTTTCTGCACCTTCCTCGGGACGTGCTTATCCTGCAGCATCTCTGGATGAGTCAGTTCCTGGGCCAGCCAGCCTCGGGGCTCTTGGTTGCCCGTCATTTGCTGGAACTCTCTGCAGGCTGCCAGGTAGGATGGCGACACTTCCACCTCAAGTCAAACAGAACAAAGCAGTCAGAGACTACAGCTTGTGCCCGTCAGCCAGGAGTCATCAACTGGGAAGAAAGGAAAGTACAGGAGCAGATTTGCAAGGGATACAGACAGCTTGTAGCTCGTATTCCAAATCTATGTGAGTGACCATGTTCACCTGCAAAAACACCTCAAGAAACAAGGTCACCTGGAAGAAGCCAGCAGGAGTTCATTTGGGTGACTGCTGGCTAAATGGCCAAAGGAGTAATGCCACTGTCTAGAGCATCAGCTGAGATTCAGCAGAGCAGGAAGTGTCCTTGACAGCAGCTCTGACAGAGGCCTCATCAGGATGGCACTCAGAGGCATCACCCACCCCCTGCTGCTGCTCTGCACTGGAAAGGCAGGGCAGGCAGAAACCACTCCTTGGGTGACTGCAGTGCCTAATGCTATTTCACTCGCTTTTCTAGAGCCTTTTGCTCCTGAAGGAGGTGATTCATTTTCTCTTTGATGATTTTAATTTTTTTGTCTAGCCTCTTCTTCCTTGCCTTTATCCTAGTCTCAGTTTCTTGCAGCTGTGCCTCCATCTGTTCGTCAATTTTCTGTAAACAACAATGGAAAGGACTTTCTTTCATGAATGGAGTGGCTGCCATTCCTTCATTCACCTGTTTTTGTTGATTGCCCCTCTGCATAGGGAGATTCTTCTCCTCTTGGATGTCTTCATTCCTCCTCTTCACTGCCATGATGGCACTCTGAGCTTCAGGCAGCTCTGCTTGTGGCTCTGCCTTGATGTTCTGTGCACACAAATGCAGAGCAAGTGACTGAGAGCTGCCATCAAGCTCAGCTTTTCCCTCTTTTAGCCTCAAAATCACATTTATTCAGCCCCTTCTTTCTGCGTCCCTACACAGCTCTGCTTCCACTGTAACCATCCTGTCCTGGTGCTGATCTCTGCACATTCCAAGGCTCTGTGCTTCCAGTGCCTGTGGGACTCCTGGCCTCCTCAGTCCCAGGAGCTCTGGTTTATGCCCCTCTTCCTGCCCTTCCCTCTGTGCCCTGGCCAGTCAGGCTAACCTGGCCATTCTCCTGTGGCTCTTCCACCTGCTGCCTGAGCCGCTCTTCCTGCTCTCGGGCAGGGAACAGCTCTCCCTGAGTCTGGCATGGCATCTCAGATAAGGCAGTGTGCTCCTGCTCTTTCTCTAGAAGCACCTGCACAGAAAGCAAGAGAAGATGGGTTTCAACTTCCCATACGCCTTTTGTGGGCCAAGACTCAAAGACTGCTTGGCTCACACGTTCCCAAAGCACTGTGCTGCTGCTCTCCTGGTTCGTTCTCTGCCCGAGGGGAGGCACAGATTCCACAGTGACCCTGGCCCTACAATCAGGGGCCATCTGGGACTGAAAATCAGGGGCCATCTGGGACTGAAGCTCCAACAGCCTCTCAGGCAGCTGACAGGGAAGGTGTGGCATTTCTCAAGGGTCTGGTGAGGGCCTCCCTCTGCTTCTGCCATGTCCTGTTCGTCTTTCAGTAGTGACTGACATCCCGCCCTGTCCCACAGCTCCATCCTGGCTCTGCAGGTGGCTTCCTGGGTGAGCTCACTCCTTGTTGAGAGACACTTCTGGAGTTCACCTTCTCTTCAGGCCTGCACCAGAATTCCTGCCTTCCTGACATCCACACTCTTGTTAGAAAACCGGGTGATGCAGGAGATGAGGATGCATGCAAAGATCTCTGATGGAAGTCAGAGAACTTCTGTGGCCACCTCAGTATATGGAGGAGGACCGAGGTGTTTCTTCTCCCTCTTTTGTCAATGGAGAATTCTGACCAGCACTAACAGAGTTTCTCATAAGGCCCCATTAACGAATGCACTTACACAGCCCTGGGGATGCCAGCGTAGGAAACCATGTGTCATGTAATGCTAACCATGTGTCATGTATGAGCAAAGTCACCAGACCCCAGCTACAGCATGGGATAGTTCTACTTCCTCAGGACATGCAAAAATTTAAAGAATAAAAAGAAGGCTTCAGGGCACAAGAGGCTGGAGGAGGAAAACATGAGGGGAAAAAACAACCATCTCTGGATGGGGAAACATCTCTGCCTGCTCAGGATCAGTCAATGGAACTTGTCTCTACTCCTTTCCTGAAGGGATGCCTTTAGGTGAGCTTTGCATCTTCCACTGGTTTGGAGCTGAGCCAGGAAGATTCAATAGACAGATAGACAGACAGATCTCACTTTTTAAATCTCTCTTTACTGTGCTGGGGCATTTACATTCTTTGAATACAGAGAGATATAGTTCCTCTCTCTCTCCTAGGTTTTTTTTAAAGGAAGGTAGTGAGAAACTTAGAGAAGAAGAGAAAACAATTATCTCTACTGGCTGTTCTTGTTGTTTAGTACATGTAGAATGTGTTATAGTGATTGTTTACTGAAAGTGATTTGTTAAGTGGATTTTAGTGATAGTTGTTTAGCTTGATTAGCTAATTAGATAAAATCTGTGTTGTGACTGTCTGGAGACAGTCACGAGTTTTTCTTTAGTAGCTTTTTAGTATAGTATCTCTATAGTATAGTTTTAATATAGTACTAGTGTAATATAACATAGCTTAAGAAAGCATTTGTTTAACCTTCTAAATCATAGAGTGAAAGCACATTATTCACCATGTGGGGGTCACCCTGAATCAATCCTGTCCTTTCTGTCGCTACACACATCAGCACTCGGTAGCAGTGCCCCAGTCAGCAACCATCCTGAACTTGCTCTCCTGTTGCTTCAGTAACCCACACTCTCGGGGAATCTGGAGCATGTGGGTCCTTACGGAATGCAACCAGACCCAGAGCATTGCACTGGGAACTGCACTCTTTGTGCATCTGTGCTCGGGCAAGTTCTTCTCTTGGACTCGACCACACTGATGGTGCTAAAGTGGCTGGAATCAGAAATGCAGCCCAGCCCCAACCAGCTCCTCTAATCTCTGAGCACCAGCTGGAATGCAAGGGCATTGATTTCCTGCTCAATTCCCAAACACAACACACACTGATTCCCTGGGCTGCCAAAAGAGACGGGAGCGGTTAACCTGAAAGTGATGTGTTTCTGCCAGTGCTGGAAAAGGGCAGAAAAGACTGAGAAAAAGCTCCCTGGAGAAGGAGAAATTACACAAAGCTTCTCCTTCTAGCAAACAAACGAACAAATAAACAAACAAAATATGAAAGTGTTACCCACTCCAGTGTCTAAAGCACTTGGATGCAGTGAAGGGATGTTTGGTAGGGAAACAGCCCTTGTGCTGAGCACTGGCTCTATGGATCTAAGGCAGGGATCTATGGAAGTCTGCCTGAAGGCCCCTCATGAGCCCCCATTGTCCAGGCTAAAGCTCCCTCAGCACCTCCTCCCTGGCCTTGTGCTGCACCCCCTTGCCCAGCTCCCCTGTCCTTCTGTGCCCACGCTGCAGCCCCTCCATGACTTTCTGCTTCCCAGGGCCCACAGCTGCACACAGCACTCCAGCTGTGGCTGCAGCGCTGCCCAGCACAGGGCCACGCTCCCTGCCCTGCTCCTGCTGCCCCACTGCTGCTGGCACAGCCACCATGCCCTTGGCCTTCTTGGCCCCCTGGCCCCACGCTGCCTCATCTTCAGCTGCTCACGGCCGCCAGCCCTGCGTCCTTTGGGCCCACGCAGCTCCCCAGCCACAAATGTGCCCATTTCACTTCAGATACTGCAGGCACCATTGCAAGATGGCCTTCCTGTTCTACAACGATATCTTCTAAGTAGATATCATAAAGTTTGATAGGAATAGAATTCTAAGGGACTCTGACTAAATTAAAATGGTCTAATTCAACTGTACAGGAAATTGCTCCTAAGTAAATACTCCACCCTATCTGTCGTCAGCAAGCAAGGTTCTCTCTGCAACACTAGGTTTGTAGTTTGTAATCAAAGCTCTGATATAGAAATTTAAAATATCCATTTCGCACTTTGTTATTTTTCTTCAGGCATGAAAATGGATTTTCTTTCAGCTTTCCTAGCTGGCTCTCTACACTCTGTTGCTACTGGCCAAGCTCTCAGCTTGCTCCACAATTCTTAAACACCAGGAACATGAAATGTTCCTTTCTCACTCACCTCAGGATCTTCAGCACTGCTGAATACACGCTTCAGGTGACCTGTAGTGGGAAGGGAAAATGAACCAGATGCTGTCAGAACACTGCCTGGGGCTGCTGAAACCCACAGAACAAGTCAACCCAAACAGAGATGATTTCCCGTTTCACAACATTCCTCCAGCAGACACATTTCATTCACACATCCAGCAAGGGATCAGGACAATATTCTTGCTTATGCCTACACTTCAGCCTGTTTTGCCAGTAAATGAATACAAATATGACCAAGAAAATGCAAATTGTTCTTTAACACTCAATGCTCCTCTTCTACCAAACACATAAAACAGCTTCTAAAATCCTCTCCTTCAGGTACTCTTTTTTTTTCCGGTCAGTTACACGCACTAATTCTGATTAACTTGCAGGAAACAGTTGCCCAGAAAAGCTTCCCAAAATTCCCCTGAGCTGTGGCAGTTCTATTGTGGAAGAGCACAGCAGCACCTCTAGGGTTCAGGAGCAGACACTCACTGCTTTAGAGTTTGAACTTCCTTTCAAAGGGAATAACTATTTTAGCACTCAGTAAAAGGTTATTAAGTTAGACAGTCAAATCCTTTCATGACAAAAGTTAAAAAGAAATAAGCTTTCTCTGAATTCTGGGAACAACTGCAGAGTTTTAAGAAGGCATTCCAAGAAGCTCTGCCAGTCTACATTTTCAAAGGTGTCTTGCTTGTCCCAGCAACCTGAGGAAATGGCAGACTCTGCTGCCACAGACTCTCCTGTGGAGGGAACAGAAGCCCTGCAGGTTCCCCTGCAAATGCTGCTCCTGTGGCTACAGACACCCCCTTTTTAGCTGAACGTCATGACAGGAGCTTTACCAAACCACTGGCATCCTAATGCTCTTTCCCTTTCAAAATCAGTAACTCAGCCACCAAGAATGAGCAGGAAGACATACAAAAGCCAGGTTAGGTTACATCCAAACCTTAGTAGAAGGGAAACCTCTACTTACGGGTGAAGTGTGTCATGTAATACATGGAGAAAGAAATGCCATATACAGCAAAAGCTGCCATGGCCAGTTGGTGAAACATAGTCATTTTTGAAAGTTAGATAAATAATAGAAAAAACAATGATCTTGTCAGTGGGCAGCTACCCACTGACAAATTCCTCAACCAGAAAAGTTCGCAACTGAGCAAACACTAGGGCTGCTCTGACACTCAGGCCTTCCGTGCACCAAGGCAACCTTCTGATGTCACTACAACAAGGTGGCAACCATGCCCTGACATCACAAAGCAAACGCTCCATGTTGGTCTGTGAATTTATGCAAAGCAATAACCAACCTTTCCTACAGCAAACACAAAAGAGCCAGGGAAGTTCTCCTCTGTCACAAAGGAGCACAAGTTCCCCTCATGGGCCAAACCCTGTGGTTCAGGGGATCCAAGGGGAACTCCAAGGGTGCCCCAAGCACCTACAGCCTGTACCCCAGCTGAGCACTCAGATGGGACACAAGCAAAGGAAACCAGACCAAGACAATGGCCCACAGCATTGCATATGTGAGAAATGACTCTCACTTTTAAAATTTTAAAGGTTTAGTAAACCTTAACAAACGACTGAATAAGGAAAAATTGCAGTATAGGGAGTCTCTGTGACTAGCAGCCATGTGCTCATCTACAAAAACGATGCTCTGCCTTTTATACCCTTAGGCCTCCAAAAGTTTTGTCAGTCAACTCTTTCTCTGCTGTCCATTGGTGGAGATTACTTTCTTGCATCCTGACTGGAGGTCAGGTGTTGTTACACCCTGCCTGCTGGTCACAAGCCAGCCCTCCCCAAATGCCCTGACTACCAAGAATATTACAAGGGGGACAGCAAAGAGGACTATGGGAGAATATATTACAATACCATCACTACACATTTGAACATCCACATAAACTCTACTTCTTAATTGTCAGAGCCAACCATTGCATTACTCGTCTAGAACACACAGAACCAGGAGAGAAGCCGCTGTTGGCATCACAGCTGAAATGTTTCCTAACAAATCTCCCCACATATTTGCACCTTTCTTGGACATGCCCAGGGCTCCGGTGAGTGTACATCTCTGCCTTTCTTCCCCTTTGGCAGCAGTCGAACTGGCAGCATCTGCCCGCCAGCAGCAGCTGCTCCAAGCTGGGAACGCCACTGGCCGTGCTGATTTCCAGAGGCTTCTGTGTGCCAGGGGAAGCCAAGGAGGGAGCGGATTGAACGGTGCTGGCGCTGCTGCTGCCCTGTGCCAGAGAGCCCCGGCTGGGCAGGGCACGGTGCCCACTGCGCTGCGGGCTCCTTCTCCTGCCACAGCTGGGCACACCTGGCAACAAGGCATGACAACTGGTGGGCAAGCCAAGGGGTTTCTGGGGCTGCACTGCTCTGCACACACCCAGCACACCTGCAGCACAGAATTTTAACCCTCAAACAGGTAAACCAAAGGGAAACAGCTGGAAAAGATTTCATTTCAACCATTCTTTAGGCTTCAATAGAAATGACCAAAATGAACGTCACCGAGCAGGGCCCGATCCACACTGCCAGCTCAGTGTGAGAAAACAGGCATTACTTTATTTCAGTGCTGGGTGCGTGAGGAATCACTTCCCTGAAACATGCACACCCACGGGTTAGTATCCATGGAACTAAGACATTACTTTCATTACTTTTATTAATTACTTTGCTCAAACTCACAGGCTAAACATTCTCACAAAGTGTTTGACATGTTTAAATCACTTCCCCAAAATTACTGACATTTAGAGTAGGGGTCTCTTGAGGGTCTCTGGTGGTCATGGGGTGAACATCCCGTTCCTCAAATTCTCCTTCCATGGTTAAGAGCCTTCTTCTGCTTGAATGCATTGCAGCTACCTCCTCAGCAGTCCCACTGTCTTTATTCTCAAGGCTAAGATATCCACTTGCACACATTAACCACTGCTGTGAGGGAAGGTACGACTAAGCACTGCCTGTTAAAGCTTAACAAATTCACAATTTGTTGCAGGTCAACACTTCCCCAACATCTCTCGTTCCTTCTCTGGGAATCAAACACAAGCATTTTGCGATCCCTGAGCCCAAGGCCGCCTCCAACCCTCCTGTCACCCAGCAGCCCTTCTCTCCTCACAAACAGCAGGCCCAGCAGTGCCTTCCCTCACTGGCTCAGTCACCAGCTGTGTCAGGAGTTCTCTGTCACACACTCCAGGACCATCCTGGACTGTTTGCTCTCCGCTGCACTCTGTTGCCAGCAGACGCCCCCACCCTGTTCCATGCCCCTTGCAGAAGCCTGCACCTGCTGTCCATGGGCACCTAGAAGGGGAGGCACTCACAGCAGAGATGCACCAGCTGCACTGGGCAGGAACCAAAACCCTCTGGCAGCACAGCTGCTGGCCTGGGTCTGGCACAGCTCTGCATGCCCCACTCCTCATGGGCTTTGGGCTGGAAATGCAATTGCACTTTCTGCCTCATGCAGAAATACCAGGGCTGCACAAACAACAGCCAGCAGGCCACATCCCAAAGGCACTGCAGCATGGAGTTGAGAAGGAAGAAGACCCTTCCCCGTTCCTAACCATACAAAAACCACCATCATTAGGACTTTTAATCTTCTGAATGTAGAGCTGATTCACAGGGTGACATGGGAATCTTCCAATGGAGTTGAAGTTTGGTAGAGTTTTTATTCTGAGTCCTACTCAGACTGTTGATTTGAAAATTTATTTGAAAATATTTTTTAAAAGGCTGTGCAGTCATATGGTTTTGTTCAAATACCAAAATGGCTGGATGAAATGTACTGGCATTTTAATTACATCCAAACTGATTAGTCTGTGAAAGCTTTCCTGCAGAATAGCCACTAAACAAGAAATGAAAATCTGTGGACTGTTGACTTTGCAAATTTCTACTAAACTTATCAGACAATGAGGCATTTTTAGGTAGATCATAGACCAAATTAATTCCTATGGATAACTTGATTTGGATAAACCTGTTGATTTCAAATTAAAACTGCCAGCACATACTAAGTGGAAATCTGAATACTCACTTCCATGAGCTCTGAATTATTAGATAGTCATTGTCTGCCATATTAACAAAAATTATCATTCTGGCTATTTTTTTTTACTTACAGCCAGCTCTTCAACACTCTTTGTAACACCAGAAAGAGAGTTTGTAGCAATGTGAACCATGGGTTGGTGGAGCATTGCAGAAGGCTCCTATGTCAGCACTAGATGTTCACATTTACCATGGCATCACTTCTTGCCTTTAATTTCAAGCTACAACTCAGTTCCTGCAGTATAGATTCACACTTGTAGTCTGTATTTGCAGCTGGTTCTTACTTCCCTGTCCAGAAATAAATAATGCTTGGATCTCAAATCAAAATAAAATGAGGAGAGAGTCAGGTTCTGGATAGGTATAGCAAGAACTAAGAGATTTTTTTGCAAATATGTTGAAAAGTTGTTTATACGTGCTGCAAAAATGGCAAATTAAAGACTTGCACTCTAACTTGCAAGCTGAGGTTTGCCTGTTTTCTCTGGACTGATTTCTTGAGGCCAGACACTGAACCTAATCAGTAAGAAAATCAAAACCACAGGAGTAGTTTGGAGAATATTGTAAATTATTCTGTCATGATGTTTTTTGCCTAAAAGTTCTGGCCATCATCCAATTGGAGTAATCAGAGGAGATCGAAGCCATCTTACTGTGCCTGTGCACACAATTCCTTCCCAGGAGTAATCCATGAAGCAACGCTGACAAATCCACACCAGCAGCTGCTGCTACACAGCCATGAAGCAGAGAATATGTATTTCTGCTAGACTTGGACAGCTGAAGATGCCTCTGCTGAGCTAATTTTAGTGACTGCCCACCACAGATGAGACCTTGTGGTCAGTCTCCAGCAAGTCAGGGCAGTAAATATTCTGCCTAGATTAAGTAAGTCTAGCAATACATAGACCATGGAGCCTGAGGAAAGCCAGCAGCTGTGGGAGATTTAATATGTTTCCGTATCTTTCTTTTTACTCTTTAATTACAATCAATTATTTAAAGAATGGAATCTTTTTGCATACCATTGGCTGGAAGGTTGGTCAGTCTTCCATTCATGACTCCTCTGAAAGCATCACTGCAGTGTTTTTATCAGTAGCTCTTCCATCATCGTGGCTCACACAGCATTTCCTGCAGCTCTTGCTGGAGTCAGGGAAAGGCACCAGGAGAAGGGGGAGGAAGCTGTGTGCAGAGACTGTGTCAGCTGAAGAGACATTTGTTTCCTCTGATTTGGCTGAATGGCTGCAGGAACCTTGCTGGCACTGCTGGCGGGGTGGCCTTTTGCACGGCTGGGCAGAGTTTGGAGACCAGGACCCCTCCTCTCGGTGGGACACCAGGGTGAGCAGCCCCTGTCCCAGCCAGGAGCAGAGGTTCTGTGGCTCTGCCCTGGGCACAGGGACCTGCCACTGCCATGAGCTCCTGCCGCGGCTCCTCTGGGGCAGCTCCTGCTCTGCAGCGATGATGGACGCAGCTGGGGGTGGCTGCAATGGAGGGTGGCTTCCAGTGGGCTCTGTTGGTCTGCCACACTGGAGCCAGCAGAGCTTCTGGAAGGAGTCTCCTCTTGTGAGCTGCTGGAGTTGGAGCTGGCGTTGGCCACAGAGCCGCTGTGTTCATCCCTGACAGGACCAGAGCACAGCAGCCTCTGGGCCTCCTTGCTGCACGATGGCAGTGAGGAGGCCATGGACCAGAGGTTCAGTATGTGTGACTCAGTTTCCTGATAAACTGCTAAGAAAACCCTGCATCCCTCCTGCCAGATCTAAGACACTCCAAGAAATCTGTTGGCACTTTGGGAACTCAGAATTGTTTGAATTTTGAACAATTGTCCTGTGAGCTCTTTTGATTGTTTTTGTCATTTTGTGTTGATTCAGTTGATCCTTCAGAGAAGCTTTCCTAATAATATAAAACAGGAGGAATTGTGGAGACCCTGGGGGGCATTCCCTGGTCGAGGGAGACACAAGAAGCTTCCCTCAAAAAGCTGTTGGACCCCATTGGCTCCTTCCCCTGTTCCTATGTCTGTTCCTGTGTTCCTGAGCCACACCTTCCCTATTCCCTGTTTGTCCCCCTTATCTTTGTACTGCCCCGAGATCAGGGTCAGCCCCCAGGCCCCTGTGGAGACAAAGTGAGACCCTCTGTGTGTGGGTGCTAGGAGCTGAACATCTCCCTGCACAGCTGAATAAAACATCTGTGGAGATTATGCAAAGGCCCTTTTTGCTTCTTTACCCTGGACTATGCTAGCAGCAATTCAGACTGCTCCAGAGGAGGAGCTGCAGTACTGGCACCAAGGTTTTGGCAACTTGACCATAGGCACAGAGGGCTTGCAGGATGCTGCTCTATGGATTCCTTAACCAGCCATCTCTGGTGCTGGCATATTCCCTGCAGCTTCTGGTGCAGCCAGGGCCACCTTTGGTCCAGGAGATGACATTGTTATTTGAAAAATTCGGCCCACTCCTTGGGCAGGAGGCCATCCACAGGCTCTGGCCCTGCAGCCCCTGCTCAGCTGGGGACAGTGTTCCCTGTGGGGAAGATGGAGCAGCCATCACAGGGTCTTGGGGGCTGCTTTCAGCAAGGGGGTGTCAGGATCCATCCTAGTGAACAGATGACCTGATGGTTCGTAGGAATGATCTCAGAGTGCAAAGGCAACACGGTACAAGGGGGTTTGCAGTGATAATCAAATCAAATGTGGTTTTATTGAAATAACTACAGCAAAAATGTGATAGAGGGATTAAGGGAGAGAAAAATATAGAGAAAGAGTGAGAGAGAGAGGGAGAGGGGATATAGCTACCAACACAGAGACGAAGTCTATTGGTCCAGTCCAGCCGAGGATCCGCCTGCTACGCTGGGGAGATCTCAAAGGCTCTAGTTAACTCAGAGGTTTTTATTACTGAAAATTGTGAGGGCGGGGGGGAACAGATACAATAGGGAACAGATGTAACAGGTAGTCTATGTTCTCAGCAGTAAATGAGAGCCATTGTTTTCTTGCTCCAGTGGTCACAATCTGCAGGCAAACATCTCGCTTTGGTCAGCTTGCCTCCCCACACACCTCCCCCGGGCTGGGGGTTTCAGTCCCAGTCCTTGGAAGAAGCAGAGGGGCCTTTTAGGAGTTTCACGTCTCAGTCCTTGGTGGGGAAGCGTCTTACATCTCAGTCTGTCTGTCATGGTGGTTGTAAAACAGGTGAGGGTCTTCTGTGGGAGACCACCTGAAACGCAGGAGAAGTCCAGCCAGGCCAAGGGATGGGACAGCTTCCAGAGCTGCTATTGTTGCAAACGGGGCATGGTGCCCTCTTCTTAGCATACAGCAAACACTCCTGTGAAAACAGTAGCGTAACACTGAGCTTTCAGGTCTCAGGACCCGTGGCGTATGACTTTTCTCCTTCAGAGCCAGATTCTAGACAGGGGGGTCTTCTCTTCAGTGGTCTCCCAAGGACGATCGTGAGGCAGATGAGGGAAAATTCTGACAGACTCTCATAGGGAGCCAGGCTCTCTCCCTGCTGGGCTCTAGCAATTGGCTGGGGGAGCTGATGGAAAATTGTATGTAGTCCTGTTGATCCTACTCAGAAAACCTAACAGCTTCTATCATTCTTCTGCAGAGTGGGCACGCTGGATTTCTCTTTGCCCACTGCAGGATGCAGCCCAGGCAGAACTGGTGGGGACAGGGCAGAGAAAAATTCACATCCTTCTTAGTGCCCTGGCAGATGGGGCAGCTCCATTCTGTCCCCATGGCCAAGTCTGTCTGTCACAGCAGCAGGGAAGAGCTGAGGACCATGAGCTGCTCTCATCAGCAATATTGCTTGGCCAGAGCCCAAGCTCGAGGCAGAGTGGTCCAGGCTCTGTCAGTGCCCAAACATAAGCAGAAAGGGATGTTGTATCACAATCCATTCCTTGGTGAAGGAGGTCCATAGCAGCCTCAAGAGGCACCTCAGACACTCAACAGTCAAGGCAGTAACATATGGACAGGACACGGATGGCAGTTCATGGCTGGGAGAGCATTTCTAGACATATCCAAGGACAAATTTCCCAGGAACTCTCCACAGCTCTGGGATCTGCCCATCAGCTCTGTCAGAAGCTTCAGCAGAACAACCAAAGTCCTACAAAGCAGCTCCCAGACACTTTTCCTACCATCCTGCCTGAGTAGCTGGGTTGCTTGCTGCAAAACACTCTTTTTCTCCTCTTCCCCAATGCCCTGTGGACACTTGCAGCAAAAATAAAAAGCTCCTGGCCCTCTGTGTGATGTGATAATACAGTTTTTATATTTCCATGCTGTGATGAAAGAAAGCTGTGCTGTGGGTCAGGAGAGGCCAGGACCCACTTGGCCTTCCTGCAGGCTGAGGTGGTCCCAGCAGACATCCTGCTGCTTTTTTGGGGAATGTGTGAGAGGGAGTGGAGGGGGAGACAGAGAGGCTGAGATCATAGAGTGGAAACTCAGCTCCAGAGAGCCAGTGCAGACTCTCCCTGCTGAATGCCTGCTGGGGCTGGCAAAGAAGGAAAATGGCCCAATAACAGCCCGGTGGCACTGTGTCTCAGGGACAGGTACAGGGAGGTGACAACAAACAGCAGCATGGCCCGGTCTCACAGCTTCTAGGAAGCAGTGACAGAGGAGCCTCATGTGCCAGAGATTTCAGAAAGGCTGTCTTCTCAAATGGCCACTCTAAAACCCCTCTCTTTGCCTCTTGGGTTTGTGAATGCTTTTGACAGCCACAGCATCCTGGGGCAACGCGTTCCATGATTTCATTAAGCACTCCTTGAAAAGCACCTCCCATTGTTCAACTGAGCTGCCAGCCTGGTCATTTCAGAGGGTACTGCCTTGGTGGAGAGAAAAATCAATCTTCTGCCTTTCCGGGAGCTGAAGGAGAAGGGACTCTTCACCATCAGGCACCTGGCTGGGTCCCATTCAGAGGTCCTGCTTTGTGGACTTGGTGAGGTTTGCTTGGCAGTTGCCAGTGAGCTGAGAACATTGTTCTGAATTGTTCCCCATACTTCATACACATTGTGTAGAGTAGGTATGTGCTTGTTCATCTCTATGTGTGCTCAGGGTCTGCCTTCATTTCTGGTTTTAGACCTGATATTTCTAATGTCTGTCAGCTGTCTGTAGGATCTGTGGGCACATGCAGCTGTATTTACTGGCAGGTCGGGTATCTGACTCTCATCTTTGAGTGTGGTGCCTTCATAATGCAATGTGCAAATGCAGAAACTGAGACACTAATGATGTTATTTGCCAGAGTCCCAATCTCTGCCCAAGCTGTAATTCAACACTGCAAATTATTCTGTAGACCTGAGCCTGTGTTTTCTGTTTCCTGGCTGAGTGCTTCACCTGCTGGTGTTGCTTTTTTGAACAGGAGCACCTGACTCTTTTACCTTTATGACTTTTTCCTTCATGATTTGAAAGCGGCTCTTTATTTATTTTCTAGTAAAAGGGCCTAAAATCAAAGCTCTGGACATTTAAGAAGGGTTAAGTAGAACACTTAATGAAATTTTTATTTACGCCTGCAGTGAGCAGGTCTGAAGCCAGAAATTGGTGCCAGAGTAAGTGCCTTTCTGTGCTTGTGGTCTCCTGCTCTTCCTGTCCTTGTATGCTCCTCTGGACACAGTGGGATGTGTTGTCATTTCCTGGGAATTCTGTTGAAGGCAACTGGTTTTCTTTTTAAGGTGATTCTTATGTTTCCCCTCATGGCTTCCCCAGGTGACCAACCTCCGTTCCAAGGTGTCCTACTCTGCCATTGTCACTCTGGGAGAGCTCTTTGTGACCTTGAAGAAGGACATGGACTCTGAGGTGGATGAGGTTGCTTGGGTCCTTCTCCAGATGGTGTCCAACTCCCCAGAATTTGTTCAGAAAGCAGCCAGTCAGAGCCTGGGGATCATGGTGGAGAATGTGACTCCTGCACAAGCAATGACTGCTCTCATGGACATGGGAGCCAAGTAGGTTCTTCTTCTTTTAGTGATATTCTTCCCCTTTGTGTGTGTGGGAGGGAGAAGGGATGAGACAGAGAATGGGAATGGTGGGAGGGAAGGGTCCTGTATCCTGCATCTTCTGTGAACTCAGTGACTTGATTCTCCAACCAACCTCACTTCTTCCCTCTTGTCACCTATTTCTGCCCTCCTGCAGCCCATTAGTTCTCAGAATCACAGAAGTGTAGAATATGGGGAGTTGGAAGGGGCCCATCAGGACCATCGAGTCCAGCTCCTGGCCTTGCCCAGAACAGCCCAAGGGTCACACCAAGTGCCTGAGATTGTTGTCCAAATGCTCCTTCAACCCTGTCAGGCTTGGTGCTGTGACCACTGCCCTGGGGAGCCTGTTCCAGTGCCCAGCCACCCTCTGGGTGAAAACCCCTTTTTCCTGATGTCCAAACTAAAGCTCCTCTGACTCAGTTTCCTGCTGCTCCCTGGAGTTCTCCCAGTCTGTCAGATTTTCTTAGATGTGGTGACTGATGGAGAAGGGAAAGTGCCTGCAAAGGCCAAGGATAGAGCCTTGTGCTTTTGTGGGCAGAGAGACAATTGCAATTGCAGCTGTGAGCAGTGTTTGGTATTTCACAGTGCTAACCACAGAGGCCCTGGGAAAACCACGTCTCCTCATGATGCCATTAACTTGAGAAATGAGGAGGGTCCTTGCCCCCATGGAGCACATGGGGGACAATCTGCTGGGTGTGGCACAGCCTGCACAGCAGGTGAAGCTCCTGCCAAAGGACTCTTGTGTGAGTGTCCTGGCCTTAGAGCTCTACTTTCAATTCAAAGTGATGTTTCATGTTAGCCTTGAGAAGATGAATCACTTTACAGGCACCTTCACAGGCTGACTGCCATGGGACAGTTGAAGCAAATGCTGCCTTAAATGTTGGTGCTGGGCCTGATAGTTCCCAAGAGACACTCTCTAGAACAGGACAGCCTGGCTAAACTGCCTGCCACCCTTTCCTCAGCTTTGCAATAGGGTAAAACATTCAGATGGATCCATTGCCAAGCCCCACAGAAGAAATAGGCTGCTTTGCTGGATATTCTGCAACTTCATAACCCACAACGTGTTTTCCCTGCATTTGTTGTTTTCCAAAGTTCTGCAGATTTGGGGATACATGGGTGAAAATAGCCTCAATCCTGCTGCAGGTCTCTGTGGTGTGCATCTGCCCCTGCTCTCTCCATTGCCCTTCCTACTCATGGCATGGGGGGCCTGAAGCAGCTCCAGGTTGAGGACAAGGTGAAGGCAATCATGGCTCAGCCTCACACAGAGGTGAGGGGGGAGCTGGGCCAATCTCTGCTGGGAGGAAGGGTCTCGTGGCAGCCCAGAGAGGCTGTGCACATTGCCAGGGAACAGCTGTGCCCTGCATGTGCCCCTGCAAGGAGCTGTGCTGCTGCCAGTGCCCCTGGAGCTGCAAGGCTGCTGAGCTGTGGGGCAGGCAGAGGAGCAGGAGGGTGCATGTGCAGCTGAGCCATTCCCGGGGAGCACAGGGCTCTGGGCTCCCTGCTGTCCCAGGGCAGCCCAGAGGCTAGGCTGTGCCTGTGCCAGCTCTGGGCAAGTGGCTCAGGGTTTGCCCTGGCCTGCCTCAGTGTCTGCCAGCAGGAGCATGTTTCCCTGTGCACCTATTTAGACATTTCCAGGAAATGTGTCCCATGAAATATGGAGCTTCAGCTGCTTCAGGTTTGCATTGTGGCCTCTGTTAAACTTTGTGTCTCCACTTTGCAGATCTGGCTGGTTGCAGTCTTACCGAGAAGTTTCCTTGGGACACTTCCAATGTTCTCTCACCCACCAAGTCCTCGCCTCCCATCCAGAAGAGCTCTCTGTCCTCCAAAATCAGGAAGAAGCTGCCACCTGTATGGAGAGTCTTTGAAGAATAGGATTGATGTGTTAGGCTTCATAGTTACAGATGTACATATGTTCTGATCTTTAGATGTAATTTTGAATTAATGTGTTTTGATTCTGTCTTTAGGTTTTAATGACATGTGGAGAGTTTTGTTAACAGTTGGTTAGCTGAGAAAGGCCATACTGACATAATGCCGCCGGTTAAGCTTGAAAGGGAAGTCAGCAGTCAGTGACCAATGACAGGCAAGGACATGATGCCCTTGCCGCAACATGAGGATAGGGAAGAGAGATTCTTGCTGAAAATATGCAGAAAGTATCAAAAGAATAACCACAAAAATGCAGAAGTAGGCGTAGTTGCTGATACGTAACTAACCAATCCTGAGCTCAGCTTTTGCAATATGTATGAAGCTTAATATGAACTGTATTTAACCCGCTGTATCGACCAATAAATCGGACCTGCGATGAACCAATTGGTGTCCGGGTCTCCTTCCATCGACAATGACATATTTTTAATTCTAAAAGTTTTATTTTGATGATGAAAAAAGTAAATAAATAAATAAAATTTAAATAAACCAAGAGGAGAATGTGAGACCAGGACCTGCTAGCCTAGAGATTATGGGAGTGCAGCTCACTCAATGTGCCAGTGTCTCACCACATCCTTTCCTCATAGGGCCTCTCCTTTTCCTCTTTGGCCATGTTTTCTTTGTGTCATTTGTGCTGCTCTTTGTTACTTGGCATTACAACAGGGCCACCATTGACCTGTCTGGGGGACAATGGATCCAAAAGATCCTGTCGAGTCAAAGGTTTTCTACCTAGGGGTGTTCTCTGCTCACCAAAGGCCTGAGCAAAGAAACCAAGAGAAGTGTGCCCAAATCCCAAAGCTTTGCTCCTTTGAAATCTCCCACAGATCTGGCTCACAGGTGCCTTCAATCACAATTCCATAGGTAAGAAGAGGTCACGGATTTCACTGGGAAATGATGCACTGCTTTGGCAAAATCACCCGTATGTATATTTACCCGGGACAGCACTCCAGCTGTGTTGTTTGCACCTTGTTTGCAGAAGGATGAGTGCACTGGGAGGCCAATAACAAGTGACAAGGGTTCCTCAAAACTGCACTGCAGCCTGGCTGCCATTCAGCCCCGAGCTAGGGGATCATTTGTTCCCATGGACCAGTGCTTGCCAGTGGAATGAATTCCTGCACACCTGGAAGAAGCAATTCTGGATTCAGCTCCAGCTGTTGGTGGGCTGCATGATCGTTGACAATGCTGCCCTTTCAGAAATTATTCTGCAGTTTCCTTTCATAGTCATTTGAAGCTTTGAAACTTCACATTTCAATTTGCTTTGCCTTAGGGAAAAACACTTCTGGGCCCGGTGCAAACTGTAACCTTTTGACAGCAAAGTCCTTATGGTTGCCAACTTCTGATGTTACACAATGTCACCTGGCTGCATGTGTTTGCTTAGCTCTGGGTCTAATCCCGGCCTAGTAAAGCCCAGGCAGGGTGGCACGTTGCAGGGAAAACTGGTCCATGAGCTTCTGGGGTTGCCATCAGCAGCAGAGTGAATGTGCCCTTTGGGGATTCCTCTGGAGACAAAATTAGGGACCTGCTCCATGCCACAATATTCTCTTAGATCTTTCTGAAATATCCTAGAAAAGGCTGTGAAACTTCACATCTCCTTGCATACCCACTGTTTGGAGAGGGGCGTTTTTGTCCCTCCTCAAAGTCATTGCTCTTGCACATCAGAAACATGAACATCCACCAACAGGAATGATGCATGGTCCTGCTGCTGCTGCTGCAGAGCACTGGGCAGGGCAGGCCTGGGTGTTACCAATATGAGCACTTAATTAGCATTTCATGCTCCTTCAGGCTGTTCAGATCCCAGGGCTTTTTGTTTCAAAGCAGCCACTGCACCATCTCTAGGGAAGAACAGGAAATGGGAAACAGGGACTGCCAGCCTTGCAAGGGTGTAGGGGAAAAAATGAAGTGTCTGCATCAAAAGATGAATGGGAAGGGTGTAATTGCTCAAACAAATGCTGCCTTAGGATAGCAGGAGCAGTTCTTTACTGCATGCTTGCATGAAGATCATTTGGGATCTCCTTTTTGTGTCTCATGCAGAAAAGGAGCTCTTAATAATACCACACTACTTAAACCAGATTGGGATGTAGCTCTGTAGTGGTTCACAATGAAGCAGACTGCCTGCTGTGCCACTGCCAGCCCTGCTGAGCCTGCGAGGGACCAGAGTGTATCCCATGCCTGTTTTACCTCCACGCAAAGCTTGGTTTTCCTTATTAGTGTGGAGTAAATACAAGAGTAATAAAATGGACAATTAGACTGGCCACTTCGGAGGATATGCTCATGCTTTCGCATGTCAGTCCTGCACCTCATGCTCCCAAGGCTTGTTACTCATCATGAAATATTTGAACAAAAAAACCTCAGCTCTCATGTTACATCTGAATAAAATTGCATAAGATCATCAAGAATTCTGCTGTCAGGAACAAGACAAGAGCCTTCCGACACTCACGTGCAGCTGTCCTGGATTGCTGCAGCCCTTTGTGAAAAGCTGCTGCAGACAGAGTGTTTGGAGTTGGTTTGGGCCTGTATGAAAGATCTGCGGAGCAGTGTGCAGGGCTCTCCTGGCAGGAAACTGTTTGTCCAAGCCCAGGGACACGGTGCCGGCAGGAGTGGAGCAGCCCCGCTCCCAGCCCGAGAGTCTGTGAGCTGAGCCACGCCGGGGAGAAAAGGCAGCGAGGGGCTCCAGCCCAGCTGCTTCACTGCCCTGCCCGCTCCATGGAGCTCTGCCACGGGAGAAAGCCGATGCCAGACGAGCCACCGAGCTTCCATCAGCTGCTGGAACTGCTCCGTGACAGCTCCTGTTGTTCCTGAGAGAGACCCCAGCGCCTTCTTGTAACGCGTGTCATGGGGGGATTCTGTTTGTTAATAAACTGTTGGGGGCTTTCCACTTTCATCTATAAGTAATAATTTCCTATTGCTGGAAAGGGACTGTTGGAACACTTCAGAGGTAATTATTTATTGCACAATATCCTGTTTGAAATTGTCTGAGACTGTGTGAGACAGATGGCTTCACACAGGAGCATCCCCAAGGCTGCTGAGGGGAAGGCACAGAGGAAGACAAACCCAGTATTTCTGAAGGAGACTCCTTGACACCAAACCAACCTGAGTTGTCAAACAGCAGACCTGATGTTTCGAGACATGGGCCAAAGGGGAAACCTTGCAGTGTGTTTGGTCCAGGCTGGGTTATGCTCGAGGCAAAGGTGTGTCAGTGTGTTGGATAATACTATTTTCTTGACCTAGAGATGGGGACACTGAGAGGTGTTTTAAAAACTTTTATTCCATTTTCAGTCTCATGAGAAGGGTGAGACAAAACAGATGTTATAATTCACACCATCACAATCAGAAGCCAACTATTTCCTAATTATAATACATTATAATTAGGTTTTTTGGTCTATCAGCCTTTTGCCATGCCACATTGTGAATGTCTTAAAGCCAATTATTAAAACTGCCCCTCGTGGGTCCCACTACAATGCATCTTTCATAGCTCTGTTTTTCCAAAATCTTATTTGCAAGGCCATCTTTTGGAACTTTTTTCCACCTCCATTTCTCTCTCAACAATATCTGTCCTATTCCATGGCATTTTTAAGTTAGCATTTCTTGTCTCAAGGTTTATATACAGATTCATACTCTCTGGGCATTCTACTAGGCCCTAAAAGCTTTCTAGATATCCATTTCCCACATCAGTGCACTTGGCTCCTTCTCTCCTCATTGTGCCTGGCAAGCACAGGAGCCCAGAGCTCCTGCAGAACCCATCACAGCACTCAGTGGGAGCAAACTTGTGTCCAGTCCTCACCTGGAGCTGTGGTGCCCAGCATTCCACCACACTGGAATGAGGAACTGTTCCTGCTCTTTCCGAAGGAGCTAAGGAGCTTTGGCCTTCAGATCAATTGTCTGCAGGCTCCTGCAGTGCCTGGTGCTGCTCCCTTGCCAGCGGCACCCCAGGCCAGGGGGGCACATCTGGGCTGCTGTGTCTGGCTCTGGGGCTCCCTGTGCTGGGCAGTGAGGAGGAGCTGCAGAGGCTCTGCAGGACTGACAGGATGAGCTTTGGGGCTGGCAGGAGAAGCTGAGGGACCTGGGCTGCTGGAGCTCCTGAAGAGGAGGCCCAGGGCTCCTCCTGCAACTGCTCCAAGGGTGGCTTCAGAGAATCCCAGAATCAGCAAGGGTGGAACAGGCCATGGAGATCATCATGTCCAGCCTGTGCCCTGACAGTACCTTGTCTCCCCTGGGCCTCCTCTTCTCCAGGATAAACAACCCCAGCTCCCTCAGCCACTCCTCACAGGACTTGGGTTCCATACCCCACCCCAGCCTTGTTGCCCTTCTCTGGACACACTCCAGCCCCTCCATGTCCTTTCTGAATTGGGAGCCCAGAACTGCAAACAGCACTCGAGGTGCTGCCCAAGCAGTGCTGAGCACAGGGGAACAATCCCTGCCCTGCTCCTGCTGGCCACACCATTCCTGAGCCAGGCCAGGAGCCATTGGCCTGCTTGGCCACCTGGGCACACTGCTGGCTCGTGCCCAACCTGCTGTCCACCAGTCCCTGCAGGTCCCTTTCTGCCTGGCTGCTCTCCAGCCACTCTGGCACCTTGTGGAGGGAGGGAGGGAGGCACAGAGAGAACAGGTCCAGATCCAATCCTTCCTGAAATGTGGTGTTTGCTGGCACTGCCAGCTCCCAGATCTTGATATTTCCCTATTCTGGCACAGCCCAAGTGCAGCAATTTGTTGGCAAATAAAGCCAAAACCAAGCAAAGACCTGGTACTTACAGCAACTTACAGCATCTGGAAATTTCTCAGTGCCAGCAAAACGTAAATGCAGCAATTTTCTGGCAAAGAAAGCCAGAACCCAGCAGCTTCCCGGTGCTGCCACCAGCACCACCCAGGTCTGGTGTTTGCTGTGCAAGTGCCCAGATCTGGAAATTTCCCAGGGCTGGCACAGCCAAAGTCCAGAAATTTGCTGGCACAGAAAGCCAAAATCCAGTAATTTCCTGATGCCAATACAGATACCCAGACCTAGTGTTTGCTGCCAGTACCAGTGCCAGTGCTCAGATCTGAATATTTCCCTGTTCTGGCAGAGCCAAGTCCAGCAATTTTCTGGTAAAGAAAGCCACAATCTGGCAATTCCCTGCTAGTCATTGGCAATGCCAAGATCCGGTGTTTGCTGGCACCACCAGTGCCCAGATGCGGGAATTTCCTGGTGCCAGCACAGCCCAAGTCTAGTAATTTTCTGGCAAAGAAAGCCAAAACCTTGCAAATAGCTGGTACCCACAGCAACCCAATCTTGTGTTTGCTGACACCACAAGTGCCCAGATCCAGAATTTTTCAGGGTCCTGCACAGCATAATTCCAGCAATATGCTGGCACAGAAAGTTAACATTTGGCAATTTCCTGGTGCTGGCACATTCCCCACCCAGATCTGGTGTGTGCTGGCACTGCCAGTGCCCACATCTGGCCATTTCCCTCTTCTGGCACCACCCATGTCCAGAATTCGCTGGCAAAGAAAGTTAAAACCTGTCAATTTCCCCTTGCCAGCACTGCACAATCTGGAGTTTGCTGGCAGCAGGATCTCAAGAAATAAGGAAGGAAAGAAGGAAGACAAAGAGGAAAGCATCCAGATCCAGTCCTGCCTGGAGACTGGAGCCTGAAATGGGCTGTTTGCTGGCAATGCCAGTGCCCAGATCTGGATATTTCCCTATTCTGGCACAGCCCAAGTGCAGCAATTTGCTGGCACAGAAATCCAAAACCTGTGGCAGCTTCCTGCTACTGGGTCTGGCTCCAGCCACATCTTATGTTTCATGTAACCAGAACCCAGATTTGGAAATTTCTCAGTGCCAGCAGAGCCCAAATCCAGCAGATTTCTATCACTGGCAACGACATCACCTAGATCTGGTGTTTGCTGGCAGCGCCAGCGCCCAGATCTGAAAACTTCCTGGTGCTGGGACAGCCCGAGTCCAGTGATTTGCTGGCACAGAAAGCCAAAATTTGGAAATTTGCAGGTTCTGGCTCCAGCACCATCCAGATCTGGTGTTTGCTGGGACTGCCAGTGCCCAGACTTGGAAACTTCCTGATGCCTTCACAGCCCATGTCTACCAATTGTTTTTTAGCTAGCTGGGGCAGAGAAGTTCCTTGGACTGTGACTTCCTTTTTTCTTGGAACTGTTTAAACCTGCTCTGGACTGAAAACCCAGAAAAACACCTGCAGCTCACACCTGTGGCCCACCGAGCTCTGGGACGCTGCATTCCAGCACCAGAAGGACTTAGGAGAGACCAAGTGAGCCAACTACAACCCACAAAAAGGACTTTCTGAATTTGCCAGCTCTTCAGCACTGTCAGAGGTTTTATTTAATAATATTCATTTTTCATGCTTGTGAATACTTTACTTGTTATATAAACTGGGGTTTTTTCACTTTTCTTGAGGGAAATCTTTTCCTGAACTAGTAGGGGGAGGGGACACTTGAACTTACTTACTAGACGAACTCCTTTTGGAGATTTCCTCCCAAAATTTGCCCTAAACCAGCACAAACAGTCACAATGAAAACTTCACCAGTGGCATAATTTCCTGGTGGAAAATCTTGTGACAGAAGCTTGACGTTGTTCTCCAGGAGAGATCCAGGAGAGGGAAAAGCAGACAGGAGAAGATTCCTGGATAACTGAAACAACTTTCCAGAAGTGAAATGAAAATGAAAGAAACAATTCAAGATGTTTTCCTCTATCTATTTCTATGCTCCCCTTTTCCATGTTGCATCCCAGTAATTCCAGATGCACCTCACCTCTACGATCGGTGCCTTAGCTACGATCGGTGACTTAGCGAGTTTAGACACTCTAAAATACCATGAGCCTCACACGGTTTTCCTTCCCCTGTTTTTACAGGAAAGCAACACTGGAGATGTAAGTGCAGTGCTCGGGTCAGGTAGGAATCCTACCCCAAGGGAAGGTGGCCCGGCAGTGTTTGCCCCTCAGCAAGGACAATGCACAGCAGCAAGCGAGGGGATCGCTGTGCCAGTGTGCAGGAGTCAGGGCTCTGCATCCGGGCTCAGCGCTGCAAAGTTCCCGTGTTTGGGCAGACGGAGGGGCTGTCCCCGGGGCGCGCGGGGCTCGAACGTGGGGCTCGTGGGGCGAGCAGGGAACGGACACGGGGACGAACGGCCCCGGTGCTTCAGTTGCAGCGGCGGCAGCGGCGGCGGCGGCAGCGGCGGCGGCGGCGGCAGCAGCGGCGGCGGCAGCAGCAGCGAACAGATAGCTTTAAACACTCTTTCTATTTCTCTTTTCCTTTCTCTTTTTCTTTCTCTTTCTCTCCCTTTCCCGCTGTCGGGCACCCTTCTCTCGGGGTCCCTTGCCCGGCGTCCCTCTCTTCTCCCCGCCTCCCTCTCCCCTGCCGGGCCGGGCCATGCCCCCGGCCCGCCCCCGGCCCCGGGCGGGGCTGCCCCGTGCCCGGCCCCGGCCGTCCCGCCGCGGTCTCGCCTCTGCCCGGCTCTGGCCGCGCTGGCGGTGGCGCTGCTGGGCGGGCATCAGTGCCTGGGGCTGGGGCGGCATCGCCCGAGCCCGGCCCCGGCCCCGGCCCCGGCTCCTCCCGGGGCCCGCGGAGGACACACCCGGCGCGGCCGCTCCCGCCGCCTCCGCTGCGGCTTCCCCGGCCCGAGCTCCGCCGCTCGGCAGCGCGGCCGCCGGCCCCGAGCCTCCCGTGCCGCGTTCCCGGGAGCGAAGGCCTGGGCATGGCCGGCCCGGGGCCCGTGAGGGGCGCTCGGGGGCCGTTGCTGGCCCCGGGCCGAGCGCTGACAGCCGCGTCCCGCCCGCAGGGACGGCGCAGGAGGCCCTGCAGGAGCGGCACCGGCTGCGTTCGCTGCTGGGGCGCGCTCCAGCAACAGCCATGGAGCAGAGACCCCCGAGAGTGCCCAAGCTGGCCTGGGTGGAGGAGGAGGAGGAAGAAGGCCCTGAAGTTACCCCAGCACAGGAGACTGAAGAGGTGGTGCCGTTCCAACCACCGCAGGAGGGTGAGTGGCTGAGCTGCGCTGCGGGGCTGGAGCCTGCAACCAGCTTGGCCCCATCCCATGCCATCCCATCCCATGCCATCCCATCCCATGCTATCCCCTGGGGAAATGCCAACGGACAGAACAGAAGAGGGGCCGGGCAGACACCCCGCAGTGGCCGTGCTCCATCCCCTGGGGCATCCTGGGGCTCTCCCTGCCTGGGGATCACAGGGCTGGGCTGTGCTCTCCGGCCTCTCCCACAGCCCCTCAGCTCTGGCTGCGCTCGCTCTTTGCCAGATGCAGCCCTGGAGCGCGCACAGGAGCAGGAACGCAGACGTGGCCGCTTCCGCAGCACAGCGCAGGTACCTGCAGCGACCCCCACCTGGGCTGGGCCTGCTGTCCCTGCTCAGCCAAGCACCGTGTGTGGAGCACTCCATGCAACATCCCCGGCTTCCTGCCCTTCTGCTACAGCTCGTTTGCGACTTCATCAGGAGCATTCGGCAGGAAGAGACCAGCACCATGGGCACTGGGCTCAGAGCACACTCCGAGCTCCTCCATCATGACACTAGTGCTGCCCTGCTGGATTTGCTCCTGGAGAAGGGTGTTGCCAGGCCAGAACAAGTAAGCAGCCTGGGGCCAGGCTTCAATTCCCCCATGAGTCCTGTGGCTTTCCCAACCACGCCTGGTCCCTGGGAGCTTTTGAGGCCATGGCAGTGTGCTGGCAAGGGAAGCACTTCTCTGGGGACTCTGGGGACATTGCTCTCTCTGGCAGCTTTCCAAGTCTCCCCGTGCATTCTCCAGGTGCCCGCAATGGTGAGGTTCATCCACCAGTGGCTCGTGGCCAATGATTCTGCCGAGCACAGGCTGGACAAGGCCCTGCTGAATCTCACCGCAGCACACCCGGGTGATGCAGTCATGACGCTCCTGCGTGTAGCCCCATCCTGTGACAGGTATGGGGCACACCTGCCCAGAGGGCTCAGGCCTCCCCAGCCCATGCCCCTGTACAGCCTGTCCCAGGTGTCTGAGCAACAGAGAGTTCCAGGGCCCTCTGGCTGCTGCCTTTCCCAGCCCTGGCATGTCAGCCCCTGAGCCTGCTGCCATGCTCCCTTGCCGCCTCTCAGGGCCCTGTCCCCACAGGGCTGGGCTGCCTAGCTGCTGCTGGCAGGGGGACAGTGGGCAGAGGCAGCGCCAGTGGTCAGCCCGGGCCCCTAGGGATGCTCAGGCCACGGTGCCGTGTCTAAGACGCCCCTGAGACAGAGCTCTGACCCCACAGAGCTGCCATCTCCATGTGGAAGACCATCATGGGCTCAGCCAGGACTGCGGAGCCAGTGCAGCTGATCCTCCTGGATGTGCTGGGGAGCTGGCCAGAGTACAGCACGTGCACCTCCGATGGGGACAAAACGCGTGTCTTTGTCCTGGCTGTGAGTTTCTGCAACTGGCCTTTGCTGGCCCCAAGGCCGCCTCTCCAGAGCTCTCCATCCTCCTTCCCCCACTGCATCTCCCTACCTCAGGCGCTGGCCTGAAACCTGGCCCAGGGGCAGCTTCAGGCCCACCAGGCCCTGTGCTCTCCCTGCCAAGGTGTCTCTGGGCCTCTACCTGCCACACTTGAGCCCTGCCACATGCACACCTCGTCACTGAGCACTGTCTCGGGGGGCTTTGTCCTTTGCAGGCAACTGTGGTGATGTGGAAGATCCTCCGGGTGCCCCCTGTCCCACGTGTAGTGGAGCCGTATTTCCCCGACCTCTTTGTGCATCTGCTCTTCCAAGTGTTCTTCAGCACTCTGGATATGCCAGAGGAGGTTGATGCATTCTGGAAGGAATGTCAGGAGGAATACGGCCTTGCCACCAGCCCTAACAGGTGCTCCATCCCACTCCTCCTGTCCCTGCCATGTCCCTGGGCAGGAGTCAGTGCTCCCAGCATGACCTGGGCTTTGCTGTGCACACAGGTTTGCAGTGCAGACCCTGAAGTCCCTGCTCTGCCGAATGCAGCACGAGGATGTGGTGGTGGCAATGGAACGCAGGTGTGGCTGGGACACGCTGCTCTGTGCTGACACCCACCACTATGCCATGGGTCTGCTGGCCAGGTGAGACCCCCTTCTCCCCACTGCCTCTGCCAATTGTTCTCTGTGCCCAGTGTGACCCACACAGTCCCCGAGGTCGTGGGCCAGAGGGCCTTGTCACCAAGGGATGGCCAAGCAGACTGGAAAAGGCTGGGAGAGGAGGGTGCCCACAGGGAGCCACCTCCCAAATAGCCCAGGGCCCCTTGCAGGATGTTGGGGAAAGACCAGACGTGTGTGTGTCAGTCCTGGCAGAGGTTTGTCCCCCTGGACCACAGTCTTGGTTTCCTTTCCTCTTCCAGGGACATGTGCTGTGTCGCCATCCCCTTGTGTTCCCAGATCGCTCACTACCTGCTCTGGCTGCTCAGCACACAGGAGCCACGCTGGGAGCTGCCTGCCCTGGCGTTCCTTGTGGAGGTGAGGCTGAAGGCCAGCGCTGCCTGGCTGAGCTGCCTCCCAGCTCTCTGCCCTCTCGCAGCCACAGCTGCCTGGGACAGTGCCCGTGCCCTGTGCTGCTGCCTGGGCCCAGCCCTGTGCAGCTCCGGGCTCCTGCCGGTCGGGTCCCTGTCACTGCCCTGTGCCTTTCAGGTCCTCGAGTGGCTGGACTTGAGTGAACGTGGTGCTAACAGGGTCCTGCAAATTTTGTCAAGGCAGCTGCAGAGTGAATGCAGGGAGAGGCATCGCCTGGCACTCAGGGCCCTTCTCAAGTTCACTGATGATCCCTTCATGGTGAGAAGAGGGCAACAGCTGAAGCTGAGCTGGAGAATGCAGTCACTTGGGCCTGGCTGGGCTTAGGGTGCTGGAGCAGCTGCTCCCAGCTCTCCTGCCTCCCAGTTCAGCTGCCCGAGTGCTTCGGGACAGGCCTTTGGCCTCTGGGCCCTGCAGCAGCAGGATGGCATTTCATAAACTTGTGTTCTGCACAGACCAAAAACATGCAGAGCCTGACTGAAAGTCTTGTGGAGCTCCTGTGGGATGGAGAGATAGTTATCATGACAGTCATGCTACTCAACTCTATCATCTTGGACAGTGACAGGCTGCTGCCCAGCCCCATCACACTGCAGCTGCTTGAGGCGCTGCTGCCACTCTTTGACCACGTAAGGCTCCCAGCCACAGCCACAGCCACTGGGTGCTGCCCAGACACTTCATGCCCTGTGGATTTGCAGGCTTGTGCCAAGCTGAGCTCCGTGCAGCCAGTGCTGAGGTCTTTTTGTCTTCCTTTCATACAGGACAATTGGCAGGTGCAGCTGATCTCCATACTGCTCTTCCAAACATTGGTGACTCATGCAGAGGAAAAGGCAAAAAAGGACCTGAAGACACCCCTGCGCCAGAGCCTGCTGCCACTCTTCTTCCACTGCCATGATGAGAATCAGCGTGTGGCACAGGTGAGGACTCGTGGGCTGCTGCTGTCCCCCTGGCAGGGGGCTCGGCTGCCTCCTGCCCTGGCGCCTGCCGGACTGCAGCCTCCTCAAGGCCTTGGCAGAGGGACGTGGGTCCTGTGCCCTGGGCTCTGGGGACATCTCCACGTCTCTGCTGCTCCCCAGGCTTCTCAGGAAACGCTGCTTTGTGTGGCTGAGTTCCTGGAGAGGAGGGATCTTGAAAGACTGCTGAAGAGCAAGAAGTTGTGGAAGTTCGCTGAATTCCTGGTAAGGAGGGCCTGCAAGCCCCAGCCTCAGCCTGGAAAAGGCCCCTGAGGGCGGTGCTCAGTGTGCGGGTCGGGCAGCTGTGCCCCTGCCCGCTGCTGCAGCCAGGGCCACCAGCCTGTCCCCCACACACCGCTGGCTTCCCTGGGCCACGCGGGCTCTTCTCCAGGCTCCCGTGGACCCGAGCCCGGTGCCCACGGAGCCCTTGCCCGGCGCGGCTGCTGGCCACGCCTCAGGGCTGTGCAGGCAGGGGTGGCCGGGGCTGGGCGCAGGCAGCGCCCGGCCCAGGGGCTGAGCCCGCGCCAACCCTTCCCTCCTGCGACTCTCTGCAGCTGGCAGAGGACAGGAGCCGAGTGGCCGAGCAGCTGCGCCAGGCCCTGCGCTACCTGGAGAGCCCACAGGAGTCCCTGCGAGGGGCGGCCATCAGGTTCACGGGTGAGTCCTGAGCCCGGGCTCCCTCCCCGGCCCGGCCCACCGCAGCTCGGCCCCAGCCCCGCCTGCAGCCCCGGCAGCGCCAGCCGGGCCCGGCGCCATGGAGCCCTGCCTGGCCTGGGCATTGCTGCTGCTGCCCTCTGGCAGCCGTGCCCTTGGGCGGCAGCGTGCGGCAAGGGCCTGGGCTGAGCTCTGCCGGGCCAGCAGCCCGTGTGGCCACAGCGCCAGCAGAGCCGCTGGCAGGGAGCTGTGCCGCTGGCGCTGTGACAGGCTCTGTGTTGACAGGCATGGTTGGGCGGCACCTGAGGGGGCAGCAGCAAGAGCTGCAGCTGATCTGCACTGGTGAGTGAGGGCAGCGGGCTGACGGGGGGGGGCTGCCGGGGGCAGCTGCAAGCCCTGCCCCGGCTGCGGAGGGCTCTGCTCCCGTGGGCAGAGCACATGGAGCCTTCAGGGCCACGTGGGCCATTGGTAGCCAGCAGCTTCGGGCTGATTCCTTTGCTCCCTGCTCCCTCCTGGCCATGGTAAGAGCCGGCTGGGATGGCCCTTGCAGGGGGCTCTCCTGGGCTCCCTGCAGATCTGGCTCTGACCGTGCCTCTGTTCCTCTCTCTTGCAGCCCTGGAACGCCTGACGGGGGACAGGAGCAGTGCCGTGTCGCAGCTGGGACTTGAAACACTGCATGTCCTCCTGGCAATACAGCGTGGGCAATATTCCACCATCCAGAGGCTGCACGATCAGCTGTGCAGGGCATGGAGGACTCGGCCTCGTCTGTCGGTGCTCGGCTGCCTGCGCTGCCGGATGACTGAGGAGGAGAGCTGATCTGGGAGGCTGTCTTTGCTGGGGCAACCTGAGCCAGGGGTAATTTTCCTTTTCTTTAAGATTTTTCTTTTCTTTTTTTCCATTTTCTATCTTTATTGTAAATAAATAAATTATAGAGTATATAGAATTATATATATTATTATAGATTATAGATTACTGTAAAAAATTCTAGAATGTGTATGATACACAGACTGCCAGGAGCTTTTCTTTGCTGCCCAGGGTCTGCAGGGCAAGAGGCAGGAAAGGGTGGAAAGGGTGCTTGTGCTCAGCAGTACAGCAGGCTGAGGAGTGGTGAGGCCCTGAAGGGGGAGAAGGGTGCTTGTGCTCAGCCAGCTGCCCGGGCGTGCAGCACTGCAGGGGCAATGGCCAGAAGCCCCTTGGCCTGTGGTGGTTCTGCTGCAGCCTTTGTGCTGCCCAGAGAGCGGCTGGGCAGGGGCCGGGGCTGCGGGGATCCCTGCCAGAGCGGTGCCTGGCAATGGCCACAAGCCCTGTGCCAGGCAGGAAGGACCGTCCGTGTCATCTTTCCCGTGTGCTGCTGGCTGCCTTGCTGAGGGCTCCCAGGTGCCTCTGGATGGGGCTGCTCTGGAGCTGCTGTGGGGCTGCGGGGCTGCTGCCGGGCGGCTTGGCCAGGCTGGGGCAGCCCCTGAGGGGCTGGGGCGCTGGCAAGCCCTGAGCAATGGGCTGTCAGAGGCCACAAGCAGTCCCTCGGCAGCCGCCTTGTTCCTGCCAGAGTTGACTTGCAAGAGGGATCCTGGGCACTCTGCAACCAACAGCATCGGTGTTGTTGGAAACCCAAATGCAGGGAAATCTCAGACCTTTGGTCTTGTCAGCAAAGCTTAGAATTAAACACAGGATTTGGTCTGAGACCTTGGAAAGGGCTTCCAAACTTAGGTGCTAGAAGCAAGAATGCGGATTTCTAGTTTATAGCAGAGACACGGGGGGGAAGTTTAGAGTTTTAGAGTTCGAGATCTAGAAAAAATAAAAGTAGTTGCAATGGTAAACAACAAGTTTAGGATGCAGTGCTGTAGGTTTGTGTGTCATAGCATGATTGGCTAAGGAAGCTTACACTGTAGCATGAGTCCATAAGATGAAATATTGAAGGGTTGGCTCCAAAACACAAATATCCTTGTTGGCAGTGCCTTCTTGGCCAAGAAATCCTTCAAAGCTCTTGTAACTACAAGTCTTGTGGCCTTGTGAGCCATGCGGTGGAGATGTGAGTCAAACTCACCCTCCCTGTCTATGTAGAAGAGAAGAAAAAGCAATAGCATCATCTAAAAACTCAGAGGTCCGCTCTCTAGCTCGTTCCAAACTCCTTCAACTCCCCCAAAGTGTGATATAGCTACAAAGAGATGACAGGGACTCTTAGTGCTGCCTCTTTGACTCCAGAGCAGCTGCTTTAGAATCTTTCACTTAACCCTGAGTAGTTATGTGCCAGAAATGTATCATTTGAAGAAACTTCCCCAACTGACTTCCATGGAGGTTTGTTTGAAGGGTATTTGAGGAGAAAGGCTCCCAGCAGAGGTCTGGGCTTTGGCCTAGCTGTGTCCCCTGCTGATTGTGAAGTGTGCCATCAGCTGCAGGGCTTCCTGGGCTACAACTATCAAGTCACTTGGACTTGCTCTTTTTGGCCTCTAAAAGTTGGACCCAATTTCGGGGCAATTTTTGAGACCTCATCTATGGGTGGATGGAGCACCTAGGATTTTCCCAATTGCTGGGAATGATTCTCCAGGTCCCTGGAGTATCCAGGGCCCTGGTAAGTTCCAGCTCCACACATGCCATGGCAATGAGAAGCAAAGGAACCCAGCCCTTTTTGTGCTGCCTGTGTCACTGCGCCGGGGTCATGGGATGGGAACACGCAGCCCTTGTGCTGGAGCTGAGCTGCTCTGCCCAGCACTGGTGGCCGCCATCCCAGCTGGTTTTGCTTGTCCCGGTTCCCTGACAGCTGGGGCCATGGGCAAAGCCCTGAGAGCCTGGTCTGCCCCCAGGGAAGGAGAAGGAGCCCCTGGAGAAGCTGTACCGGGTGGAGATGCTGCTGCTGCTGCTGCTGCTGCTGGAGACAGTGAGGGTGACATCAAGGATGACAAGCTCTTCCTCAGCCTGGCCACTGGAGGCTGAAGGTGATGCACTTTGATTCTGGCACCTTCTTCAAAGCCAAACTCCCCAGGGAATTTGCAGATGAGTCCCCACCTGGGGAAATTCTGCCACATTTGGGCATGACCCAGCCTGGCTGGGAACCAAAGGTTCCCCCTTTGCTGGGGCAGATGCAACTCATTCTTCAGTCGCTCCCCAGCTCCTTTTGGCAGGGCTGGGGCATGGCCTGGGGTGGGTACAAAATGGGAGTGGGTTCCTGGCCCTGCCAACAGCCCCCAGCACCCACCGTGCCCTGGGCTGGGGCTGGGGCAGCCAACCCGACACAAACAAAGCCCCATGGTGGGAGCAGAGGTGAGACTCCAGAACTTGTGCAGGGGCTGCTTTGCTGTGCAGGCAAGGAAGGGCTTGGGCTGCTCCACTGCCCTTGTTTGCTTTGGGATCACTGTGATTTTGGGGGGCAGTGCAAGGGGGAAGAGAGAAAGTGTGGGCTTCCCTCACCCATGGCTGTGTTTTTCCCTACCATGTAGGGGTTGGGCCTTCCTCAAGACCCTGACAGAGATGGGAGTTTTTACTGTTTTTCTTGTTTTCCCTTTTTGTCTCTAATTTCTTTTCAAGAATGTGTTGTTTGTTTTTCCAGAGGAAGCGTTCCAGGTGGTCCAGTGTGGATGGGGAAGTGCTGGGGAGCAGCTGTGGTGTGGATGGGCCGTGCCCTTGGAGAAGGCTGAGGACATGGTTTGGGAGCAGCTTTTCTTTCAGCCGTGGTGGCGTGAGGTGGGTCCCTGTGTGCTTGGCAGAGTGGGATCAGAGCTTTTGGGAGATGGCAGCGAGCACAGGAGCATCCTGCTCTGGGCAGCAGCTGAGGGCTGGATGTGCTGTGGCTGGCTGCAGGCTGGGCACGTCCTGCCCTCCTGCTCTGCTCCCAAAGGCAGGGATGGGCAGCTCTGGGCACAGCTCTGGGCACAGCCAGCATGGCCTGGGCACCACAGGCCTTGGCACAAGGGCACAGGAGCCCTCAGCTGACGGGCGGTTTCTGCTTTCTCTCCTTGCAGCCAGGCTCTGCGGGTGCTGAGGCTGCTCTGGGCTCTGCCAGGGCTCTGCTGGGCTCAACCCTGGGCCCAGCTGGGCTGGCTCTGCCCTCACATTGCTCTGACAGCTCTGCATCAGACGAGCCCCTTGCGAGCACAGCGCCTGAGCTTTCTGCTTTGGCAGGTGAGTGAGACTGTGCTGCAGGCCCAGAGATTGCAGCTGGGGACACACATCCAACTGGCAAGGACCCAAACTCTCCACAGTCCCAGCTGAACGCCTGGATCTGTACAGGGTGTTTTGTCTGTCCCATTCTTCCTTCTTTATTGTCTGGAATTGTGCAATTGCACTTTCTTCCTCCTTTAGAAGTGCGACGAATGGGCCAAAGCTGGTGAGTGGGCCATGCTCCTGAGGCAGTGCAGTCTGGATCTGATGGATGGAGAATTGCCCTTCTGCACTGCCAAGCCAGAGCAAAAAGCTTTCAGTGGGACTTTGTGTCTCTATTAAATCCCTGACAGTTTTAACAGGAATATGCAGCTCATTCCCAGGCTGAGAAGGAAGGTCATCTTCTAAAGGATTTGGACTTTGACAGAGTTTCCATTCCCAGTCCTGCTTGGAGCTGGAAGGGCACAAAGCAATTTCCTCTTGCTTCGAGCACAATTTCAAATACCAATGTTGAAAACAAAGCCCAAAATCTTTTAAGAGGCTACTGAGGTCACAAAGATGGATCCATGCCATCAGCACATTTAAAATGAAAATAACTGAGGTGTTTTTTTAAAAAGATCATTTACCTGTTAATGCAAAGAATGTAACTTGGCATTTATGTTTTGTTTTTTTTTCATTAACTGTATGTTATGCTTTTTCACTAACACTTGGATTTTATTCTTATCTTTTACAATTTAGCAATTTTTTTTCCTTTTTCATTTTTTTCCTTTCAATAGAAAACATGTCCTATCAAAGGAATGTCCTTTGCTCCTGGTTCCCGTGTGGAGCAGCTCCCTTCCTGCTGGCTGAGCTGCTCAGGCAGAGCCCGGCAGCCCTTGGCCCGGCAGGGCTGAGGCTTTTCCCCATTGCTGGGCACAGACTGATGGAACCGCACTGCTGAACACAGGCACACAGAGGGACCAGCAGCAGCTGCCTTTGGCCACCTGAGGCTCCAAGGCCCAAACTCTGAGCAGCCAGGGCTGGAAGAGACTGGCAGGATCTGATCCCTGACTCTGGGCCAGGGCTGCACAAATGACCCCACAGCAGCAGCAGCAGCAGCAGCAGCACATGGAGCTGACTTGGAGCACAGCCCCTGCCCCTCTTCCCTCCTGTGTGCAGCGGTGTCACAGCAGCCTGAGGCACCTGGGAGCCCCCAGTGCCAGCAGGGACTGGAGATGGCAGGCCTGGGCTCCTGGAGGCTGTGCAGGGAACAGAGCTGGGCACTCCTTGTCCATGGGGAGCTTCCAGGTGGAAAAGGCTGCTGTGCCCAGGCAGCTGCAAGGGCACAGAAAGGAGGCTCTGGAGCACTGGATCTGTGCCAGTGCCACAGTCCTGGGCAGCAGCCAGCGAGCCCTGGGGGAACAGAGGGCACAGCAAGAGGGACAGAACCAGGCAAGGGCAGAGACTGGAGAGAGCCAGGCCTGGGAGCAGGAACAGCTGCTCCGTTGCACTCTTGGAGAAAGCTCTTGGCTGGTTCAAAGCACCGAAAGGCGTGAAGGGCAGAGAGGAGGCCACAGCAAACAATGCTCCTGTTTGCACAGCCTCCCCTCTCCGTGTCCCAGAAGGAATTGCATGGACTGTGTTCTTCTCTCCGAGCCGTCTCGTTCAGCATGAACAGCTCAGCACCAGGAGCTGAAGGAGCTGAAGCCTCAGGCCACAGGAGCTGGGCAAGAGGGAACTTTTGGAGCAAAGGAATGCTGCTAAAATAGCCCCAGCTGAATGCAGTGGATAGAATCATGGAATCACAGAATCCTTTCTGTTGGAAAAGCCCTCTGAGCTCACCCAGTGCAGCCAGGCACACAGCAGTGCCAAGCCCAGCACTAAAGCACATCCCTGAAGTGCCAAGGCCTGGACACCAGCCCTGAGTGAGGCCTGGACAGCAGGCCCTGAGCCAAAGGTGGCCTCTGGATGAATCTTCCAAGCAAAGGTTATCTTTGTATCTGCTCCCTAATGAAATATGCATGGTCATTAGCCCTGTGATAGATGTAGCCACTCCTTAGTGAAACATGTATTGACCTTTGTGTATTTAGAAGCCAGACAAGGCCATGAAATCTGACATCTGGCCCTTTTTGGGGCTGTATGGTCAAAGTCACCTCCCTCAGTTCCTCCTTGAGCCCTGGCCAGGCTTTGGGAGGGACCCAAGAGGAGGATGAAAGCAGATGTTGCCACACTAGCAGTGCTGTCAGTTTGTTCATTCAGCACTGTCAGAGCTGGGCCCTCTCCCAGCAGGGTTGGAGCCTCACCTGGGGCTGGAGGCACCTGCAGGAATTCCCAGTGCCCAGGAGTGGCTCTGCAGCCCTTGGCTGTGACAGCTTCCCCAGTTGCTGTGTGGATCTGGGGGATGGTAAAGGCTGAGGGTAAATGCTGCTGTATCTTTCTTAATCACTGCAGGCAGTCTTTGGTGGGGATGGCTGGGTGCATTGCTGAGCTGCTCCTTTTGTGATTCTTTGCTGCTCTGAACTGCAGGAAATGACACTGATTCCTTCAGTTGGAGTCTGTGTCTTTGGTGCTGACTTTGCCCACTGGTGAAACAAAACTGGCACAGTCTGGCCAGATGCCAACAAAATGTCACTTGTTCAATGTAAATGTGAGGAATCAGTCTCATCAGAAATTCCCAGCTGGGAATCCCTTCCCTGGCTCTGGAGTGGGCTGAGGTCAGAGCCCCGTGTGGGAGCAGTGGGGCAGTCGGGTAAAAGAAGCTGCACCCCTGGATGGCTTCAAATGCATCCAAAAATTGCACATGGAAAAGGAAAAGACCTTGTGGGTTTGGGCAGAAAAAGCTGAATTTGCTGGGAGCACATAGGAAACAGCACCTTCAGAAGGAACAATTATTGTTGGAATGCTCCCACATGGAGCAATAAAAGAAGGTTTTAATCCTGAGCTCAGTTGCACTTGTGCAAGTGAAATATCAATATAATAAATAACTATATACATATTTATAGGAAAATAAGACCATATTTATATTTATAGTTTTATGTAGATATGTCTATATCTATATTTTTATATCAATATGTACATATAAAATAATAATAATGTGAAATAGTGCTGAAAATACTAATTTGGTGTCTTTGGCTGCTCAGTGATGTAACACTAAATACCCTACAGAAGAGGATTGGCCAGGACCCTAATGTCAGTGGTCAACTTTGTGAGATTGTATACAATGAAAAAGGAAGAAGGGAGCGAATTGGCCATTTTTATAGGGTTTGCTGATACTGTGATGCAGAGTGCTTTGTCTGTTCCTGTGAAAAATACAGTGATTTTGCCTGCAGAGTTTTTCATGTACCGGACTATGCACAAGCTGCAGGATTGGTTGAAAGGGTGAAGGGGTTGTTAAAAGAACAGTTGGAAAAATGAGGAGATGGGAACCTTTGCCCATGGAGAACCCATCTCCCAGATGTGCTCCATGCCCTTAACAATGGCCCACTGGGGAAATGAAACCCCCCGGCTGTGCACGGCTGCCCCCAATTTGCAAATCCAACCATGGGCAGTGAGACTTGGGCTGCCTGGGAAATTGTTCTGGCTGTGATGGCCCCTGGCAGGGCCAACCCAGAGGCTGCAGGGCTGGCCCTTCATGCACTGGAATTCATTAGGAGAAATTCAAAGCAAATGAGAGCTGTCAATTCTGAAACAGGAATTCAGATTCCTCCAGGACACTTTGCTTTGGTAACTGCTCCCTTGGAGCTTGGCCTTGCAAAGTGTTCCTGTCATGGCAGGAGGAACTGATGCAGAATATCCAGGAGAAATTACAGTAATTCTGTTAAACAATAGTGACCAGGATTGGATTATTCAACCCCGTGACAGGGTAGCACAATTATTGATCTTGCAATTTTTGGAACGATTGTGAAAACAGGAGATCCAGCTCCAGTCACCACCATTTGTGGAAATAAAGGGTTTGGATGCAGCAGCCCTAATAATGGAGCGAGAGTGTGGGTCCAGAGGCCAAAAGGCCCTCCTGAGGCAGCTGAAGGAGCAGCTCCTGGGAACGACAACTGAGTCCTGAAACCTGGGCAGGAACAATGGGAATGTGTCCCTGCAGCCAAGGATTCTGTGTGAGAACAAGGAGATCTGACAGGAGATTGCTTTACACATCCTGCCAGACCAGATCTCCCTGTTTGCCCCAAGGGCCCCTTTGGAAAATGCTCTGATCCACGGGGCTCCCTGTGAAGGCTGCTGTGACACTGAGGGACTTGCACAGGAATTCCATCCAGGAGCCTGGGTGCCCCTCAGGGACTGGGACCCGGCCCCTTCCAGCCAGAGGGGAAAGGGCTCCCCAAGCCTTGTTAGCCACAGCCAGCATGGTAAAGCTGAACAGCAAAGGGCCTGGGGGCATTATTCTGGAATTAAAAAGGTGCCAGCTCCATGCACAACAGGATTCTTGTTCCTAACTCCAATGAGATTGAGAAAAAAGAATGAAGAACGGTGTCACTAAAGTACTACTGATGTCTGTAAAGGTGTACCTTGATAGTCAGCCAGAATCTTTGTCTGCCACAAACACCTCTAGTGTTTCACTAAGAGATTGGTCATCAAAATGTAATGATGGCTTATGATGGATTGCTGAGTTTTTTTTGTAATTCTTTGCTAATGATGATTTGCTTTCCTGAGCTTATCATTTTGTAAATCTTTGCAGCTGTGCATGATATAAATGACACAATTCCTTAAGTTGTTGTCTGTGTCTTTGGTATAGACCCTGCCCACTGGTGAAACAGGGCCCTCTTTTGCCTAAGTGTTCCCTGGGAAGGCAAAAGCACTCCCTCCAAAATTCCCCCTTTCCTCCTTGTTCCCCCCTTCACACCCTGTGCATGATGTGCTCTGGTCTGGGGTATGCCCGGGGTCAGTTGGGGTCCCCTGTCCTGGCTGTGTCCCCTGCCCAGCTCCCCCGCAGCCCCAGCCCCTCCCCAGCGTGGCTGGACGAGGGGCAGGACAGGCCTTGGCTGTGCTGCAGCTCAGCAAGAACAAAACCATCTCTGCGTGCCCAGCCCTGTGCCCAGCACCCGGCCCAGTAGTGTCTCAGTGCCAGGGGATGTGCCCTCAGTCCCTGCCAGGGGTTTCCATGGCAACTGCCAGGCCAGGTGATCCAGGTGTCCCCCCAGTGCCGGTTGCCATGGAAACAGTGCCCAGCCCCGCCCCTTTCTGTCTGGCTGACCTGGCCTTTGGCCCTGGCAGTGCCGTTGGCTGCTGGTTCCTGGTGCCTGAGCGGCCAGCGCGGCACAGGGCAGGTGGCCATGGCACAGCCCCCAGCAAGGGATCCCCTCTGGCTCTGGGCACTGACACCAGCCCTGAGCAAGGGCCCAGGGCAGCTTTCCACGGCCACCAACATCACAACGGCTCCGGACATTGGTTGCCGTGGCACCAAACCAAGGAACTGGTCCTGTGGCTGTGCCATGGCACCTGGTGGCACCAACGAGTGTCACTGCAATTGTACCTGGAACAGCCCTGGCACGGCTTTGTCCCAGGGTTGCCATGGCAGCTGAGGGCAGCAACAGCTGGTGCTCTGCAAGGGCGCTGGGGGAGACGGAAGGAGCAGCAGAGCATGGGCTGATCCATCCCCAGTGCGCTGCACAGCCCAGGGCAGCGTCCCAGAGCCTCCTCATGGAGCTGCCAACAAGGTCCCCCCTCTGCAGCCCTGGCATCTGCCCCAGCTCACACAGGTGCCCCATCCTTGCAGGCACAGACACGGCAGCACTGGCTCAGCAGCCCCTGTTTGCATTGCACAGAGCAGGGGAAGCACCACCATGCTGTTGCTGTGGGGACATGAACCTGAGGGAGCACAAGTGCCATCACCCCTTGAGGCCAGCAAGGGCTGGGGGACAGCAGGGAAACCACCCAGGTTTGTCCTGGCCTCTGCAGTCAGCCAGAAAGTTTGTTCTCATCAGCTGGGAGTTTCCTGTCCCACTGCAGACACTGTTGCTCAGAGCCAGTGCTGCCCGGCAGCCACCTCCAAACTGCCCTGAGCATTTCCTTGGCTTCACCTTTGCGTTCTTTACTCTTCCTGATACAAATGTCTTCCCATTGCCCACCCCTGTTCCCTCCCCTGCCATCAGCCCATCCCTGTTTGCCCTTTCCTCTCTGGCCCCACTCCCCATTGCAGTTCCTGACTTGGCACCATGGGAACGTCCCTTGGGGAGCAGGATCACCCTACAAGTGCTGCAGGAATTGTCTGCAGGCTCCTGCAGTGCCTGGTGCTGCTTCCTTGCCAGAGGCACCCCAGGCCAGGGGGGCACATCTGGGCTGCTGTGTCTGGCTCTGGGGCTCCCTGTGCTGGGCAGTGAGGAGGAGCTGCAGAGGCTCTGCAGGACTTTGGGCTTTGGGACTGGCAGGAGAAGCTGAGGGACCTGGGCTGCTGGAGCTCCTGAAGAGGAGGCCCAGGGCTCCTCCTGCAACTGCTCCAAGGGTGGCTTCAGAGAATCCCAGAATCAGCAAGGGTGGAACAGGCCATGGAGATCATCATGTCTTACTCGTGTCCTGACACTGTCCTGTCTCCCTGAGCTCGTCTTCTTCAGCTGAGGTGTCCACAACCCCAGCTCTCTCAGTCACTCCTCACAGGACTTGTGCTCCAGACCCCTCACCAGCCTTGTTGCCCTTCTCCGGACACACTCCAGCCCCTCCATGTCCTTTCTGAATTGGGAGCCCAGAACTGCAAACAGCACTCGAGGTGCTGCCCAAGCAGTGCTGAGCACAGGGGAACAATCCCTGCCCTGCTCCTGCTGGCCACACCATTCCTGATCCAGGCCAGGAGCCATTGGCCTGCTTGGCCAGCTGGGCACACTGCTGGCTCATGTCCAGCCTGCTGTCCACCAGTCCCTGCAGGTCCCTTTCTGCCTGGCTGCTGTCCAGCCACTCTGTCCCCAGCCTGTAGCACTGCAGGGGTTGTTGTGGCCAAAGTGCAGGACCCGGCACTTGGACTTGTTCAACCTCACCTTGTTGGATTTGGGCCCTGGATCCAGCCTGTCCAGGTCCCTCTGCAGAGCTCTCCTACCCTGCAGCAGATCCACACTCATACCCAGCTTGGTGTCATCTGCAAATTTGCTGATGCTGGACTCAGTCCCCTCATGCAGATCATCAGTGCAGACATTGAAATCCATGCTGGCTGGCTCTGATCCCTCAGCCATCCTGTGGGTGCCCTGTGATGGCACTCAGGGTGATTAGTTCCATAATCTTGCCAGGCACCCAGGTCAGGCTGACAGGCTGGAGTTCCCCAGATCCTCCTTCTAGCCCTTCTTGGGGATGGGCTCACACTGGCACCTCCATTCCCCTGGGGCCTCCCCAGTGAGCCAGGACTGATGGTAAATGATGGAGAGCAGCTTGGGGAGCTCATCCACAGCTCCCTCGTCCCCCTAGGATGGATCCCCTACACCTGTGAGCATCGGAGTGCCTCAGCAGGTCACCAGGTGCTTCCTGCTGGATTACAGGGGGCTGTTCTGCGCCCTGTGCCCATTTACCAGCTCAGGAGAACACTTGTCCTGAGAACATGCTGTCTTCTTGGTGAAAACTGAGACAAAAAAGGTGTAAAGTAGCTTAGCCTTTTCCGTATCTTTAGTTACTTTAGTTCTCTGTGTAAGAGCTGAGCTTGTGACCCCTTTATTTTTAATTATATTCTCCACTGCATCCAATAAAGAATAGACATTTGCCTTTTCCCTGCTTTTGCTATATTTTTTTTATAAAAACACTTTTTTTTTTCTTTTACAAAAGCAGCCAGGTTAAGTTCTGATTGAGCTTTCACCTCTCTAACTTTCTTTCTGCATAGCCTAACAATATCCTTAAACACTTCCTGAGTTGCTGGTCCTTTTTCCCCTCTGAGTTCCCACAAAATCTCCACACCCAGCCAGGACAGTAATTTTCCTCACCTGCTCAACTTTTGCCGCACCGAGGCAGGCTGCTCCTCCCCCCTTAAGATTACTTTCTTGAAATGTGTCCATCCTTCCTGGACACCTTTGTTTTTAAGGGCTGTTTCCCTTAAATAGTCAGTACCTGATTCGGTACTCCCCACATCTGCATCCTAAATAGGCCGAAGTCTGCCCTTCCTAATTCCAGTGCAGAAGGTTTGTTGTTGCCCCCCTTCTTTCACAGAACTTTGAAAACTTAATTATTTCATGGTCACTGTGCCCCAGGCAGCCTCCGAGCCCCACATCTGCCACCAGCCCTTCTCTGTTTATGAACAGCAGCAGAAAGAGCTTTCCTTAGCAGTGGGAGTGTTACCAATAATTTGGTAACATACAAAACTCCTTAACCCCAGTGTAACATCAAGAAGCAGCATTCTTTATTCAGGGGGATGCACGGGGCAGAGCTCCTCCCAAAGCTGTGCATGCTGAGCACAGGAAAGTTTCTGTTTATTTTCTGTATTTTGTACACATATTCATTGATTGTCCTGGACTAAACACACATATGATAATCATTTCCCCAAAACCATTAACAGATTTCCCCTCCCCTTTACCCATGTATTCTTCTGTCCTGGGGGTCTCTCTGGTGGTCCCTGGTGCTCATGGACCCCAATGTTCCAGTGGGCCCGGCTGAGCTGGCAGGACAGTGAGGCTGCTGAACTTCCAGTTCCCCTTCTCACACAATGGGCATTGTTTGGTTTCCACAGGCCTGGGGTTGTGGAGAACAAGCTCCAGGTGTCAGCTCACCTGGTGGAGACAATTTATCATCTGGTAACATGAGATCACAGAGTGGCCTATGACATCACAGAGTGGGTTATGTGAGGTCATTTAGCAGCTATGATATCATAGACAGCGCCTGTGACATCACAGAGCCAGCTGTGACATTACAGGGCAGAGGTCTGACATCATAGAGCAGGCTGTGACATCACAGAGTTGGCTGTGACACCAGAGACCATCTGTGTGACATTGGACAAGTAGCTGAAACCTCACAGAGTAGACTGTGACATCACAGGAGAGAGCTCTGACATCATACATCAGACTATGACATCACAGATCTTGCTATGACATCACAGATTTTGCTGTGACATCACAGATTTTTCTGTGACATTACAGGACAGCTCTGTGACATCATAGAGTGGATTGTGGCATCAGAGACCAGATCCGTGACATTAGAGAATGGGCTGTGACAGCACAGAGCAGGCTGTGACACCACAGGGCAGAGGTTCGACATCATAAAGTAGACTATGACACCACACAGCTGGCTGTGACATCTCAGTAGGGCTGTGTCAGGTCACTGGGTTGGTCACTCTGCCCCAGCTCCCCTTCACAGTTTCTCCCTACAAGTCCAATGCTGTTCATGCCCAGCAGGGTCACTGTCCCCTGGGATCCCCCCGGCCCACCTGGAGCCACAGCCTCCACCAAAGGATGTTCCACAGGATCCACCCCAGAGCCTGACAGGGGACAAGGGGCCAGGGCTGTGTGACCAGGACATCAAGGACGGCGATCATCCAGGTCACTGTGGCCTGGGTTGGGTTCCCCAGGGCAGGAAGGATGTCTGGCAGCTGGAGCAGGGTCTGGGAAGGGCCTCCAAGGTGGGGCTGGAGCCCTTGGGCTGTGAGCAGAGGCTGAGGGAGCTGGGCTGGTCCAGCCTGGAGCAGGGAAGGCTGAGGGGCTCCTCATCCCAGCCTGGCAGTGCCAGCGAGGAGGGGATGGAGAACACAGAGCCAGGCTCTTCACCGGGGGCTGGGGGGAGGCAAACGCCAATGGGTGGGAGGGGAAAGAGGGGAGATCAGCCAGGACAGGAGGAGATGAAATGAGTCAGGCTGCTTGCAGCATTTCCTCAACACCAAGAGCAGCCTGACCTCCCTTCTCCATCCACCACTGACAGCTTTGCAAATCAGGAATTATTTGAGCTGTTTTGCCCCCACTCCAGGATGAGCATCCTGATACAAGAACTTAGTTGTGTTTATATCTATCACAGAACCTCGTTGTGAGCCCTGGGCAGGACCTGGCCCTTGGCCTTGGTGAACCTCATCCAGCTGTCCTGGGCCCATGGATGGCTCCAGCCTGGCCAGATCCCTCTGCAGAGCTTCCTTCCCTCCAGCACAGCCACATTCCCACCCAGCTTGGTGTCACCTGGGAACTGAGGCTGCCCTCTATCCCTCTATGCCCTTGTCCAGATCAGCAATAAAGAGATTGAACTGACCTAGCCGTGATCCTGAGCCCTGGGGACACCCCTGGATGTAACTCCATTCCTCAGCTGCTCTGAGTCCCAGGACTTGGATGGGAGAAATATTGGGGTGGGGGTAGGGACAACGTCTGAGTGATTTTCAGCCATGAAGAGTCTTGATTTTCATATCTGTTCAAACTGCATTAGGAGGTGCTGGGGGTCAATATCAATTGGACATTGCTGATTGTCGCAGACATTTTTTCACAGAAATCCTTTCTTTCAGATTTCTGTGTCTTCTGGAGGGCAGAGGCCTCAGAAGAGAATGTAAACAATTGTTATCAGCTGCTGTGGAATGCGATAGGATGCACCTATTTTGATTGGTGATTGGTTCATGTTCCCATGTTTATAATTAAGGGCCAATCACAAGGAACAAGCTAGGGACAGAGTCCTTGGACACAATTTTGTTATAGATTCTTTCTTTCTATTCTTGGTCTAGCTAGCAAGCTCTGCAACCTCTCTCTTTATTCTATTTAGTATAGTCATAATGTATTATATATCATATATCAATAAATCCAGCCTTTTGATCTACAAACAAGATTCACCGTCTTTCTCTCACCAGCAGTGACCCACTCAGGACGCTGTAATAGCTGATCACAATCTATGAACAGGAAAACAAAACTGAACAGGACAAAACAATTCTCTCTTAATTGTTTTCAATATAGTAGATTCACATTGAATACAGTTGTGAAAGCTGTGTAATTAACCACAGAAGGATTGAAGATTTGAATTATTCCTTGGAGCTTGTCTTGTTTGGGTGTTTAGAACAAATGTTTATGAGCTTTTCTCACTGATTTCCTGAACTGAAGAGCCCAAGAAAGAAGTGGCCTGTGGAGTAGTAAAAATCATCAGCAACCTCCAAGTGGCTGAGGATCCATCCCCATCAGAGCAGCAATGAACAGAAATGGGCACAGCTTTGTGGCTGCCCCAGCTTTAGCATGGGTCCTGGGCCTGGAGCAGGAGCAGCTCTTGAGGGCCCCAAGGCCGGGGCTCTTGTGCTGCCCTGGGCAGATGGGATGGCAGCAGGGGCTGCAGAGCTCTCAGCACCTCAGGCAGAGGGGAGCAGGGCAGCCAGGGAGCCTCCTTTGGCCTTGGACCAGCACCTTCCCCCCATGGTGGGGCTGAGTCCTGTGGCAGCTGCAGCTGCTGCTGTGCCCTTGCCAGGGGCTGAGGCTGTGGGGCAGTGCCCAGAGCAGCCTGGCCTCAGCAGAGCTGTGGGGCCAGAGCCGGCCGGGCTAGGGAGAGGCCCTTGGTGATGCCCAGAGCTCAGGGCAGCTGGCAGAGCTTGCAGGGAGCTGGGCTGGGTTCCAAGAGCCTGGCCCAGAAACCATCAGTGTCCGTCTCAGCCTGGCTGGGCATGCAGGGGCAGGACTCAGGCCAGGCCTTGTGGGGCAGGGCCAGTGCCTGTGCAAGGCATTGCAAACAGGCAAGTGGCCCAGAGAGGAGGCTGCTCTGTGCCCTTGGTGGCATGGACAGAACAGGGAGGGGGCCCAGGACATTTGTTAGTGCCAGCCTCTGTGCCCAGTCCTTGGCAGACCTGGCTTCTGAGCCCAGCTTTGGCCTGGGTTGAGTTTGGCTGTGGCCCAGCTCCAGTTTGGCTGCGGCCCAGCCTCCTGCGGGGCTCAGGGCCTGTTCCCGGCCATGGCCAGCCCTGGCTGCCTCTCTGATGGCCCAGAGGCTGGAAGAGCCCGGGGCAGGGCTGTCTGTGCAGCCCCACAGGTGCCATGGGCTCTGCAGGAGCTGGCAGAGGCTGCCCAGCAGGGAGGCCATGTGGCACAGAGCCCCAAGGCTGCTGTGGGCACCACGGCACAGGGGCCGTTCCCAGCCGCAATGCTCCTGGCCTTGGCTGGGCCTGCACAGGGGCTGGGCCACCATGGCTGGGCCAGCACAGGGCCACAAAGGGGCCACGCAGCCGCTGCTGGGGCTGACAGCAAGGCCAGGCACACACAGGGAATTGCTGAGCATGGCCTGTGCTGGCCAGGCCTGACTGTGCCAAAAGCAGAGCTCAGCTGCCCTTGGGGGATGCAGCAACAGTCCAGAACCCAAAGAGCCTCCATGGCTGTGCTGTGGACCAAGGCTGCAGGAGGGAAATGCAGGGCTGCTGTGGGATGGGGAGGGCATTGAATTCCAGCTCTCTGGTGATCCTGGCACCAGAGCTGGGCCCTGTTTCACACTGGAGCAGAGCAGATGCTGATGGGACAGCAGCCCTGTGAGACTGTCAGGATGGATGGGACAGGATGGGATGGGACGGAGCCCTGCGGGGCTGTTTTTGTTTTGTTACGGTTTAGATCCCACCTGTTGCATCTGAAAGGTGACATCTTAAGTTTAAAAGCCAAGTTTTAAAATTGATATATATGTGGGGATTTTGCCAAAATATAGCTCATAAAAAAGATAGAGCAAAATCAAATTATATGCTGGTGTTGGTGGGTTTTAATTGCTTCTTGTCATGCAGATTTGCCTGTCGAACAACCAAAACGAAATGTTTGGTTGACCTTAGCTAAGGCAGCAGGCTCGGATACCATATGTTTGTCTTATTCGGAACCAGAAAAGCCTTTCTCAACCTGTCTGGTTGGTGTGCCCATAAAAGATTTGCCTTTGATCAAAAACCAATCCAATGGTGAGCCTGGTGAAATTGACAATGGGAACAATCATTATTGAACTTGAATGTTTGGTCCAAAGAACTTTCCAAAGCAGTATCTGAGCCCCAAGAATTAGAAGTCCTTGGTTCTTTAACAATAGATTTTTGCCTTACATTTCGAGCTAATGATTAGTGTTGTGGTGTGCTGTAATGTCCCATTTTGGCCTTCCAGGTCACTTTCCCAGGTGTGCCAATACCTCTCTCCCTTCCCCCTTGCCCCCATGCTGAGTGAGTCCTGTCACTCAGACTTAACATTCCAGCAAGGCGTCGTGTGGTTGGTCAAGTTCAAAGGATGCCACTCAGGCCCAGGGGTCATTGGCCTGTCTGGGTGTCATCTTCCCCTGAGACCCTGCCCCTCTCACCTGGTTGGTGGCTCACCTGTACCTCCCCTCCCCCTGTCCCTGAGCTTAAAAAGGTCATCAGACCATGCGGTCTGGTTTCTGTTGGAGCAGTTCCTCACGCTCAGACTTCTGTAACCATGGAATAAACCTCTGGACATTAAACCCTCCAGCAGAATCCATCTCCTTTTCTCTTCACCATCGCCTGAAGCTATCCTCTTGAGGTAAACGGGGTCCTAACAAGCCTGGACTTGTTCAGTGCCCAGCTGCAACCACCAGCAAGCTAAGGTATCTCTGGGGTGACACACCGCAGTTGCTGCCTTTGGCCCAGCAGCGAGGGTCAGACTGGCCCAGGCACAATCTAACTGATAATATTGAGAGCTGTTTTTTCCCAATATTTGGCGTCCCTGGGTGGGGCAAAGCGACTCTGCAGCCCAAGACGGGCCACAGCACCTCGGAGAAGCTTCTGGCAGCCGTGCATCCAGCTGAAAGGGGCTTTGGTTGCAAGACCCTCGGCTAGAGACTTTGGGAATATTCCCAGAAGTTTCGTGGACTGTTCGGCGCCTCTGGAAAGCCCAGCTCCTTTCTGGTGAGCAGATTTTCCAGAGGAAGAACAGGGGAGCCTCTCTCGCCCACAGAGGGGTCCTGTTCCGGTGAAGAGACCTGCCTGTACCCAGCCAGCTACAGCTTCCATTTCGGGTGAGTATCTCTGCTCTCGGTAGGGCAGGTGCTCAAAAACAGACTCTGCCCTGAGTTCTGTTCCTTTTTGCATTTGCATTTTTGGCTGCGCAGCCCCACAGACGGGAATTCATTGATTTCTAGCTATTATCTTTCTGCCGCGTGTTTTGCTGTCTTTTGGAATTCGCGCAGGAGCTCTCTGCCCTTCCCTCCCGGCTCTGCAGGCTCGGCTCTCTCCACGTGGTCGGGAGATCTTTCTTTCTCTCTCTTTGCGGGGGAGGGGGGGGTTCTCGGCTGTCTTGCCGCGGGGGATCCCTCTCTCTCTCTCTCTCTCTCTGTGGGGGAAGGGGGGGTTCTCTGCACACGCGGCGCGGGGGTCCCGGTTTCGGCTTGCCACGTGGCGTGGCTGCTCTCTCTGCTCCGAGGGGGGGTGCATTCAACAGCGGGGGAGTCTTTGTTTCTGCCTCTGCTTGGCAGGGCGTGCCCTGCTGCTGCTGCCCGGGAATTTTAAAAGCAGTATATACAGCTGCATTGTGAAGCTTTTGTCGGCTCGTTATCGCTTTCCTATCTGTGTTTTTTTTTTTTAGAAATCGGTAGCTGATTTTGGCTTTGTTTTTGGTCAGGCGGGATTTAGTACTTTGCTTTTTACATCTAACATGGGTTTGAAACTCAGCATTGTACAAAAAGGAGTGTTTTATAATATTGTTAGCATTTTAGACAGTAGTAATGTGAAGTCCTCAAAGGGAAAATTGAAACAGTTTGTAAGATGGCTTTTCCTCCACTTCCCACAAATCTCCCCTGAAGAAATCCACAATATTCAATTCTGGGATAAAGTTGGGAATGAATTGATAACCTTAGGACAATCTGGCAATGCACCCTCAGCTAAATTTGTGTTTTGGAGTTTACAAATTCGTACAGCATTGCTCAAACAAAAGGAAATGGAGAAAAAGCCAAATGTAAAGCCATGTACCCCTGCTCTCCCTGTTTCTCCCTCTCCTAGTTCTAAAACCCCTAAACCTCTTTCCCCAAAACTTAGTATTTTAAACAGATCAAACTCATTGGGAAGTCGACGCCCAAAGTCTGTTGAAATGCCTGAGTTGCCCTATCCACAAGGCCCTGGCCAGGCTGCGTGGAACCTTTCCCAATCCCTTGTGTCCCATCCTCAGAAACCCACAGCACGTGTTAGCTTTGCAGAGAGTAGTGTTACCCAAAATGGCCCCCAGCCCCTAGGGGGTCCACAAGATGGTGGATGCCACGTGGCATCTTCCCAAACCTGGTCTTCTTCCCAAAATCCTCTTAAGCATCCCGAAACTCCAGCCCCATCCCCCTCTCCTTCTGTTCCTCGTGATACCTTCCCCCCTCCCTCTCCCTTTCCTGCAATACCCTCAGCTCCGCCCCTCTACTCCTCTCAGGGGGCGTCTGCTGACATGATGTCACCAGGTGTCCCCGCCCCCTGTTCCCACGGTATCCCCGCCCCTTGCCGGCCCCCTGTCCCCACCCCCGGTACCCGTTGCGTCCCCGCCCCCTCCCCGGGTTCCCACGGTGGGGACACACCCACTGCCATCCCCCAAACCTGTAGCTGTGATCCCAGTGCTTACAATTCAAGGGATACAGAGCAGAGAACAGCAGATTCAATGCATAGTCCCATGTTGTCACTGGCTCCTGTTACCTTTCAGCCTGCAGCTCAGGGGGGAGCAGCTCCAACTGCTAATTGGAGTTCTTTTGGACGGCAATTGATTAAAGAGATCTGTAAGTCTCATAAAGAATATGGTCCACACAGTCCATATTTCCGTGGCCTTTTAAATTCTGAATTGAGTAGGACTGTAGTGATTCCACATGATTTAAAACAGCTTTTTTCCTGTCTAATGACCTCCACGGAATTTAAATTATGGGGAATAGCATGGAAACAAATGCTGAATGATGCTCTCCCAGGCTTGCATGCTGATCCAAACACAGCCAAAGACAACAGTGGTAACCCTATCACCATTGAGCTCCTCTGTGGTGAGGGCCAATGGTCTTCTCCCTCGATCCAAGCTACTGCAATTCCTGCAGAAACACTCGAAAAAGTAAAGGAAGCAGCTGAAAAAGCATTCTTTTCCCTACAACCTGAGGGGCCTTTTGAGCCCTATAGTAAAATTAAACAGCTACCATCAGAGCCTTTTTTGAAATTTGTAGAAAGGTTAACTAGAGCTATTGAAATACAAGTTAAAAAAGAGAATGCTAGAGAAGCAATTTTAGAAGAAATGGCATTTACAAATGCTAATAAACAGTGTCAAGCGGCAATCCTGAGCCTTCCTCTCGAACCTACCCCTACGTTAAAGGACATGCTTCTAGTCTGTAACAGGAAAGTGCCTCTGATGAGTGTAGCTGAACACACCAGACCAAGGCTGCTGCCAAGACCACCTCAGCGTGTCGCCGTTGCCAGCCCTGCGCCTTTCCCCTCAGCACAGCAGTACCCTGGGCAGCAGCGGAGACCAGCAATGGTTGAGCCCACAAAACCATGCCTGCTTTGTAACAACCTAGGGCACTGGAGTAACCAGTGCCCCCTGAAAAGGGAATTTGATGAATTTAGAAATGGCAGGGGAGGAGAACTACAAGCCCTCCCTGGGGGTCAACAACAACAAAAAAACTGAAGAGCCAGCGCCGGCCTGCCAGGCGCACAGACACAAAAAGAGCAGGCCAAGGGAATAAGGGTAGCACAACAAATCAAGCGCGCGATAATATTAATGATTGTGTAAGTGAAGCAGGTGCTTCAAAGACTGTGTATTATTTAAGTGATCCTGTGTTAACCACATCTTCTGTCAATGAGCCTTACAGGTTGCAGCTGACTGAGTCACTCCACCTGAAGGACAGTGATTGGCATTTTGTCTCTGTCAATCCTGAACAGAAAGGTACTTGGAACCGGATTCGTTGTAAGTACATCGTCATTGGGGACACCAAACACACACCACAAGAGATCGAAATTGCTCCGGGAATGACAACATCAGATCCTGAGCAATTCGTTCTCGGCCTGCATTGTTTCCACCCACCCCTGTTTCTTCCCAAGGGACAAATTGTTGCACAAGCTATCCCTGTGCCATCTTTACCTGAAAATATCAAAAAACAAGGGCCCACAGTCGCCCGGGTCCAAGTTATTGGAAAAGACAAACCCAAATTATGGTGTAATGTCAGTGGGGGTGGGGAGTCTAAACGCATTGAGATGCTTGTAGACACAGGTGCAGACTGCACAGTGATTCCAGTACAAGACTGGCCAGCACATTGGCCTTTGCAAAATGTTGCCGGTCACCTTCAAGGTGTAGGAGGTCTGCAATTGGCAAGACAATCCAAAAGCATTATTCAATTTGAGGGACCAAACGGACAATTGGCAAATATCCGTCCATTTGTGTTGGATTATTCGGAACCTTTGTTAGGGAGAGATTTAATGGCCCAGTGGGGTGTCACAATTGATATTCCAGACTCTCCACAGCATATTTGTACAGCAGTCACTGAACAACAGCGCCCCACCCAAAAACTGAAGTGGATAACAGACAAACCAGTTCAGGTGAAACAGTGGCCGCTAAGTAAACAAAAAATAAAGGTGCTTGAAGAACTAGTGGAAGAGCAATTAAAAAAGGGCCACATTGTGGAGACCATGTCCCCATGGAACTCTCCAGTGTTTGTCATCCAAAAAGCTGACAAAAAGAGATGGCGGCTCCTCTGCGACCTCCGACAAATTAATAATGTAATTGAAGATATGGGTTCTCCCCAACCTGGTATGCCATCCCCAACAATGCTTCCCCAAGACTGGAAATTAGCTGTTATTGATATTAAGGATTGTTTTTTCCAAATCCCCTTGCACCCTGACGATGCACCGCGTTTTGCATTCTCAGTTCCTTCTATTAATATGGAATCTCCTATGAAAAGGTACCATTGGACTGTTCTTCCTCAGGGATTAAAAGTCTCTCCAGCTATCTGCCAGTGGTATGTGTCTTCCCTGCTTTCCCCAGTACGTGCAGCCGCAGAGAAGGCCATCATCTATCATTATATGGATGATATCCTTGTGTGTGCCCCCAATGATGATTTACTCACGCATGCGCTTGACCTAACGATCGATGCATTGATTGTTGCAGGGTTCGAGCTCCAGGAAAAGAAAATTCAAAAGATGCCACCTTGGAAGTATTTGGGCTTAGAAATTGGAAATAGGACCATTGTTCCTCAAAAATTAGAAATCAATCCAAAGATCAAGACCCTTGCGGATGTCCACAGGTTGTGTGGCTCTTTGAATTGGGTAAGACCATGGCTCGGTCTGACTAATGAAGACCTTGCCCCTCTTTTCAATTTATTGAAAGGGGGAGAGGACCCAGGTGCTCCTAGGTCTGTTACCCCAGAGGCACGGAAAGCTCTAGAAAAGGTTCAGATTGCAATGTCCACAAGACAGGCCAACCGATGCCGACCTGACCTGCCGTTCAAATTTATCATCCTAGGTAAGTTGCCACACCTCCATGGAATTATTTTCCAGTGGGAGGAAAAACAAACACCTAAAGCAAAGAACACACCAAAAAAGGACCGGGACCAGAGGGACCCTCTTTTGATCATAGAATGGGTTTTCCTCAGTCACAAAAGGTCCAAGAGACTGACAAAGCCTCAGGAGCTGGTAGCAGAACTGATCCGGAAAGCAAGGACCCGGATCAGGGAGTTAGCAGGATGTGATTTTAAGTGCATTCACATTCCAGTTGAGTTAAAATCAGGTCAAAATACTATGAAAATACTGGAACAATTGTTTCAAGAAAATGAAGTGTTGCAGTTTGCTCTGGATTCCTACTCAGGACAAATTTCGGTAGCGCGGCCCGCTCACAAATTGTTCGAACAAGATGTTCAATTTACCTTAAAACTGAGAAGTGCTCTAAGTAGGAGACCTTTAAAAAGGGCTCTAACTGTCTTCACAGATGCATCTGGGAGGTCCCACAAGTCTGTTATGACTTGGAAGGATCCTCAAACCCAGCAGTGGGAGACAGACATTGCTGAGGTGGAAGGTTCACCTCAGGTTGCTGAATTGGCTGCGGTTGTTAGGGCCTTTGAAAGGTTCTCAGAACCATTTAATCTGATTACAGACTCTGCATATGTGGCAGGAGTAGTATCCAGGGCAGATCAAGCAATACTGCAAGATGTGTCTAACATCACACTTTTCGAATTGCTCTCAAAGCTGGTAAAGTTAGTCACTCACCGAGAGCAACCATTTTATGTGATGCACGTCAGGTCACACACTGACTTGCCAGGGTTTATCGCTGAAGGCAACAGAAAGGCAGATGCTCTTGCTGCACCTGCAGTGATGGCCACTCTCCCAAATGTTTTTGAACAGGCAAAAATCAGCCACCAGCTTTTCCACCAAAATGCACCTGGCCTGGTTCGTCAGTTTAAAATCACTCAAGAACAGGCCAAAGCGATTTTGGCCACATGCCCAAATTGCCAACAACATGCACTCCCTACAGTGAATACGGGAGCAAACCCAAGGGGACTGAACAGTTGTGAACTGTGGCAAACAGATGTAACACACATACAGTCTTTTGGACGGCAGAAATATGTTCATGTTAGTGTAGATACCTTTTCTGGAGCGGTCTATGCTTCTGCCCACACAGGAGAATCATCTATTGATGCTACTAAGCACCTCTTGCAGGCTTTTTCTTTCATGGGCATCCCCAAGGAGCTGAAAACTGATAATGGGCCTGCTTACAAATCCAAGGAATTTGGGAGCTTCCTGCAGCAATGGGGAGTAGAGCACAAAACTGGCATCCCCTACTCCCCTACAGGTCAAGCCATTGTAGAAAGAAGTCACTGTGATATTAAAAGGGTCCTGGACCAGCAGCAACAGGTTCTGAAGGTAGAACCTCCCCACATCCGGTTATCCAGGGCACTATTCACAATAAATTTTCTGAATTGTTCTTTTGACAGCCTGAACCCACCCATCCTACGCCACTTTGGGGGGAGCAATCATAGGTTAATTAAGGAAAAACCTCCAGTTTTAGTAAAGGACCCTGAGACTTGGAAAATGGTGGGACCTTACAAATTAGTTACTTGGGGACGTGGATATGCCTGTGTGTCCACCCCCTCTGGTTTAAGGTGGGTTCCTTCCAAATGGGTAAAGCCCTATGTTCCCAAGGTCTCAGAGAAATCTGCAGAAGCACCCCAGGTTGCTCATGCTGCCTGGAGAAGATAACGCCGCACGTGTTCTCTGGAGGAAATTCCATTTAAGCCTCCTATCTGGAATAGTTTATAATATATGTTTGTTTCAAGTTTTTGTACCAGTTTAGATCCAAATGTTCGTGTGTAGCCTCGAGATGCCACGAGACCGAGCCTGCTTCTCGTCCTACTCGTGATCATCCCACCTGTGACCTCCTGCATGGTTCCTCAGCCCAAACCACATATGGACTACCTTGACAACGGCTCTCAGACATCAACAGAGAAACTGACAACTGGCTGAATGAACTGTTCAAAGGCTGGGGACTCTCGGGCTGGTTGGGATCTATTCTGAAAACTGTGTTTTTAGTTCTGTTTTAGTTATAGTTATTGTAGTTTATAGCATTGTTTTTGGACTAATCAAACGCATGGTGCTCAAGTTAATTTCAAGCTCATCTCCCCCTCCTGAAGTCTACCATTTGGAAGCCCTCAGTGCTCCAATGGATGACCTGGAAGCCTCAGTAGAAAACACTGACCCTCCTGTAGAGGAAGAACTGATTTACCAACCATGGTTTGGCAATCATTCTGCACCACAAACATAGTCCTCTTCTTTTTAAACAAAACTAGGGGGAGATGTTGTGGTGTGCTGTGATGTCCCATTTTGGCCTTCCAGGTCACTTTCCCAGGTGTGCCTATACGTCTATCCCTTCCCCCTTGCCCCCATGCTGAGTGAGTCCTGTCAATCAGGCTAAACGTTCCAGCAAGGCGTCGTGTGGTTGGTCGAGTTCAAAGGATGCCCCTATGCCCAGAGGTCATTGGCCTGTCTGGGTGTCATCTTCCCCTGAGACCCTGCCCCTCTCACCTGGTTGGTGGCTCACCTGTACCTCCCCTCCCCCTGTCCCTGAGCTTAAAAAGGTGATCAGAGCATGCGGTCTTGATTCTGTTGGAGCAGGTCCTCACGTTCAGACCTCTGTAACCATGGAATAAACCTCTGGACATTAAACCCTCCAGCAGAATCTCTCCTTTTTCTCTTCACCATCGCCTGAAGCCATTCCTCCTGAGGTAACGGGGTCCCTTACAAGCCTGGACTTGTTCAGTGCCCAGCTGCAACCACCAGCAAGCTAAGGTATCTCTGCGGTGACACACCGCAGTTGCTGCCTTTGGCCCAGCAGCGAGGGTCAGACTGGCCCAGGCACAATCTAACTGATAATATTGGGAGCCACTTTTTTCCAATACACCGCCCCTGCCAGTGCTGAGCCCCTGTGAGCTCTGTCTGTGCCCTGCTGGTGTCCCTGAGGGGCCCTGGCAGTGCCCCAGCCCTGCTGGGCTGTGCACAGGAGCTGCCCCTGGCCAGAGCTGTTTCTCTGCAGCACTGGCCTTGCCAGGAGCTGCCTCTGGGCCTGGAGCCCAGCCCAGCTCAGCAGCACAGACACAGCACAAAGACCTTAATGACCCTCTGGGGCTTTGGTGCTCTTTGCATCAGACCCAGTCCCTCAGAGTGTGCTCAAAAAATTCCTCAAGAACTCAATGTAAGATGGAAACACAGAAGTTTCTTGTACTTTCAGTAAATCCCTTCGAGGCAAAAGACTGAGAAAGTGTCCCCAGGTTCCAGGTAGAGTAGAACACTGGAGGCAGTGATGAGAGGCAGGGACAAGCGAGGGAAAGATGTCTCTGGTGCTGAGCAAACCTGCGCCTCTGTCCCTGCAGGCTGTCGGCATCCCCCGGCTGCCCCACCTGGCTGGGCCCTTCCTTTGCTGACAGCTCTGCCTCCTGCCTGCCTCTGCCTGCCCACACAGAGCCTTGGGCTGCTCCAGGCTCCTGCTGGGGGACGTGCTGCACCACAGCCCTGCCCTGGCAGGGAAATTCCTTTCTCCTCATGTCCAGTCTGGACCTCCCCAGCTGCCCTTGCTGCCATTATTTCCTTCTCATGCTTATATCCTCTATGAAGAAAAGCTCCAGCCTCTCTGAAACCACCCATCCATCCCTCCCAGATTATTCCTCTTCTGTCCTCAGTCTCCACACCACTGAGCCCACAGTCCACAGTCTCTAGCTGCTGGTGATGGGATGAGGCCTCCAAACCCCATCTTGGAAGATTTTTGGAAATAAGGTCTGTGAAAATGGAAAAATTGTGGTCAAAGTTATTTTCTCCCAAATCTTGCCATGATACAAAAGGGTCAATATGTTTAAACTGAATAAGAGTGGATTTACATTTGTTAGAATGAGGAAATATTTTACAGTTATGATAGTAGCACGAAAATGCAGTTGTTTTTCTAGAGAATTGGATGCCCTATCCCAGGAATTGTCCAAGAGCAGGAGCTTTGTGCAGCCTGACCCAGTGAAACCCTCCCCACCCCAAGAACAGAATTCCCGTAGTGTGTGTTCTCTGCTGTGCTGGGTGCCCTCACAAGGCTTCTGGCCAGAATGTCTGCTGAGGGCAGCCAGGCTGCTGCAGGGGCAGTGGCCTCACAGCCATCACCATGGCAGCCCTGTCCCCTGGGCCTGGCTCTCCCCTTTCCTCTGCCCCTGCCTTGGCTCTGCTGGCATGAAGAGTTTTGTCATTAATATCTTGTCCTCAAGGTGCTGGGGCCAATGGCTTCCCATTCAGGCTTCTGGAGCAGAAGTGGCTTTTCAAGCCCAGCCAGGAATGAGCCCTGAGGCAGCAGCTCTGCAGTGGTGGCCACCAGGCCAGGCTACCAAGGGAGGCTTCTGGCCATGGCCTGCAAGCAGCTGCTGCTGCCAAGGTGCCTTTGGTGCCTCAGGCTCTCCCTGGCACAGCTCCCAGCACGGCGCTCTGCCCTTGTGCCCGAGCCCTTCCCTGTGCTGGGGCTGACCCGGGGCTTTTCCTGCAGCGGGACCTGCCCTGCTCATGGCACAGGAAAGGCAGTTCCTGCTGGAGCAGGAGGCTCTGCCTGCAATGGGCCGCAGCAACTCCAGCAAGGCCCTGCTGACTTCAAAATTGCTGCCTAGAGCACTATATTCTAATAATTGTTATAGCTCCTTAACTGTGGAGTAAATAACTGTGCTGGTGATCTTTCCATCTGATCATGATCAGAATAAGCCAGAGACATACTTATATAAATTTATCTGGTATTCTATCATGAATCCTGCAGGACAAATTGTGTTAGTCGAATTCCACCTGTTCAATCTTTTACACCTATGACAAATTCTGGGGCTTGGGATTGGATCCAGCCACTCCCAGTCTCCTCTCTTAGAAGGAAATTTAGAAGTCTAGGGGTCCTGCAGGGGTTTGGGGAATCCATGGAAGCTGTTGGGTGTCATTTCTCCACCTCATGTCTCAGCAGAAGTTTCTCCAATAAAGAAATAAAGCTTTTGCCTGAAGCTCCCACTGTGCCCATGACAGGAACCCCTGTGAGTGTCTGGGGCATCCTGGCTCTTTGGCAGCCTGGGGACTCCTGGCATGTCACCGTGGAGCCCCCGCGAGTTCCTGTGACAGATCGGTGCCTTTGAAGCCCAAGGTGCCCTGGGATGTCACCATGGAATGGCTGTGACTGCCTCTTACCACAGGGCTCCTTACCATCTCAGAAACACGTAGAAGGTCTCCATGGGGCCCCTGTCCCTGCCTGGACATTCCAGCTCCGGAACAGTCTGGAGACTCTTGGAAAGTTCCCATGGACCCCCTCTGAGGGCCTGTGACAAATCCGATCCTTAGCAGGCAACCATCACCAGGACCCTGTTGCTATGGTCAGTTTCCATGGCAACCATCACCAGCGCCCTGTTGCTATGGTCGGTCCTGTGGATTTCCATCCAACAATCCTTCATTTTTGCCTCACAATTGCCATGAGAAAAAGACCACCGAAAGGTTAAAAACTCTTGAGCCAGTTGGGAAAGAAAGTTTCATGCTTATTCAGTGTGTTTACAGGTGGTGTTTGCAGAACATGCCATGCTGTACTCGAAGGGGCATGCTGCCCTTTTCTGAACAATGGAACTGGACTTTCTTCCAAACTTCTGACTTGGCTGGACTGAGCTCTGGGGTGGCTCCCCCCTCCAAGAGAAGACCCCTCTTGTCTGCCTTCAACCACCGTGACGGACCAACAGAGATGTGAATCCCCTCATCAAGAAACCAAGAACCCCTCTGGCACCCTATTGGCACCCCCATGATACCCCCCTGGCACCCCCCTGGCACCCCCCTGGCAACCTCCTTCCAGAGACTGGGACTGTACCCCCTCCTAACTGGGGGAGGGGGGAAAACCTGCCCAGAGTAAACGTACCTGCGAGCATTCGGCCATGAAAACAATGCAATAGCCTCTCCCCCTCCTCCTGTTTCTATTCTTTTCCCCTCCATGGAAACCTAATTTCGGCCACCCTTCCCCCAACCGAGAACAGTATATTTGGGGTTCGGTTTCGACTGTCCTTTGAGATCTCCCCAAAGCATGCACCAGCGAGTTTCGGCAGCGGGACCCCAAAGACATCACGTTTTGGCAGCTATACCCCTTCCCTAACCTTCTTTCCTCCCTTTTTCCCTTGTCCTACCCTTCTCTTCCCCAGATTCCCTAACCAAATGCATATTCAGCTGTGGTTATCATCAATAAAATTGCATTTTGTTGATTTGTTACTGCAAAACCCCTGTGCCTTTGTTGGTTATTTTTGCACCAAAAAATCATTCGTCACCCGTTCATTTCGGGTGGACCTTCACAAGTCCCTTGGCAGTTCCATGGAGACCCCATGCCAGGGGTGGTTGCCATGGACACCAGCTCAGGCCTGCAGCCAGACCCCATTGCCATGGCAACCATTTGCAACTCCATCCCCGGGCTCATGGGATCCCAGGACCACAGAATTGGCTGAGCTGGGAGGGACCCATCAGGATCCTCCAGTCCAACTGCTGGCCCTGCACAGGACACCCCAACAATGCCAGCCTGGGCCTGGCAGCGCTGTCCAAACGCTGCTGGAGCTCAGAGAGCCCTGGAGCTGGGACCCTTCCCTGGGGAGCCTGGGCAGGGCACCAGCAGCCTCTGGGCAAAAACCTTTTCCTGACATCCAACCTGAGCCTGCCCCAACTCAGCTGCAGCCGTTCCCTCCACTCCTGTCCCTGGGCACCAGAGGGAAGAAGCTCCCACAGCCCCAGCCAGGGACCCGCTCCCAAGGTTGTGGCCATGGCCACCAGGGCTGGGACCAGCTGGGATGCTCGGTTTCCATGGGCCGGGGTTCAGGAATGGGATTCCCTAATTTCCTGCTCCTGCTAAAACCATGCTGCCGCTCGCTGCCCTCCCGCCTCCCATGGAATGCACAAAAGGCAAAAATCCCACTGTGGGATGAGAAAAATTTATTGGGAACAGCATCCAGATAAGGAACAAACAGGAACAGCAACAACACTGGTAACAGAAGGGATCAGAAAAATTATTTAGAGGGAAAACTACAACACCACTGACTGTCTCTTTCCAGCCACATATTCACTCCTGCCTGGAAAGGACACCCTTCTCTCAAGGGGAGAGAGTCCCTTTCCTGCCTCTGGCATTGACCTGAAGCAGGAGTGAAAATAATGACATGGCATTAGCCAGACCCTTACGTTCTTCGATCCCACATCATGTCATTGGCAGGGGCAGGAAAAGAGACAGGATTCTTGCCAGTAGGGATCACAGGGAACGTGGAGCACCAACGTCCTTCCCAACATGGGTTCTCCAATGGGGGATGAAGCTGGAGCTGTGCACAAAGCTCTTCCTGCAGTTAGGGCATTTGCAGGGCTTCCCTTACTGGTGCCTCCGTTGGTGTTTGGTCAAGGCAGAGCTCTAGGTGAAGCTCTTCCCACACTGGGGACACTCATAGGGCCTCTCCCGGGTGTGGATGCGCCGGTGGGTGACAAGGTGGGAGTTTTGCTTGAAGCTCTTCCCACAGTCAGGGCAGCGGAAGGGCCTCTCCTCTGTGTGAATCTGCTCATGCAGAAGGAGATGGGAACTGGTCTGAAACCTCTTCCCACACTGGGGACACTCGTAGGGCCATTCCCCAGCGTGGATGCGTTGATGGATGATGAGGTGGGAGTTTTGCTTGAAGCCCTTCCCACAGTCAGGGTAGCGGAAGGGCCTCTCCTCTGTGTGAATACGCTGGTGCAGGATGAGATGGGAGCTGATCCGAAACCTCTTCTGACACTCGGAACACTCATAGGGCCATTCCCCGGTGTGGATGCGTTTGTGGGTAGCAAGCTCAGAGCTGCACCTGAAGCCCTTCCCACATTCCCCACACTCGTAGGGCCATTGCCTGGTGTGGATCATCAGTGGCGGATCAGGGTGCTGCTCTGCCTGAAGCTCTTCCCACACTCCAAGCACTTGTAGGGATTCTCCCCATCGTGAAGCTGCTCATGCACCACCAGCTCCGAGCCCTGGTTGAAGCTCTGTCCACCTTCCTGGCCCAGGGTGGATCTTTCCTCCTCAGAGCAACCTGGGCTGGGTTTGGTGCCCCTCCTCCTGAGGGACCTCTGGCACTTTTCCTCCCCATTGGATTCATGCACAGTGGAGCTGCTCAAAGTGGCCTCTTCCACCAGGTTCTGCTCTGGAGATTTGTCCTTCCTGGTCTCCATCCTCAGCTTCTTGTCTGGGGGAGGAAGGACAAAGAGAGGATGAGATTTGCCTCTGTGCCAGAGGGAAGGGGAAGGAGATGCCCCCAGTGCTTCCCCAGCAGGACAGCATTGGCAGTGGGTTTGTCCTGCAGCCGGGGGCCGTGCTGGGCTGGGAGATGGAGCAGGAGAGAGGGGGAACAGGGCACTGACTTCCTCCTCACCTGCCTGGGTGTCCTGGGGCATTGTCTCAGTTTTAATAGACAGGTGTCTGCTAATGAAGGCAGGAGCCTCCCTTGAAATGGAAAATGTAAACACCCTGCTTCTGAACTGTTGAAATTTTGAAATTATGGGGCTCTAAGGCAACAGATATGGGAATAGGAATAACAGTTCTATAGCAGGAAAATTAAAATATAAATGCAATAGTACAAAGAAAAATCACTGACAGATTCAGAATACGGCCTGACACCATGTGGGGCACAGTGGTGGTGGCAGTCCCAATAAACGGTGGCTACAGTCCTCCTGCAGTGACTGGTGTGGCTCTGTTGAAGCAGGGATCCTGTAGGAGGGTGGAGTGTTCCTCTGAAGATCCAGTGGTGGTGGTGTTGGGCATGGTCTTCCTCTGGGAATCCAGTGGAAAAGGCTGACTCTGGTCTTCCCATCCTCTGATTATATCCAGGTAGGAATGCTTGGCTCCTCCCTCTGGGCGGAGCTTCTCACAATGGGATGATGGAATTTTATCAGTCATGCAGTGGCACTCAATGGCCCCTTAACAGAAGATATCTCCCGGGAGGGAGGATGGGTTGTGGAAGAGATAAAGAAAACTGCCCAATTCACAGAAGATAACTTCCCCATCAGATAGGAATAGAATACACGCCCCATATCCAACCTAAGACAGCTGGGAAATGCTTTGCAGTATTCTGTGTCTGTGTGTCTGTGTTCGTGTGCATTTTACACTCAAAGTCCCCCAGATTCCCAAGAGGTTTTCCCAGAGGTATTGGCTTGTCCCTGTGTCCCTCTGCACCTCCCTGTGTCACTCTGTCACTGTCACCTCCACACATCTCTGAGCCCACTGGAACCTCCCAGGTTTGCACTGAATCTCTCCCTCCTGCCCTCCAGCACCAGCAATGCCCGAGGCAGGGAGCTCAGAGCAGGAGCAGCCAGGCCAGGGCTAATGCCAGGATCAGGAGCACCTGGCAGAGGCAGGAGGAATTCCCCATTCCAGGCAGTGCAAGGGGGGCACCCGTGTCCCCTCTCAGCCCCAGGGTAACAGACCAGGGAGGAGATGCCTCAGCTGCCTCAGCTGAATTGCTTCCTTCAGCCCTTGGCCTGGGATGTCTCTGGCTGAAGAACAACCTCTAGAGGAGAGTTTCCGCAAAGAAGAGAAAAGAAAGGAATTGTTTCTTCCCTTTCTCTCATCACTGCCCCTTGTGCTGATTTTCTTGGCATCTCTTAGCAAAACCAACAAAAAAGCATCTGGAATGAGGTGTTTCCCAGGGTCAGTTCCTAAGTACGGCCAAAGGAAGGTTTTCTGCCAGGGAAAAAGGGACAAATGTGGGATTTGTTCAGTTGAAAACATGACAGTTTCTAAGCACTGGAAATCCAGAAACTATAAAAACCAGAGTTTGCAGTTGTAATGGTCCATTGTCCTCCCTTTTCCCACTGCTGATTTGTCACATCCCAACTCCAGAGGAGCAGATTATGGAAAGAAGACCTGCAAGGACTGTTGGAGGCCTAATCACAGAGACTAGAAGAAAGAGTGAAATCAGGAAAAGATTTCCAGTTGTTTTCTTATCATATTGTCCACAAATAGCACTGCAGTCCATATTGCAATATCCAGATGAAGAGGCACGTTCCTGGTTTTTAATGCCAAATTGCAGTACTTTGGAACATCTTTCTGGATGAGAACAAACCACAGGCCAATAATTGACCCACTTCAGTTCCCAAATCAGAAATCATTCAACTTCTACCAAGCTGTCTTCCTCTGCAGGTGTCCCAGATCACAAGGCAAGATGGATTCTATTTGCCATCTGTATGGCAGTTTTCCTTATCTCTTCCACAACCACTCCTCCCTCCTGGGGGGACATCTGATAACAGGCTATTGAATGTCACTGCATGGCTGGTAAGAACTACAGCATCCCATTGGGAGATGCTCCACCCAGAGGGAAGAGCCAAGCATTCTAGCCAGATAGAACCTGGAGATTCTGGAATAGCAGCACAGCTTCTCCCCTGGATTTCCCAGAGGAACAGCAGCTGCCTCTTCTTCCACTGGATCCTCAGAGAAAGACTACACCCTTTTCTACAGGAGCCCTGCTCCAACAGAGCCACACCTGCCACTCCAGGAGGACTGCAGCCATATTTCCAATTGGATTGCTACTAACACCCTGACCAACAGGGTCTCAGGTTGTGTTCTGACTCTGTCAATGTTGTTTTAATTTACTGCATTGTTTATTTTATCCTTTTATTTTCTTCCCTAGGAAATAACGGTTATTTCCTGCTCCCATATGTTTGCCTGAGAGCCTCTTAATTTAAAATTTATAGCAATTCAGAGGGGGAGGGTTCACATTCTCCATTTCATGGGAGGCTCCTGACTTCCTTAGCAGGCACCTGTCTTTTCAAACCAAGACAGCAGAACAGAAAGCATTTTGATTCCTTTTGTCCCAAGTTTCTCCTGAGTTCATGACTTCACATGAACTGGAATGGTCCCAACAGCACAAAAGCAGCCGCAATGAGCAGGATCAAATCCCCAGGTCACCATTAAATGCACTCGATCCACGCCTTCCACACCCTAGCAGCAGTTCCTGCCTCTGCCACAGATCTGGCTCAGCCTGAGGGGCATCGCTCTGGTGTGTGCGGGGCCAGCTCCTGCAGGACACAGCGCTGGGAGCCGCTCTGTGTCCCACAGCTTCGGCATCTCAGGCGCCGCTCCGCAGCTGCGGGGCTGTGCCACCACTGTTCCATGACTGTAGTTCCTGTGCCACCACTCTTCCATGGCTGTAGCACCTGTGCCACCACTCTTCCATGGCTGTAGCTGCTGTGCCACGACTGTTCCACTTTTTCCATGCTCACTCCACTGCTTCTCAAAAGCTGTGCTGTGCTGTTTCAGCATGGTTCCTCAGCTCCCGCACCACTGCTCCTCTGCTGCTCCAACACTGCTCATCTACCACTGTTCCACTGCTCCTTCTCTGCTCCTCCCCTGCTCCCCTGTTGTTCCACGGCTGCTGCTTCTTTTCTAGTGCTGCTGCCACAGCTGTGGTGTCACAGAGAGGAGAACACTGGGGCTGCCAATGCTGTAGTGTCACAGAGAGGGGAATGTTGGGGCTGCCATCCTTGTGGGCTCAAAGACAGGGTAATCTTGTGGCTGCCACCGCTGTGGTGCCACAGAGAAGTCAATGTTGGAACTGCCAATGCAGTGGTATCACAGAGAGGGGAGTGTTGGGGGAGTCACTGCTGGGGTATCACAGACAGGAGAGTATTTGGGGCTGCCACCTCTGTGGTTTCACAGAGAGGGCAACACTGGGGTTGCAATTGCTTTGGTGTCATAGACAGGGGGACATTGGTATTGCCACTGCTGTCATGTCACCGAGAGGGGAACACTGAGGTTTCCACCATTGGGGTGTTACTGACAAGGAAACACTGGGGCTGCAAATGTTGAGGAGTCACAGAGAGGGGAATGTTGGAACTGCCACTGTGGTGCTGCCATAGAGAGTAGAACTTTGGACAGCCACCCCTGCAGTGTCATAGAGAGGAAAACTTTGGGGCTTCCACTGATGTGGTGCCACAGAGAAGGGGACATTGGGGATGCCTCAGCGGTGGTGTCACTGGGAGAACTTTGGGGCTGCCACCACTGTGGTATCACAGACAGGGGAAGATTGGGACAGCCACTGGTATGGTGTCAGAGAGAGAGGGACGTGGGGCTTCCACAGCTGCAGTGTCACAAAGAGGGGAAAGTTGGGGCATTCACTGGGTCTCCACCAAGGCTAACAGTGAAAGCAGGGTTCTGGGGGAGGCAGCAGGGAGAGCAGACGCTGTGCTGGGTGAGCGAGTGAAGAGGATGAGTGCAGAAGGCACAGCCCACCAGGAGGCCACCAGGCAGAGCTGTGGAGCCTGCCCAGGTGAGGGTGACCTGCCCGGGGTGTGGCCTGCTGCCCCCAGGACTGTGCTGCCACCCTTGGCAGAGGTTATTGCCCAGCAGGATGTCCCCTGGTCACCCGGGGCCATGTCCCTGCCCCAGGCAGGCGGGCGCTGTCAGCTGAGTGTGCCGTCCCTGGGCTCAGTGCTGGAGGTGCCCCGAGCAGCCTGGCTGTGTTAAACGAGCACCCTGCAGCCCCTCTGTGCCCTGCCATGGCTGCAAAGACTCCTGAAAGCACTGGCTGCTGTGCAGCTGTGCCCTCTGCTGCCCCTTGTTCTGCCCTGCTGGCAGAAACTGCCGCAACCGCCCAATAGCAGCGTGGGTTGTCAATGGAGCGCGCTGCTGCTGATCCAGAGGGTGGAGAGATGTCATGCTGCAGAGTCACATTGAACAGGCACTCTGCCACTCTGTTGTGCCCTGCTGCCACAGCTGGAACAAACGAAGCAGCACTTGGTAGTAGCAGGGAGGCGCTTTGCCCCTGCAGCCGCTGCAAGGCACCCAGCTGCCACCACTGTGAGATGCCTTGCTCCTGCAGGACAGTGCCTGGCCATGGAGCGGGGTTTGCTGCCCCTCCACCAGGCCTGCCATACCAGCTGAGATCTCAGAAGCAGCGCCTGGCCCCTGTGAGATTCCAGCTCCTCTGTGCCATGCGGCTGCCCCTGTAGCCATCTCTGCCTGCGGTGGAACCACCTCTCTGTGCTTTGCTGTGACTGGAAGCGCACCTACAGCTGTGCCCAGCCACAGCGAGACAGTGCCGGGCCCCGGTGGGAGAGCACCCTGCCACTGTAAGGGGGTACCTGGCTGAGGAGCCATTCCTGGCTGCTATGGAGCTGCCCGTGCCTGTTGCCAAGCTATCCCTGGCTGCTGTGAGACTCCCAGCTGCTGTGGAACACCTGGCTACCATCACGCCGTATCTGTCGCTCCATGTCCTGCTGTCAACTGCTGTGAAAAGGCGTCAGCTGAGCGTTTCACACGGGGGAGGTCACCAGGGGGGTCCCCAGGCAGGTGCCCCACCTGGGCCAGCATCCAGCAGCCAGCTTAGAACTGGTGCAAACCAGGGGAATCCGACTGTTAATTGGAACAAAACATCACAAAGGCCTGAGGTGGGTGTTGATGCAATGTGATTTCTGCTGAGTTCTCTGAATGTCAAAGTGAAGAAATTCAATGAAATGCAGGCAAGTGGCAGGAGCGTCTATGACTCTCCTAAGGCAGTTTTTGAGAGTATAGTTACAAACTGGGCATTGCTGCAGAGATTGCACCTCCTCATGGTCCTGCTGGATACCCTGTGTAATGTAACCCAGTCGATCTCTGTCCCAGCACAGAGGCAGTGGGGATGGCCAGTTCAACGTCCTCCTGTTGAAATTTCATCCTCCTGAAACAAATTTACAGTAAGAGCTGTGTGGCTTTTTGCCCAAAACCTGGCTCCAGAGTATTGGGATTTAATTCCAACATCACACTGCAACATCAGAGTTTGAAAGTGGGGAAAAGATTGCTACGTCCTTGGGGATCCACTATCTTTCTTATTCTACCTCTCCTAAAATTGTGGCAAATTTACTATCCAGATCCATAAAATGGGGAACCACTTTAAAACCAAACCTCTAAATGTGACTAGGTAGCCTTGGTGTCCCAGGGTTTTAAAGTGGACAATTTGTCTCAATTTTGTAAGGGAAATTTGATGACTTTATTTTCTAAAAAGCAGGTAGACCTCTTGTCTAAAAACTGGGTAGAACTAGTGCCAAAAAGTTTACCATCAGAACCCCCCATTTTGGCAAACTATGGACTGGCTACGCTGGTGAACTTGGGGTTTTATAAATATGAGTTTTTAGTGAATAACTTTGAATGTGTTCATTTTCCCACAAGCTGGGAGGGTTTGAGCAGGCTGCCTGAGGTCTATGAACAGCTTGCACCACGGCCAAGTGTGGGACTGAAGACCTGCCTTCTGAGGAATTGTCAATTGTTTTTGCTTGACAACGGGAAGAGAAACAGCAATTTTGAGACTGAGGACACACCAGAAACATCACCTGCTGAGCTGGAGAACAACACCAAGCCGGCAACATCCCCAGCTCAGACAGAGAACTGCAGGGAACAGACACTGGAAGACATCCTTACTGTGACTGTTCCTGATAAAAAATCCACCTTGTCCTTGCTGTGGTACCCAGCAGGTGAACTGTGTGTTGGGCTTGATTGAACATCTGAGGGTAACCCATGGGAAAAGGAGGGTTTGCTTTCAGTGTGCTCAATGTGAAAAAGAGTAGAGTAATTATCATAGTATTGTTTGTCACTTTCCTAAATGCAGGGGAACAGCAGAAATGGCTCCAGGCAGGGAGTGGATATGTGAGGAATGCAGCATGGACTTCAAGATGAAAATTGTTCTGGGACAACACAAAAGATTGGCACATTTATTGATTAGAAATCAGGAAAGGGTTGCTTTCCCACCCAAAAGAGACTTCCAACCAAGGAGCCCACAAAAGATGCTTGACTAAGGAGGAAGAACTACTGATAAGATTGGAGGCTCAGTTTGAGGGGAACAAGAACATCAATAAACTCATTGCAGGACACACATCACAAGCAAAACAGCTAAACAAAGCAAGGACAAAAGGAGATTGCTGCCCAAGAAACCAGCTGAGGATGTAGATAAAGAAACAGGGATGAGTCATCAAACCAGGAGACCACATGAGGGCCTGAGAACGGACTTGGACAAAGATCTTGGGAGGAGTCAGATGCTTGGGAGAGCAGCTGCTGGAAGGAAAACAGATCCCAAGATGAGTCCCCACCCCGATAAGGATAACAACAGCTGGGAAACAGCAAGTGACAGAGGGAGAGGCAGCTGCAGACTCATTATCTCAGAACACTCAGTGAATGGTATCAGCTGGGACAATTAACACCTTCCCACAGGCATTCAAGCACTTCCTAGATGGCCAGGAGATGCAATCAACAGTCAGTCAATCAGCACAGGAATGCTTCTGATGCTTTGAATCAATCAGCCAGATAAGGATAGCAACCAGAGAGAAGGGAAAAATGGGGACCCAGGAAAAAGGAACAACAGGACCTTTTCAAAAATGGATGAAAAGAAGAGCAGTTAAGAAAGGTAATTTTCTTTTCGTCCAGGACCTGTTCCATCTAGATAGGGGAAAACTTGCTAAAATTATCCTGAATGACACAGTGTTTGTCCTGTGAAATCATATCCATCGAACATTTTTCAGTTTTAAAAGCCACATGAGAACACTTGATAGCCTTGGGAACTTCCAAACTAATGGGAAAGCTGACAATGGTGCTTTCAGAGAATTAATTACAGCAAAAGAATTTGAGAAAAATGGGCAGGAGATGATCAAAAACTCAGCTCCCAGTTTGGGATAACTCTAAGGGACATCAAGAAGATGGACCCAGAGAACTCCTGGACCACGGAGATCTTCCGCTTATGGTTAACATCAGGAAAAATCCCAGACATGGTGAGGGGTTGCAGGACTGTTTTGATTCCTAAGTTACCAAACCAGAGCGCCTAAAGGACATTAACAACTGGAGACCCATCCAGATCCGATCTTGCTAAGACTGTTCTCCAGCATTTTAACAGCCACCCTGACCAAGGCTTGCCCCCTCAACCCAAGGCCAAGAGGCTTTATAAGAGCAGTGGGATGCTCTGAAAACCTGAAACTCCTGCAAATCATAAGTCGGTTGACAGAAGGAGAACACAAAGCCCTGGGTATTGTATTTGTGGACATCACCAAGGCTTTTGACACCGTAAGCCAGCAGCACTATCTACATGCCCTACAGGAAAGGGAAGCAGATCCCCACATCATCAATTTGGTGAGCAAATTGATGTGTGAGCTTTAATTTGTGTGAGCAAATCCATGTGCCTGCTCCCATATTTTTGCCTGAGAGCCCCCTTAATATAAAATTTATAGTAATTCAGAGGGGTGGGGAGGGTTTACATTCTCCATTTCAGGGGAGGCTCCTGCCTTCCTTAGCAGACTCCTGTCTTTCCAAACCCAGACACATTTTGGCGCCCAACGTGAGGTTCGAGGGCACAGAAACAAAAAAGGGAATAACAGCTCTTGAGTAATCTAATTTTTGTGTGTGGCTATAGAAACCTCATTAAGTGACACCATGTGGTCCAGCTTGCCCTGGTTTGGGTGGCACGTGATCATGGCTGTATTTCTCCCATTTGTAGGCCCTCATCTAAACATGGGTCCTATAACCAAGGCTTCTGTGTCTGTTATCTGGATTGTTTTATGGGTGAATAAGGTGAGGAATTCATGGATTTTTAACTTTCTCTGGAAAACAGGCACACAGATTAACAGCTATCACACACTAACTGTATGTTTTTGAGGTTACTTTATTAATGCCACCTGCTGTAAGGAAATGACACCAGGTGAAGTCTTCTCCCAACCCTTTAACCATCTCTTTGGGTCTGCCCCATCAGTTTTTGAAGGGTTCAGATCCACTCTAAATATTAATATCATACAGTGGCTGGTGTTGCTGATAAGCCTGCTCTATTTAGCATTTAGAGAGAAGGGGTGACTTACTTGGATAACCACCCTGACACCTACCCCAGAATCTAACATGCCACCAGAGTCTAGGGATGCTGCTGCCCCAGAGCCTGACCCTGCCCCACAGCCCACCCCAGATGTGAACTACCCAGATTGGGTGGGGGGGTCTGGTGAAGGAGAAACATGAGATGGGCCAGATGCTGAAGGAATACACTTCCCCAGCTGGTGAGGAAACCTCTCCCTGCCTTGAAGAGGGAAAGTCTAATAGTGCAGCAGCGGAACCCAGAGATGTTACAACTGTCCAGGTTTCCAGCTGAATTGCAAAGGCAGACACAGCCAGCAGCAGTTGCCCTGTCGAAACAAGGAGATCTAAGATGAAAGCAGAGCACCCAGATAGGGGAGGGCCCTCACAACCCACAGGGGAGCCAGAGGTTGCAATCATCACCGAGTCCCTGACGTACAAAAGTCTCCGTAATCTGCACAAAGACATTGTACGACGGAGAGGTGAGACTTATACAACCTGGCTACTTCGGGTCTGGGACCTTATGGGTGCAGGCATGCAGCTGGATAGTGGTGAGGCAAGGAATTTGGGACCCTTGCCAGGACTCAGGTATCAATCAGATTTTTGTAAGGGAGCCAGGGTCCCTTTCCCTCTGGGAGTGGCTTTTACGAAGTGTCAGAGAGAGGTTTGTTCACAGAGAAAGAATGCAGGAGCAGCACCATAGAATGTGCTGGAAGACTCTTGAGGAAGGGATCCAACAGCTGAGAGAAGTGGCAGTATTGGAGGTGCTCTTTGGGAGGGATGGACAGCATGATAATGACCCCGACAAAGTCAGGTGCACAGGGAGAATGTTGTGGAGCCTGGCAAATCTGGGGCCATCTCAATACACCACCTTTATTGCAACAATTAATGCCAACACAAACCGAGAGACAGTTGGTTCTGTGGCCAACAATCTTAGGAATTATGGAAGTATGATCAATGGACTGATGCAGGCTCATGTCTCTGCTGTGATTAAGGACCTCAAAGAGGAGATGAGGGAGGTGGTGAGGGAAGAGGTGAGGAGGAACAGTTCCCACATGGCACCAGTACAATTCACAGGCGCCAGAGTCAGAGCCCAACGTTCCCCAGCTAGAGAGATGGGGGGTACACCCCACGGGCTGACCTGAGGGTTTTTCTGCGTGACCATGGGGAAGACATGGGAAGGTGGGATGGAAAACCCACTTCTGTCCTGGCAGCACAGGTGTGTCAGCTCAAGGAGGGAAACACAAATCAAGGGAACTCCAGTGAAGTGAAGGTAGCCTCAACCTCCCATGACCGAGCTGCTGAGTATGATCTGTCAGATCCCCTGGAAGGTACCTCTACCATGTATACCCAGGGTTAGAGGGGCCCTGCCTCCAGCCAGGGAGAGGCACAGGATAACCTGGACAGTGTGGATCTGATGGCCTGGCACATCAGGACCAAAAAAATACAATGCTTTAGTTGATACTGCTGTGCAGTGTACCCTAATACCATCAGGACATGTGCGGGCAGAACCTATTTCCATAGCCGGGCTGACGGGGGGATCACAGCAATTGACCCTGTTAGAAGCCGAGATGAGCCTGACTGGGAAACAGTGGAAAACACATCCTATGGTGACTGGCCCAGAGGCCCCGTGTATTCTGGGCATAGATTTCCTCCTGAATGGTTATTACAAAGACTCAAAGGGACTCAGATGGGCTTTTGGCATAGCTGCTGTGGAGGCAGAAAACATCAAGTAGTTGAACACTTTGCCTGGACTATCAGAAAGCCCATCTGCAGTAGGACTCCTGAAGGTGGAAGAGCAAAGAGCACCAATTGCCACCTTGACAGTGCACCACCGGCAGTATCGGATGAATCAAGATGCCATGATCCCCATCCACAAAATTATCCGTGAGCTGGAGAGCCAAGGGGTGGTCAGCAAGACCCACTCACCCTTCAACAGCCCCATCTGGCCTATGCGCAAGTCTGGCAGAGAATGGAGATTGACTGTGGACTATTGCGGCTTGAATGAAGTGACTCCACCACTGAGCGCTGCTATGCCACACATGCTGGCACTCCAGGACGAGCTGGAGTCCAAGGCAGCAAAGTGGTACGCCACCATTGACATTGTTAACACATTTTTCTCCATTCCTCTGGCAGCAGAATGCAGGCCTCAGTTTGCTTTCACCTGGAGGGGAGTGCAGTATACCTGGAACCGACTGCCCCAGGGGTGGAAGCACAGCCCCACCATCTGCCATGGACTGATCCAGGCTGCACTGGAAAAGAGTGAGGTTCCAGAACACCTGCAGTACATGGATGACATCATTGTGTCGGGGAACACGGCAATGGAAGTATTTGAGAAAGGATCATCAGGATTCTGCTAGAAGCCAGCTTTGCTATCAAGAAGAGCAAAGTCAAGGGACCTGCCTGAGAGATCCAGTTCCTGGGAGTGAAGTGGCAAGACAGACGGCATCAGATTCCCACTGAGGTCATCAACAAAATCACCACAATGTCTCCGCCAACTAGCAAGATGGAAACACAAGCTTTCCTGGGTGCCATAGGTTTTGGAGAATGCACATTCCCGAATACAGTCCAGGTTGTGAGCCCTCTTTACCTGCAAGAAGAAGGAGTTGCACTGGGGTCCTGAACAGCAACAAGCCTTTGCCCAGATGAAGCAGGAGATCGCTCATGTGGTTGCCCTTGGCCCAGTCAGGACAGGACCAGAGGGGAAGAATGTGCTCTACTCTGCAGCCAGGAACCATGACTTGTCCTGGAGTCTTTGGCAGAAGGTGCCCAAGGAGACTCAAGGCCAACCACTGGGATTCTGGAGTCGAAGCTACAGAGGGTGCGAAGCCAACTACACTCCCAAAGAGAAGGAAATCTTGGCTGCCTGTGAAGGAGTCCAGGCTGCCTCAAAGGTGATCGGCATGGAAGCACAACAACTCCTGGCACCTCGACTACCGGTGCTGGGGTGGATGTTCAAAGGCAAGGTTCCTTCCACCTACCATGCCACTGACGCTACCTGGAGTAAATGGATTGCTCTTATCACACAGCGCACCCGTGTTGAAAACTTGAATCGCCCTGGGATTCTGGAGTTAATTACAAACTGGCCCAAAGGTGAGAACTTTGGTCTGACTGATGAAGAGGATCAAGAATCAGTGACACATGCTGAAGAAGCTCCTCCATATAACCAACTGCCCCCAGAGGAAACACACTATGCTCTTTTCACTGATGGTTCCTGTCCACTCATAGGGATGAACCAGAAGTGGAAAGCAGCTGTATGGAGCCCCACATGACAGGTTGCACAAGCTACCGAAGGAGAAGGTGGATCAAGTCAACTTGCAGAACTCAAAGCTGTTCAGCTGGCCCTGGACATTGCTGAGAGAGAGAAATGGCCAAAGCTCTATCTTTATACTGATTCATGGATAGTAGCCAATGCTCTTTGGGGCTGGCTGGAAAGGTGGGAAAAGGCCAGCTGACAGCGTAGGGGAAAACCGATCTGGGCTGCTGATGAGTGGAAAGACATTGCTGTTCGGTTAGAGTTGCTACCTGTGAAAGTCCACCATGGGGATGCTCATGTCCCCAAGAGTCGGGCTAATGAGGAACACTGAAACAACGAGCAGGTAGATCAGGCAGCAAAGATAGAGGTGTCAAAGATAGACTTATATTGGAAACATAAGGGGCAGTTGTTCCTAGCTCAATGGGCCCATAATGCTTCAGGTCATCAGGGTAGAGATGCCACCTATAAGTGGGCACGAGACCGAGGAGTGGATCTAACCATGGACAGTATATCACAGGTTATCCATGACTGAGACATGAGCTGCCATCAAGCTGGCCAAGTGAGTGAAGCTGCTCTGGTATGGTGGGCAGTGGTCCAAGTACAAGTATGGGGAGGCCTGGCAGATTGACTCCATCACACTGCCCCAGACACGCCAGGGCAAGCGCTATGTGCTGACCATGGTGGAAGCCACCACAGTATGGTTGGAGACCTACCCTGGGCCTCACGCCACTGCCCGGTACACCATCCTGTGCCTGGAATAGCAAATCCTGTGGAGACATGTCACCCCTGAGAGAACTGAGTCAGAAAATGAGACCCATTTCAAGAATGGCCTTATCAACGCCTGGGCCAGGGAACATGGTATTGAAGGGATATATCATATCCCCTACCAATGCTACAGCTGCTGGGAAAGTTGAACAGTGCAATGGACTACTTAAAACAACCCTGAAGGCACTCGGCGGGGGGGGTGGTACTTTTAGAAATTGGGAAATGAACCTAGCAAAAGCCACCTGGATGGTTAACACCAGAGGGTCCATAAATCGAGCTGGTCCTGCCCAGTCTGAACCCCTCCACACAGTGGGTGGATATAAAGTCCCTGTTGTAAATGTGAAAGGTATTTTAGGAAGGACTATTTGGATTGATCCCACCTCAGGCAAAGACAAACCCATCCGTGGAATGGTTTTTGCTCAATGACTGTTTACACTTGGTGGGTAGTGCAGAAAGATGGAGAAAGCCGTTGTGTACAACAAGGAGACCTAGTCTTAAGTGAGAACTGTGTGTAAGGGGGTTTTTTTGGTTTTTTTTTTGTTTTGTTTTTTTTTCTTTTTTTTGGGGTGCAGATGGAAATAGAAAAAGGGGTGGATAATGTTGAATATTGCCTGCAAGATATTTTCCATTACCATCTGTATGGCAGATTACCTTTGTCAAGTGAGCAGTTTGCCTTATCTCTCTCTTTGAGTGACCACATTCACACCTCCCTCTGGAGGGGACATCTGCTGATAACACACTATTGAATGTCACTGCATGACTGATAACAACTATAACATCCCATTGTGAGATGCTCCGCCCAGAGGGAGGAGCCAAGCATTGCTACCCAGATATAATGCGAGATTCTGGAACACTAGCACGGCTTTCTCCACAGGATTCCCCAGAGGAACAGCCGCTGTCTCTACTCCTACTGGATCTTCAGAAGAAGAATACATCCTTCTCTACAGATCCCCCTCGCTCCAACAGAACCACACCTGATACTTCAGGATGTCTGCAGCCACATTTCCAAGTGGACTGTCACCCACACCCTGACCCACAGGGTGTCAGGTTGGGTTCTGACTCTGTCAGTGTAGTTCTGGTGTACTGCATTGTTTTACTTCATCCTTTAAATTTTTTTCTTTTCCCCCTTAAAGAACTGTTATTTCTTACTCCCATATTTTTGCCTGAGAGCCCCTTAATTTAAAATTTATAGCAATACAGAGGGGTGGAGAGGGTTTACATTCTCCATTTCCGGGGATCCTTCTGCCTTCCTTAGCAGACTCCTGTCTTTCCAAGCCAAGACACCAATGAACTCCTACCAAATTCGGTGAAACAAATTCCTCGGTAAAGGCCGCGTGGCTTATTGCCTGAAATCTGGCCCACCGGTTGCAGACAGGGGCAAAGAGCTCCGAAGTGGAGTGACCACCCACGCCGATCTCACCTAAATAAATGTGGACCTGATTTGATGGCTCAAAATATGGATTTTGTCCTTTGGAGGGGGGCTGGTCAGGCTGCCAGTACGCCTGTCCAGGTTATCGGTGGGCACTCAGACTTAGATCCTAGCCTCCCACGAGACAGTGAACCATTTGTGCTTGGTGAGGGAAGCGGCGAAAAGGTGAGTGAAGGCACACCAGAGGCATTGCCTCCAGTGCCTGGGGAACATGGAGGGCAGTCACCGGATAACATCGTGAAGGTGACTGTTCCTGACAAAAACCCACCTTGTCCCTGCTGTGGTACCCGGGTAAACTCTGTGTCAAGCCTGATTGATCATCTAAAGGAGTCACACAGGAAAAGGAGGGTTTGCTTTCGGTGTGCCAAGTGTGGAAAGGAAAATATTAACTATCATAGTGTTATTTGTCATTTTGCAAAATGCAGGGGTCCAGAAACTGAAAGGGTTCCAGCTGGAGAGTGGATCTGTGAGGTATGCGGCAGAAACTTCACAACCAAAATTGGCCTGGGGCAACACAAAAGATTGGCACACTCGTTGATAAGAAACCAAGAAAGGATCATTGCTTCCCAACTGAAAGAAACATCAAATCGAGGAGCCCACAAAAGATGCTGGACAAAAGAGGAGGAAGAACTGCTGATAAGACTGGAGGCACAGTTCGAGGGAAACAAAAACATTAATAAAATTATTGCTGAACACATAACAACCAAAACAGCTAAGCAAATTAGTGACAAAAGAAGATTGCTGCCTAGGAAACCAACAGATGGAGCTGACAGAGGACCTGTGATGAGTCATCGCACCAGGAGAGCAGCTGAGGGCATGGGAACCTGGGTTGAGTCAGCAATCCCAGGCAAGAACAGTGGACAATGGACCTGGGGAGAACCATCTGCCAGCGAGACCAGCTGCCAGAGGCAAAACAATGGATAAGTTAAGATGACACCCTGATAAGGATAACTGTCGCCAGAAACCAGCAGAGGGTGGGGCAGCTGCAGGCTCATTACCAAAAGACAATCATGGAACATTTCTCAGCTGGAGCCATTAACCACTTCCCCAGAGCATTCAAGCAATTGATGGACGGCCAGGAGATGCTCAGAATAATTAATCAGGCAGTGCAGGACTGCTTTCAATGCCTAGAATCAATAAGCCAAATAAGAAATGTTACACGTGGAAAAAATGGGAAGGAGACACAGGAGAAGCAACCAAGAAAGCTGTTTCAGAACTGGATGAAAAACAGAGTGATCAAAAACGGTAATTACCTTCACTTTCAGCGTTTATTCCATCTTGACAGGGGGAAACTAGCAAAAATTGTTTTGGATGATGTAGAGTGTTTGTCCTGGGATATATCACCCAGTGAAATTTACTCGCTAGTTAAAGCCAGATGGGAAACACCTGGTAATTTTCCTGGCATTGGGGAATTTGAATTTAATGGGAAGGCAGACAACAGCACCTTCAGAGACTTAATCACGGCCAAAGAAATTGAAAGAAATGTGCAGGAAATAAGAAAGGGCTGGGCTCCAGGTCCAGATGGGATTACTCTTGGGGACATCAAAAAGATGGATCCCAGGTATTCCCGGACGGCTCAGCTCTTCAACTTATGGTTAACATCTGGGGAGATCCCGGACATGGTGAGGGGATGCAGAACTGTTTTGATTCCTAAATCTACAAAACCAGAACGTTTGAAGGACATTAATAACTGGAGGCCTATCACAATCAATTCCATCTTGTTGAGACTGTTCTCCAGGATTGTAACAGCAAGGCTGAGCAAAGCATCCCCTTTCAACGCAAGGCAAAGAGGCTTTATTAGAGCAGCAGGATGCTCTGAAAACCTGAAACTCCTGCAAACGATGGTTCGGACTGCCAAAAGTGAACACAGACCACTGGGTGTTGTATTTGTGGACATCGCCAAGACTTTTGACACCGTAGGCCACCATCACATCATACATGCTTTGCAGCAGAGGGGAGTGTATCCCCACATCATCGGCCTGATGAACAATATGTACAAAGACTTCAGTATGTATGTCACCACAAAAATGAACACACACACAGACAAAATCCAGATCCGGGTTGGAGTAAAGCAGGGTGACCCACTGTCACCCCTTTTATTTAACCTGGCAATGGACCCCCTGTTGTGCAAGCTGGAAGAATGCGGTAAAGGATTCCACCGAGGACAGAGCAGTATAACAGCGATGGCATTCGCTGACAACCTGGTCCTGCTGAGCGACTCCTGGGAAAACAGGAAAACAAACATCAAGATATTAGAGACCTTCTGCCATCTCACCGGTCTCAGAAGACAAGGGGAAAAGTGCCATGGCTTCCACATCAAGCCCACAAAAGACTCTTACACCTTCAATAACTGCGCTGCATGGACCATCAACGGCACACCCCTGAACATGATCAACCCCGGGGAATATGAGAAATACCTTGGCCTCCAGTTTGACTCCTGGACTGGGATAGCAAAAACCAACCTCTCCACAAAACTAGAATTCTGGCTCAAATGAATTGATCAAGCTTCATTTAAACCTTGCAAAAACTTGATATCCTCACAATATACACCATCCCTCGACTGACCTACCTGACTGACCATTCAGAAATGAAACAGGGGCCCTTGAAGCCCTTGACCAGAAGATCTGAACAGTGGTCAAGAACTGGTTGCAACTACCTCCGTGCACGTGCAATGCCATCTTGTACTTGAGCACGAAGGACGGCGGTTTGGGCGTCACCAAGTTGGCGGGACTGATCCCCAGTGTGCACACCCGGAGACTGCACCAGATTGCGCAGTCCTCAGATGAAACACTGAAGGAGTTCCTAGAGAAAGATCAAATGGAACAACTGTATAAGAAATTGTGGATTCAAGCTGGAGGGGAAAGCGAGAAGATACCCTCAATTTGGGAAGCACTACTGGTGAATGAACCATCCAACAGTGCAGACACAACCTCAGAGTGGGAAGCACCGACCCTGAAAACTAAATTTCCTAAGCCTTGTGATTGGCGGAGAAAAGAATTCCAGAAATGGACCAAATTAGTGTCCCAAGGCCATGAAATTAAAAGCTTTAAAGGTGATAAAATTAGTAGTGATCGGCTCCAATACTATAGACGCATACCTCACAGGAAACTCCTCACTGCACTACAACTTAGGGCCAACCTCTACCCCACGAGAGAATTTCTCTCCCGGGGTAGAGAGGAAAATTACATCAAGGCCTGTAGGCAACCGTGATGCAGACAACGAAACCCGCACCCACATCATCGGCTACTGCCCAGTCAATCAGGACTCTCGAATCAAGAGGCACAATCACATCTGTGAAAGGCTTATTGAGGAGACAAAGAAGAGGGATTGGATAGTGTTCAAAGAACCACACATAAGGGAAACCATCAAGAAGCTGTACAAACCAGATCTGATATTTGTTAAGGACGGACGTGCATTTGTTGTGGAAGCGAAAGTACGATACGAAGCCTCCAAAACATGTCCAGAAGAAGCCACTGCAGAGAAAGTAAACATGTAAAAACATTTGGAAACTGAGGTGCGAAGCCTCACCAATGGAAAGGACGTTGTTTTTATGGGCTTTCCCCTTGGAGCGCGGGGGAAATGGTACGAGGGGAACGTTGAACTTTTGAGTACGCTTGGCTTCTCCAAATCGAGGCAAGCGATGGTTGCAAAGACTTTATCCACAGAAGTGCTCCTATCATCTGTGGACATTGTACATATGTTCACCAGCAGGGCCAGAAGATTAAATGATTCAGGGTAGTGAATTTTTGCATTTTTTGTACTTTGTAATGTTTTGTAGATTTTTATTGCTGTTTTTATATGTTGATTTTTGTATGCAATTTTTTATTTTGGATCACTTTTATATTTTAATAAACTAGAGAGTAGCTAGGTTCGTAAGGAAGCCAAAAGATAGTTAGGTGGCTCATAGTGAGTAGGGACAAAGACTTTAATTCATAACACATCAATTAGCACCTGATTCAGACCAATTTACTGTATTTGAACCAATTTACCGGATTTGTCCAAGCTGGACGAGCCATCTTTATTTAACCCGGAAAAGGAACATATACAATTTGTATGTGTTTATTAAATAGCCAAATGCCTTGTCATCTAATTAGTGACGTGCATGAATGGATGAACAAGATTCCCACTGTCCCTACCTACTATCCAGCGAAACCACAGCCAAGGGAACGGGCTTGGTGGAATCAGCGGGGAAAGAAGACCCTGTTGAGCTTGACTCTAGTCTGGCGCTGTGAAGAGACATGAGAGGTGTAGAATAAGTGGGAGGCCGGGCGCGCGTTCGGTGGTGCGGGGCGACCCGCCTGCCGGCGTCCCGGCCATCGGTGAAATACCACTACTCTGATTGTGTTTTCACTTACCCGGTGAGGTGGGGTGGTAAACCCCAAGGGGGGCTCTTCCTTCTGGCGCCCACCCCCGGGGTCGCTAGCAGCCACTCTATTGGATAGTGAACCCCCGTTCTCCCAGTTGCTCTATCAACCGGTCTGCCTGCAGGCAAAGGAATGAGGCTGAGCACTCAGACATCTCTTAGTGACTTAATCAGCCATCCTATCTCTCTTTTCCCTCGAGGGCCCCTCAATACATACAGTATCCTCCGCACACCAGCAGGTCCTTTTCTGTGTCCGCAGGAGGCAAACCGAGACAAGGAGAGCTCCTCTGGGAAAATCCCAGGGTGAGCTTTGGAGGTCCGTCTATGCCTCTCTGCCTCTGTGGGGACAGAGATGATTCCTCCTACCTGGCTCGCCAGTGCCTGTTTTGTGGAGATAAACCAAACTCCACAATTTTGTGGAAGTTGTAAATCCGGTATGTTTATTACAGCGCTGGATGCATGTGGAGATTACTCTCCTTAAAAGACATGCATGCTTCTGGGAATTTCAGGTCCCTTTTTATCCCCCTCGCAAATACATATGCATACAATTTTACAATAGGTTCATACATATTCATTTTCACAAATTTCGCCATTTCCACATTTGCCGCTAGTTCTTCTTTATCAGAAAGAATTCCAGGGTCAGGTTGACCTGCTCTCACAGCAGTCTTTCTGTCTCCCCCCCCTTATCTCTGTCCTTCACTGAAGCAGTTTTTCTGAGCCTAGGCTTCTTATGAGAACAGGCAGTCAGACTAAATATCTATGTTTTCAAACTACAGACTTAAGTCAAAGATGTACATTTCAAAGATGTACCTAAATCAAAATGAATTTCTAGTCTGGAGAATTTCTATTCTCTCTCACCACAGCCTCAGCCAGGGACCAGCTCCCAAGGCCCTTGCCATGGCAACCAGGACTGGGACCAGCTGGGATGCTCTGGTCTCCATGGGCCAGAGTATAGGAATGGGATTTCCCTATTTCCTGCTCCTGCTAAAACCGCACTGCCATTCGCTGCCCTCCTACCTCCCATGGAAAGCACAAAAGACAAAGATCCCTGTGTGGGATAAGAACAATTTACTGGGAAAAGCAACCAGATAAGGAACAAACAGGAACACTAACAACATTGATAACAGAAGGGATAAGAAAATCTATTTGCAGGGAAAACTACAACACCACTGACTGTCTCTTTCCACCCACATATTCACTCCTGCCTGGAAAGGACACCCTTCTCCTCAGGGGAGGGAGAGAGTCCCTTTCCTTCCCCTAGCAATAACCTGATATGGGAGTGAATATAATGACACAACCATGGCCAGACCCTCATGTTCTTGGACCCACATCATGTCATTGGCAGGGCCAGGAAGAGGGACAGGTGTCTTCCCAGCATTGATGACAGGGAACATGGATCACCAGGGTTCATCCCAACGGGGGTTGTCCAATGGGAGATGAAGCTGGAGCAGTACAAGAAGCTTTTCCTGAAGTTGGGGCATTTACAGGGCTTCCCTTACCGGTGCCTCTGTTGGTGTTTGATCAAGTGAGACCTCTGGGTGAAGCTCTTCCCACACTTGGGACACTCGTAGGGTATCTCCCCAGTGTGGATGCGCCAGTGGGTGATGAGCTGGGAGTTGCGGATGAAGCCCTTCCTGCAGTCAGGGCAGCGGAAGGCCTTCCCCTCTGTGTGAATCTGCTCATGCAGAAGGAGATGGAAGCTGGTGTGAAACCTTTTCTGACACTCTGAACACTCGTAAGGCTTTTCCTCAGTGTGGATGCGTTGGTGGGTGACGTGTGCGGAGCTGCACCTGAAGCCCTTCACACACTCCAAGCACTTGTAGGGCCATTGCCCAGCGTGGATCATGTGGTGGCAGATCAGGGTGCTGCTCTGCCTGAAGCTCTTCCCACACTCCAAGCATTTGTAGGGATTCTCCCCGTTGTGAAGCTGCTCATGCACTACCAGCTCCAAGACATGGCTGAAGCTCTGTCCACCTTCCTGGCCCAGGGTGGGTCTTTCCTCCTCAGAGCACCCTGGGCTGGGTTTGGAGCCCCTCCTCCTGTGGGATCTCCAGGGCTTTTCCTCTCCGTTGGAGTCCTGCGTAGTAGAGGCGCTCAAAGTGGCCTCTTCCATGAGATTCTGCTGTGGGGATTTGTCCTTCCTGGTCTCCATCCTCAGCTTCTTGCCTGCGGGTGGAAGGACAAGGACTGGATGAGATTTGCCTCTGTGCCACAGCGAGGGGGAAGGAGATTCCCCCAGTGCATCCCCAGCAGGATGGCATTGGCAGTGGAGTTGTCCTGCAGCTGGGGGCCATGCTGGGCTGGGAGATGGAGCAGGAAAGAGGGGGAACGGGGCACTGACTTCCTCCTCACCCGCCTGGGTGTCCGGGGGCATAGTCTCAGTTTGAAAAGACAGGTGTCTGCTAAGGAAGGCAAGAACCTCCCTTGAAATGGAAAATATTAATCCCCTCCCTCTGAATTGTTATATGTTTAAAATTAAGGGGGTCTCAGGCAAAAATATGGGACTAGTTAAAACAGTTATTGACTAGAAAAAATTTAAAAACACAAATGCACCTGTACAAAAAAACCCCACTAACTGAATCAGAGTATAACCTTACACCATGTGGGTCAGGGTGATGGTAGCACTCCCATTATATGGTGGCTGCAGAGCTCCTGCAGTTACAGATGTGATTCAGTTGGGATCCTGTAGAAGGGTGGAGTTGTCCTCTGAAGGTCAGTGGTGGTGTTGTTGGGTCTGGTCTTTCTCTGGGAATTCTGTGGAGAAGAAAGCTGCTTCTTCCTCTGGGAATTCTGTGGATAAGAAAGCTGCTTCTGTGAGAATCCAGTGGGAAAGGCTGGCTGTGGAGTTCCAAGGCTGAGCTTATAGCCAGGTAGGAATGCTTGGCTCCTCCCCCTAGGCAGAGCATCTCACAATGGGATGATGGAATTTTTATCAGTCATATAGTATCACTCAATGGCCCATTAAGAGAAGATATTTCCCAGAGGGGGCACTGGTTGTAGAAGAGATAAAGAAAACTGCTCATTTCACAGATGATACCTGCCCCACTTCTAACAGATGGGAATTGACAAACCCCCAGCTACATCTTGCAACCTGAAACAGGCATCTCCATCTTCCTCACAGCCTTCTCCTCTGTAGGGGGTTGAGTTAACTTATGTATTGTAAGTATATGTATGGCAGTGAAAGATCTTTGTATTGTATTAGTGACCCTGCCCTGATTCTAGTTATTGTAAATGGGCTGCAGCTGTGATGTCCTTGATTGGGCAGCAGCTGTAGCCCATGGAGGTAGCTGAGATAAAAGGGGCGGGGTGGTCAGGGAGAGCCAGGGAGAGGAGCCCTGACCGAGAAGCAACAACACCATTGCTGTGAAGATCTGCCATGAGAAAAACACCCAGAAGGTATGAGACTCAGGAAATATAATTATGCAACAACACGAATACAACATCTGGTGACCCCGATGTGATAAAGATCTGCGAACAAACATCGAAAGAAGGTATGGAATCCCCTGGACAGCTGAGAGCTGGGACTATAGAAGTAAAGACAGCTGCGAGCTGTGGAAGCCTGAGAGCTGGGACTATAGAAGTAAAGACAGCTGCGAGCTGTGGCAGCCTGAGAGCTGGGACAGATATGTGTATTGTAGTTGTAGGGTTGTTAGAAGTAAAAGAAAAAAAAAGAAAAAAAAAAAAAAAAGGAGAGAAAAAAAAAAAGGAAAAGAAAAAAAGAAAAAAAAAAAAAAAAAAGGAGGATATGTATATATTCTATGTATGAGCTGTGGCAGCCTGAGAGCTGGGACTAGACAGCTGCGAGCTGTGGCAGCCTGAGAGCTGGGACAGATATGTCTATGGTAATTGTAAAATTGCTAAAAGAAAAGGGGGAAATGTAGGGGGTTGAGTTAACTTATGTATTGTAAGTATATGTATGGCAGTGAAAGATCTTTGTATTGTATTAGTGACCCTGCCCTGATTCTAGTTATTGTAAATGGGCTGCAGCTGTGATGTCCTTGATTGGGCAGCAGCTGTAGCCCATGGAGGTAGCTGAGATAAAAGGGGCGGGGTGGTCAGGGAGAGCCAGGGAGAGGAGCCCTGACCGAGAAGCAACAACACCATTGCTGTGAAGATCTGCCATGAGAAAAACACCCAGAAGGTATGAGACTCAGGAAATATAATTAAGCAACAACATGAATACAACACTCCTCCATGCCACCAACGATTGGGAATGGAAAATCCTGGTTCTGGAGAAACAAGGGTTTAGCACAGATTGAGATTGAATGTCCCTCTGCCCAAGTCCATCTCTAAAAGTAACCGGCCATCTGCGCTCCATAAAAACCTCCCAAACATCAAGGTTCAGCTCTGAAAATGCTTCCCAGGAGTTGCCTGTCTCTGGTCTCTCCCCTTTGGTGTTTCAGGGTTGCCCCCTGTCCCAGCTGGTGTGGGTCACACTTGGATTGGGGGTCCCCTGTCTACTTGGTCCCTGCTCTCCGCTGCTGGAAGTCCCAAGAAGCAAAACATTTCCCCTTTTTCCATCTCCTCATTTAGGGATGCTGGGGGGTTTTGGGATCCTAGGGTCCCTACTTTCCTAATTCTCTGCTTTGGAGTGCAGGGGATCCCAGGAGTCCCTCCTTTCCCTCTCCAGGGTCTTGAGGCTCCTGCCAATGGCGGTGCTCCCCCCTCTCTGGGCTCCCGACTTTGGGCTCCTGGGGGACACAGGGTTCTGCTCCTCCAGGCTGCCTCTGCCGGCAGCTGCCGCTGGGACCCTCAAATGTCCCTCAAGGGGCCTTTTCCACTCAGCCTTGGACTTCTTCATTCTCCAGACATCCCCTCAAAAAAACCCAGCCCAGGGAACCCCCCAAGATATCTGGGCCAAGCTCCCCCCATCACCGGTCACCTGCGTGATGGCAGGCGGGGAAGGGGGGGTGAAGATCCCATGGATGGGGATGCGAATTCACGGAGTGCCTGACCTTGTGGTTCCTTCTGCTTTCTCTGATCCTCCTTTGTCCCTCATCTTCCTCTTCCTCCCATTCCCTCCCTCCTCCTCCCCCAGCAGCCGCCGCACCCTCGGTGGCCTGTTCACACAGCCCTCGCAGCCTGCGGCAGGAGCGGGGATAGAGCCGGGACAGGTCGGGATGGGCAGCGCGGGGCTCTCGGCTGCTCCCAGCCACTGCGGGTGGGGGGAACCCAGCCTGGGCCAAAGGAGGGGCAAACTGGGAAAACTGGGGGCTGAACATCCAAACTGGGTCTTGCTGGGGACCCTGCCTGGGCGCTGCCAGCCCTTGTGGCTCCACTCAGGAGATCCGGGAGGGGCGAATGCAGAGAGGGCTGGGGGATCCCAGGAGTTTCATCACTGGGAGGGAGTGAGCTGTACTGGGATCATACTGTGATCATATAGACAGTGACTGGATTTACCCTGGGTTTGTGTTGACATCATACTGGGATCATACTGGGAGCAGCTGGACTCCTGCTGGTGGAGACTGTGATCACAATGGTGATCACACTGTGAGGTGAATGGGATCATAGTGGATCATACTGGGACTGAGTAGGGGCCTGCTGGGTGCAATTGTGGCCCTGTTGAGGCAAATGGGATATACTGGGAGCAAGTGGGATCATGCCAGGAGCGAGTGGGAGGAACTGGGATCATGCTGGGTGCACACTGGGGGTCATTAGAAGCAACTGGCCTTCCACTGGCATGAACTCAGATTGTGCCAGGAGTGACTGGGAATATGCTGGAAGGAACTGGGATATATTGGGAGAGACTGGAACAAAAGTCAGGCTGAAAGGGAGAAACTGGAACCATGTGGGGCACAAGTGGTTCATACTGGCAGCAACTGGGACCACAGTGGGCTCATCTCTGCATTGTACTGGGACTGACTGGATTAACACTGGGAGTTTCTGAGAGTGACTGTCAACACACCATGCACATCATCCCTGGACTGGGGGTGACTGGGAGCAACTGGGAGCACACTGGGAGCAACTGGCATAATCCTGGGACTGACTGGGTTGATCTAGCTGCAGGTAACTGGGACCATCCTGGGAGTGCTTGAAAGGAACTGGGATTATTCTGGGACCATACTGGGAATGCTGGCATGTCACAAAGATCATACTAATACATAAAATTTCAATAGTCAATGCGAATTTTATTTCTATATCTTTGATTTGAAAGAAGGTGAGCAAGCAGCCTGGGGTAGCCGAGGAGTCACTGCTCCACTCATGGCACACACTACTTACAAATTCAGTAAAGTATATATACTGTTTTTAAGCTTATAAAGCATTTTCCAATGTGCTTGGTTAATACAAATGAGTTAATATCAGTAAGCTGGAATCAGCAATTTCATCATCTTTCCAGGTGGTTGTTGGCTTCCTGTCCTTCTTGTGCTCGTCTGGAGGGAGGCCCCTTCACCACTGACCACTACAATATTTTGTTAAGCTTTTTATTATACATAAGAATTTAGACACATTGCAGTCCCCTTAGCTTTACAACAAGTTCCTCTATTTTATTCTAAGCATCAGCCATCTTTCTACCTCATCTCTTTACAATACTTCCCCTATTTCAAAGCTTTATTTGGCCATAGAAAGTTTCAAAACCCTTCCTTGTATCTATCCCAAGGAATGCATCCATTTTCCACACAGCAGATACAAGCATTTGCTGATTCCATTGCAGATTGACACAAATCACAAAAACATTTTTCACAATATTTGCTCACCAAATTGACGATGTGGCGATCTGCTTCCCTTTGCTCTAGGGCATGTAGAATGTGCTGCTGGCTTATGGTGTCAAAAGCCTTGGTGATGTCCACAAATACAACACCACACCCAGGGTGTTCTCCTTTTGTGACCGAATAATGATTTGCGGGAGTTTCAGGTTTTCAGAGCATCCCACTGCTCTTATAAAGCCTCTTTGCCTTGGACTGAGGGTCAAGCCTTGGTAAGTGTGGCTGTTAAAATCCTGGAGAAGTCTTAACAAGATGGAAATGATTGGGATAAGTCTCCAGTTATTAATTTCCTTGAGGCGATCTGGTTTGGTTGACTTAGGAATCAAAACAGTCCTGCAATCCCTCACTGTTGTGTTGGGTCTGTATAAGTTGGACTGTTCTGTTCCCCCCTATCTTGTAATGGTTCTGCCCTGGTTCTCCCTTCCCTCCCTTGTGCTGCCAGTTATCCCAGCTCCTCCCCTGTCGCCTTGGAGATAAATGTACCCTGTCTCAAATCCCTCCCCGGTGCCCTGTCCGTCACTTGGTGCTCCCACCCTTCTCTCTGGAACTCTCTAGAAACATCTAACTAGAGCGTCAAGTGATTGGCTCAGGGGCCGAGGCTCCACCCTCAAGTTATCCCCATTGGTGTTCTCCCTAAGTCAATCTTTGGTATCCCACTCCCCTCTGAAACCATATTCATCCAAGGACTGACTCCTCCCCTGTGTCCCTCCCTCCTTATAAGCTGTTGCAACTTCCCCCTTTTCCTCTTCGGTTGTCGGTTTCCCCTGGGATTCAATAAACCTGCATTCTCCACAGCTGGAGAGTGCTCTCTTCTTATTTCTGCTGACTGTAGCCATAAGCCATGCCATGTCCTACCACAAGGTACTGCTACTGTTATAGCACAGAGCGTTTGACTTAGGTGCTGTCCTGAACCACGGAGATTGGGATAGTGCCCACCTACTGCTAGCGGTGCTGGAAAGCTGGCTGGGACATCCAAGAAGGACCATTTTTCTCCAGCTGGACCACTTCAGTTGTGGTGCCCAACGTTCCCCACTGCCTCTGTGCTGGGGCAGAGATCGATTGGGTTACATTACACAGGGTATCCAGCAGGACCATGAGGAGGTGCAATCTCTGCAGCAATGCCCAGTTTGTAACTATACTCTCAAAAACTGCCTTAGGAGAGTCATAGTCGCACCTGCCATTTGCTTGCACTTCATTGAATTTCTTCACTTCGACATTCAGAGAACTCGGCAGAAATCACATTGCATCAACACCCACCTCAGGCCTTTGTGATGTTTTGTTTCAATTAAACAGTCGGATTCCCCTGGTTTGCACCAGTTCTAAGCTGGCTGCTGGATGCTGGCCCAGGTGGGGCACCCACCTGGGGACCCCCCTGGTGACCTTCCCCATGTGAACCACTCAGCCGACACCTTTTCACAGCAGTTGACAGCAGGACATGGAGCGACAGATACGGCTTGATGGTAGCCAGGTGTTCCACAGCAGCTGGGAGTCTCACAGCCAGGGATAGCTTGGCAACAGGCACGGGCAGCTCCATAGCAGCCAGGAATGGCTCCGCAGCCAGGCCCCCCCATACAGTGCCAGCTTGCTCTCCCGCCGGGACCCGGCACTGTCTCGCCGTGGCTGGGCACAGCTGTAGGGGCGCTTCCAGTCACAGCAAAGCACAGAGAGGTGGTTCCACCGCAGGCAGAGATGGCTACAGGGGCAGCCGCATGGCACAGAGGAGCTGGAATCTCACAGGGGCTGGGCACTGCTTCTGCGATCTCAGCTAGCTGGTACGGCAGGCCTGGTGGAGGGGCAGCAAACCCCGCTCCATGGCCAGGCACTGTCCTGCAGGAGCAAGGCATCTCACAGTGGTGGCAGCTGGGTGCCTTGCAGCGGCTGCAGGGGCAAAGAGCCTCCCTGCTGCTACCAAGTGCTGCTTCTGGGGTTCCAGCTGTGGCAGCAGGGCACAGCAGAGTGGCAGAGTACCTGTTCAATGTGACTCTGCAGCATGACATCTCTCCACCCTCTGGATCGGCAGCAGCGCGCTCCATTGACCACCCGCGCTGCTCTTGGGCAGTTGCGGCAGTTTCTGCCAGCAGGGCAGAACAAGGGGCAGCAGAGGGCACAGCTGCACAGCAGCCAGTGCTTTCAGGCGTCTTGGCAGCCACGGCAGGGCACAGAGGGGCTGCAGGGTGCTCATTTAACACAGCCAGGCTGCTCGGGGCACCTCCAGCACTGAGCCCAGAGACGGCACACTCAGCTGACATCGCCCTCCTGCCTGGGGCAGTGGCACGGCCCCGGGTGACCAGGGGACATCCTGCTGGGCAATAACCTCTGCCAAGGGTGGCAGCACAGTCCTGGGTGGCAGCAGGGCACACCCCGGGCAGGTCACCCTCACCTGGGGAGGCTCCACGGCTCTGCCTGGTGGCCTCCTGGTGGGCTGTGCCTTCTGCATTCATCCTCTTCCCTCGTTCACCCAGCACAGCGTCTGCTCTCCCTGCTGCCTCCCCCAGTGCCCTGCTTTCACCGTTAGCCTTGGTGGAGAGCCAGTGAATGCCCCATCCTTGGAAACATTCCAGCTTGGATGGGCTCTGAGCAACATAATGGAGTGAAAGATGCCTCTGCCCGCACCCCACAGGAGGCTCTGTGGTGTCAGCTACTGGAGTGCTTGGGGTCTCCTGTAGGATGCAATTCCCCCAGAGAGCACAGAGAGAACACAAAGCACCATAGCTGGCAAGAAAACCCTCCATGGAGATGGGAATATTCTGGATCAACAGGCTCAAGCTGCTGAGTTTTGCCCCCTTGTAGATGGACACAAGTTTCAGAAGTGACTGAGAGCCAGGAGGCCCCACAGTGTCTCTGAGTCCTCTTGGTTTCCTGAGATCACACAGTGTCCCAGTGTCCCTTTGGTTCCATGAGGCCCCACAATGTCACAAGGATCCCTGGACACCACAAGGTTCTGGGAGATCCCAATGGATTGTTGGTTCCAACTGGCCTCACTGAGTCACAAGGGCCTCTGGATTCCATGAGACCCCACAGTGTCACAGTGTGCCTTTGGTTCCACAAGCCACAGTGTCACAACGGTTCCTGAGCATCTTTAGGCACCAGAGTCTCAGAGCATCCCCTCAGTTTCATGAACTCCACAGTGTCACAATGTCCCCTTGGTTCCATTTATTTCTGCAGTGTCACAAGGATTCCTGGAAAGAATGAGGCCCTGAGGTATCACAATGTATGGTTCCATGAAGTCCCAGAGTTTCAGTCTCCTCTTGGTTCCATGGATTCTACAAGACCCTGGAGTGTCACAGGGCCCCTATAGTCCCATTGTCACAATGTGACAATGTCCCCAGGAGGCACTGCAGTGTCACAGAGGAGCAGCACTGGAGTGGGCACAGCACCAGGGGAGGTTTGGCAGTGTTCCCATATCTGTGACACAACAGTGGTGGCAACACCAACGTTCTCCTCTCTATGATACCACAGATGTTCAAGATCAAGCATTGCCCTGTCAGTGACATCCCAGTGGTGGCAACCTCAAAGTTCCCCTGTCTGTGACATGACAGCAGTGGCAATACCAATGTCCCCCTGTCTATGACACCAAAGAAATTGCAACCCCAGCGTTCCCCTCTCTGTGACACCACAGAGGTGGCACCCGCATCGTTTTCCTCTCTATGACAGCACCACAGTGGCAACCCCTATATTGCCCTCTCAGTAACACCACAGGGGTGGCAGCCCCAAATGCTCCCCTTGTGACACCACAGTAGTGACTTCCCCGCATTCCCCTCTCTGTGATACCACTGAGTTGGCAGTTCCAACATTGACTTCTGTAGGACACCACAGGGGTAGCAGCCCCAAGATTACCCTGTCTTTGAGCCCACAAGGATGGCAGCCCAAACATTCCCCTCTCTATGATACCGCAGCAGTGGGAGCTCCAGAAATCCCCTGTCTGTGGAACCCTAGCAGTGTCAGCCCCAACATTTCCCTCTCTGTGACACCATAGTTGTGGCAGTCCCAAGTCCCCCTCTCTGTGACACCACAGCAGTGGAAGTCCCAGAGTCCCCTGTCTGTGACACCGCCACTTTGGCAGCCCCAACATTCTCCTCTCTATAACTCTACAGCAGAGGCAGCCCCAATGTTCTCCTCTCTATGACTCCACAGCAGAGGCAGCCCCAGCATTCTCATGTGTATGATACCACTGTGGTGGCAGCCACAACGTTCCCCTCACTGTGACACCTCAGTGGTGGCAGCCCCAGTTGTACCTTCTATGACACTACAGCAGCAGCCGCCCCAACATTCCCCTCTCCATGACACCAATGCTGTGGCAGTCCTGTTGTCCCAGTCTCTGTGACACCACAGTGGTTGCTACCCAAAGATCCCCTCTCTGTGACACCACAGCTGTGGCAGCAGCGCTAGAACACAAGCAGCAGCCGTGGAACAGCAGGGGAGCAGGGGAGGAGCAGAGAAGGAGCAGTGGAACAGTGGTAGATGAGCAGTGTTGGAGCAGCAATGGAGCAGTGGTGCAGGAGCTGAGGAACCGTGCTGAAACAGCACAGCACAGCTTTTGAGCAGCAGTGGAGTGAGCATGGAAAAAGCAGAACAGTGGTGGTACAGGAACTCCAGCCATGGAAGAGTGGTGGCACAGGAGCTACAGCCATGGAACAGTGGTGGCACAGGAGCTACAGCCACGGAGGAGTGGTGGCACAGGAGCTAGAGCCATGGAACAGTGGTGGCACAGGTGCTACAGCCATGGAACAGTGGTGGCACAGGAGCTACAGCCATGGAACACCGTGGCACAGGAGCTACAGCCGTGGAACCGTGGTGGCACAGGAACTGCAGCCATGCAACAGTGGTGGCACAGCCCCGCAGCTGTGGAGCGGCGCCTGAGATGCCGAAGCTGTGGGACACAGAGCGGCTCCCAGCGCTGTGTCCTGCAGGAGCCGCCCCACACACACCAGAGCGATGCCCCTCAGGCTGAGCCAGAGCTGAGGGCAGAGGCAGGAATTGCTTCCGGGCTGTGGAAGGCGTGGATCGAGTGCATTTAATGGTGACCTGGGGATTTGATTCTGCTCATTGCGGCTGCTTTTGTGCTGTTGGGAGCATTCCAGTTCATGTGAAGTCATGAACTCAGGAGAAACTTGGGACAAAAGGAATCAAAGTGCCTTCTGTCCTGCTGTCTTGGTTTGGAAAGACAGGTGCCTGCTAAGGAAGTCAGGAGCCTCCCATAAAATGGAGAATGTGAACCCTCCCCCTCTGAATTGTTATGATTTTAAATTAAGGGGCTCTCAGGCAAAAAATAAAAAGTATGGGAGCAGGAAATAACAGTTATTTCATAGGGAAGAAAATAAAAGGATAAAATAAACAATGCAGTAAATTAAAACAACACTGACAGAGTCAGAACACAACCTGACACCCTGTTGGTCAGGGTGCTGGTAGCAATCCAACTGGAAATGTGGCTGCAGTCCTCCTGGAGTGTCAGGTTCTGTTGGAGCAGGGGGTACTGTAGAAAAGGGTGTAGTCTTTCTCTGAAGATCCAGTGGAAAAAGAGGCAGCTGCTGTTCCTCTGGGAAATCCAGGGGAGAAGTTGTGCTGCTATTCCAGAATCTCCAGGTTCTATCTGGCTAGAATGCTTAGCTGTTCCCTCTGGGCGGAGCATCTCCCAATGGGATGCTGTAGTTCTTATCAGCCATGCAGTGACATTCAATAGCCTGTTATCAGCAGGTGTCCCCCCAGGAGGGAGGAGTGGTTGTGGAAGAGATAAGGAAAACTGCCATACAGATGGCAAATAGAATCCATCTTGCCTTGCAGTCTGGGACACCTGCAGAGGAAGACAACTTGGTAGAAGTTGAATGATTTCTGATTTGGGAAATAATTAAAAAAAAAGTGGGTCAGTTATTGGCCTGTGGTTTGTTCTCATCCAGAAAAATGTTCCAAAGTACTGCAATTTGGCATTAAAAACCAGGAACGTGCCTCTTCATCTGGATATTGCGCATGGACTACAGAGCTATTTGTGGTCATTGTGATAGGAAAACAACTGGAGATCCTTTCCCAATGTAACTCTTTCTTCCTGTCTCTGGGATTAGGCCTCCAACACCCGATGTTAGAGTCTTCTTTCCATAATCTGCTCCTTTGGAGTTGGGATGTGACAAATCAGTGGGAGGAGGGAGAGACCTTTACAACTGCAAACTTTGTTTTTATAGTCTCTGGATTTCCAATGCTTAGAAACTGTCATGTTTTCAACTGTCTGAACAAATCCCACATTTGTCACTTTTTCCCTGGCAGAAAACCTTCCTTTGGCCCTATTTAGGAACTGACCCTGGGAAACACCTCATTCCAGATGCTTTTTTGTTGGTTTTACTAAAAGATGCCAAGAAAATCAGCAAACGGGGCAGGGATGAGAGAAAGGGAAGAAACAATTCCTTTGTTTTCCTTGTGGGAACTCTCCTCTAGAGGTTGTGCTTCAGCCAGAGACTTCCCAGGCCAAGAGCTGAAGGAAGCAATTCAGCTGAGGCAGCTGAGGCATCTCCTCCCTGGTCTGTAGCCTTGGGGCTGGGTAGGGACACGGTGCCCCCCTTGCACCGCCTGGAATGGGGGATTCCTCCTGCCTCTGCCAGGTGCTCCTGATCCTGGCATTAGCCCTGGCCTGGCTGCTCCTGCTCTGAGCTCCCTGCCTCGGGCATTGCTGGTGCTGGAGGGCAGGAGGGAGAGATTCAGTGCAAACCTGGGAGGTGCCAGTGGGCTCAGAGATGTGTGGAGGTGACAGTGACAGAGTGACACAGGGAGGTGCAGAGGGACACAGGGACAAGACAAAACCCCAGGGAAAACCTCTTGGAAATCTGGGGGACTTTGAGTGTAAAATGCACACAGACACAGAGACACAGAATGCTGCAAAGCATTTTCCAGCTGTCTTAGGTTGGACATGGGGCGTGTATTCTATTCCTATCTGATGGGGCAGTTACCTTCTGTGAATTGGGCAGTTTTCTTTATCTCTTCCACAACCCATCCTCCCTCCTGGGAGATATCTTCTGTTAAGGGGCCATTGAGTGCCACTGCATGACTGATAAAATTCCATCATCCCATTGTGAGAAGCTCCGCCCAGAGGGAGGAGCCAAGCATTCCTACCTGGATACAATCAGAGGGCTGGAAGACCAGAGTCAGCCTTTTCCACTGGATTCCCGGAGGAAGATCAGGCCCAATACCACCACCACTAGATCTTCAGAGGAACACTCCACCCTCCTACAGGATCCCTGCATCAACAGAGCCACGCCAGTCACTGCAGGCGGACTGTAGCCACCGTTTATTGGGACTGCCACCACCACTGTGCCCCACATGGTGTCAGGTCGTATTCTGAATATGTCAGTGTTTTTTCTTTGTACTATTGCATTTATATTTTAATTTTCCTGCTATAGAACTGTTATTCCTAGTCCCATATCTTTTGCACTGGAGCCCCATAATTTCAAAATTATAAGAGTTCGGAAGGAGGTTGTTTACATTTTTCCATTTTAAGGGAGGTTCTTGCCTTCCTTTGCAGACACCTGTCTATTCAAACTGCGACAATATCCCCAGACACCCAAGTGAGGAGGAAGTCAGTGCCCCTTTCCCCCTCTCTTCTGCTCCATCTCCCAGCCCAGCATGGCCCCCGGCTGCAGGACAACCCCACTGCCAACGCCATCCTGCCGGGGATGCACTGGGGGAATCTCCTTCCCCCTCCCTGTGGCACAGAGGCAAAACTCATCCAGTCCTTGTCCTTCCTCCCGCAGGCAAGAAGCTGAGGATGGAGACCAGGGAGGAGAAATCCCCACAGCAGAACCTCATGGAAGAGGCCACTTTGAGCGCCTCTACTGTGCAGGAATCCAATGGAGAGGAAAAGTTCCAGAGGTCCCTCAGGAGGAGGGGCACCAAACTCAGCCTGGATTGCTATGAGGAGGAAAGACCCACCCTGGGCCAGGAAGGTGGACAGAGCTTCAGCCACATCTTGGAGCTGGTGGTGCATGAGCAGCTTCACAATGGGGAGAATCCCTACAAGTGCTTGGAGTGTAGGAAGGTCTTCAGGTGCAGCTCTGAGCTCGTCACCCACCAACGCATCCACACCAGGGAACGGCCTTACAAGTGCCTTGAGTGTCCAGAAATGTTTCACACCACCTCCATTCTCGTCAGGCACCAGTGGATTCACACAGAGGAGAGGCCCTTCAACTGCCCTGAGTGCTGGAAGGGCTTTAGAGAAAACATCAGCCTTGTTACCCACTGGTGCATCCACACCAGGGTGAGGCCCTACGAGTGTCCCAAGTGTGGGAAGAGCTTCAACCAGAGCTCTCATTTGACCAAACACCAACTGAGGCACTGGTAAGGGAAGCCCTGCAAATGCCCCCACTGCAGAAAAAGCTTCTTGCACTGCTCCAGCTTTATCCCCCATTGGAGGATCCCCTTTGGGAAGAGCCCTGGTTATCCATGTTCCCTGTCATTAATGCTTGGAAGACACCTGTCCCTCTTCCTGGCCCTGCCAGGAAACTGACCAGAGCAACAGGGGGCTGGGGAGGGTTGCCATGGAAACTGTCCAGAGCAATGGGTTCTGGTGATGGGTGCCTGCTAAGGAACTGAGTTGCCACAGGCACTCAGAGGGGTTCCATGGGAGGCGCCCTGATGTTTTAAGATTTTCTAAGATATTGACATTCTTGTAGCGAACTTTCTCACACACTTGCTGTAAATAACTCATTGTTTTGCATTCCTTTATGGAGGAGGAGAAAGCTGATGGAGTCTTGGTTTGTCCAGGGTCATTGGAGAGGTGGCACTGTCACCCTCCTATCCACTGTCACTCTTGGGAAACTATAAATGTTGGAGTCAGAAAATTAACTTCCCTTTTTTTTTCACCATGACAACAGCGATGTGTGCTTGTGTTCTTTCATGTCCCATAGCAACACATGGGTGTCGCAGACATTTTTCCACAGAAATCCTTTCTTTCAGATTTCTGTGTCTTCTGGAAGGCAGAGGCCTCAGAAGGGAAGGGAAACAATTGTTATCAGCTGCTGTGGAATGCAATAGGATTCACCTTGATTGGCTCATTTTCTATGTTTATAATTAAGGGCCAATCACCAGTGCAAGTTAGGGGACTGAGTCCCTGGACACAACTTTGTTTGGGATTCTTTCTATCTATTCTTAGCTTAGCTAGCAGCTCTGCAAACCTCTCTCTATATTCTATTTAGTATAGTCATAATGTATTATATATCATATCTTAATAAATCAAGCCTTCTGATCAAGATACAAGATTCACCGTCTCTCTATCACCAGCTGCGACCCACACAGGCGTGGCAATACATGGGGACATTCCAAGAGTCTCCAGGATGTTCAAGACCTGGAATGTCCCACACAGAGACAGGAGCTCCATGGAGACCTCCCAGGGTTTTCTGGGGGGTGGTAAAGAGCCCTGTGGTCAGAGGCAGTCACAGCCATTCCATGGTGACATCCCAGGGCACCTTGGGCTGCAAAGGCACCGATCTGTCACAGGCACTCACGGGGGCTCCACGGTGACATCCCAGGAGTCCCCAGGCTGCCAAAGAGCCAGGATGTCCTGGACACTCACAGGGGTTCCTGTCATGGGCACAGTGGGAGCTGCAGGCAAAAGCTTTGTTTCTTTCTTGAAGAAACTCCTGCTGAGTCATGGGATGGAGAAATGACCCACAGCAGCCACCATAGAACCCATAAAACACTCCAGAACCCCTAGACTTCTAAAATTTCTTCTCAGAGAGGAGACTGGGAGTGGCTGGATCCAATCCCAGCCCCAGACATTGAGAAAGGTGCAAAAGATTGGACAGGGGGAATTGAACTTGTCCCACAGGATTCATGATGGAATACCTGAGAGATTTCTAGAAATACAGCTCTGATTGATTCTGATCATGATTAGACAGAAAGATCTTGATCAGAGTTATTTCCTCCACAGCACTGGAGCTCTAACAATTAGAATATTCTGCTCTAGGCAGCAATTTTGAAGTCAACAGAGCCTTGCTGGAGTTCTTGGAGCCCATTGCAGGCAGAGCCTCCTGCTCCAGCAGGAGCTGCCTTTCCTGTGCCATGAGCAGGGCAGGTCCTGCTGCAGGAAAAGCCCCGGGTCAGCCCCAGCACAGGGAAGGGCTCGGGCACAAGGGCAGAGCGCCGTGCTGGGAGCTGTGCCAGGGAGAGCCTGAGGCACCAAAGGCACCTTGGCAGCAGCAGCTGCTTGCAGGCCATGGCCAGAAGCCTCCCTTGGCAGCCTGGCCTGGTGGCCACCACTGCAGAGCTGCTGCCTCAGGGCTCATTCCTGGCTGGGCTTGAAAAGCCACTTCTGCTCCAGAAGCCTGAATGGGAAGCCATTGGCCCCAGCACCTTGAGGACAAGATATTAATGACAAAACTCTTCATGCCAGCAGAGCCAAGGCAGGGGCAGAGGAAAGGGGATAGCCAGGCCCAGGGGACACGGCTGCCATGGTGATGGCTGTGAGGCCACTGCCCCTGCAGCAGCCTGGCTGCCCTCAGCAGACATTCTGGCCAGAAGCCTTGTGAGGGCACCCAGCACAGCAGAGAACACACACTACGGGAATTCTGTTCTTGGGGTGGGGAGGGTTTCACTGGGTCAGGCTGCACAAAGCTCCTGCTCTTGGACAATTCCTGGGATAGGGCATCCAATTCTCTAGAAAAACAGCTGCAGTTTCATGCCACTTTCATAATTGTAGAATATTTCTTCCTTCTAACAAATGTAAATCCACCCTCATTCAGTTTAAAGATATTGACCCTTTTTCTGTCATGGCATGGCAAGATTTGGGAGAAAATAACTTTGACCACAATTTTTCCATTTTCACAGACCTTATTTTTTTTCCAAAAATCTCCCAGGATGGGGTTTTGGAGGCCTCACCACAAAACCAGCAGGGGTAGTCTGCAGGCTCTGGGCTCAGTGGTGTGGAGACTGAGGAGAGAACAGGAGTAGCCTGGGAGGGATGGAAGGCTGGTTTCAGAGGGGCTGGAGCTTTTCTTCATAGTGGGAATGACCCTGAAAAAGACATAATAGCACCAAGAGCAGCTGGGGAGGTGCAGAGTGGACACCAGGAGAAAGGAATTTCCCTCTCAGGGCAGGGCTGTGGTGCAACACGTCCCCAGCTGTAGCCTGGAGCAGCCCAAGGCTCTGTGTGGGCAGGCAGGGGCAGGCAGGAGGCAGAGCTGTCAGCAAAGGAAGGGCCCAGCCAGGTGGGGCAGCCGGGGGATGCCGACAGCCTGCAGGGACAGAGGTGCAGGGCAGGGACAACCTGGGCTGCACAGGGATGGGCAGCAGCTGCAAGACAGCCCTGCCAGAGCCAACTCCTGCAGCACTTTGGCCATGGCTGCTGGCCCTGGGCCTGAGGCCATGTGAGAGTGTCCAAAATATCCTTCATTTTTGCCTCACGGTTGCCATGAAGAGAGACCACCGAAAAATTAAAAACTGCTGAACCAGTGGGGAGGGAAAATCATGTGCCTCTCAGCTCACTGTTCCTAGAGGTGTTGTTTTCTATACGCGACACTGAACTCGAAGGAGCACCATGCCCTTTTTCCTGAACAATGGTCCTGGAATTTCTCTCTGCCTCCTGGCCTGGCTGGTTTGAGCTTTAGCGTGGTCCCTCCTCTAAGAGAAGACCCCTCTAGCCTGTTCCCAACCATCGTGATAGACAAGTAGAGATGTAGGCCTCTTCATCAAGGACCCGAGACATGAAACCCCTGTGTGAGAAGGCCCCCTCTCACCTTCTTCCAGAGACTGGGACTGAAACCCTCCCAACTTGGGGGAGATGTGCAGGAGGCGGGGAGGAAAGCTGCCCAGAGCAAGCACAGGTGCAGGCACTGGGCCATGAAAACAATGGTTCTCGCTTGCTGCCTGGCTCAATTTTGTGTACCCCTGAACAAATACTATTCTTTCCCCCTGAAGACCTTTGTTTCGCTTGTGAAATTCATTCCCCCTTCCCCCAACGAAAAATAGTATAACTTGGGGTTCAGATGAACTGTGCCTCCAAGATCTCCCTGGATGTGGCCTGGCAGACTCCATCGACTGGATCCCGAAGGATAACGCAGCACCATGTTTGGTAGCTATAACCCACCCCTCCTCTTTCTCCCTCTTTTCCTTATTTTCTCCTTTGTTCCCCTGGCTCCCCTCACCAATGCTTTTCTGTTGTGGTTATTTCAATAAAATTGCACTTGTTGATTGTTACTGCAAATCCCCTGTGCCGTGTTGGTGTTTTTTGCACCCTGAGATCACCCCTACGAACCATCACATCATCCATTCACTAGGACGGATCATGACAAATGGTCTCCATGATTCCATGGGGCCTTGCAATGTCACAATGATCTCCATGGATCCATGGTGTCCCTCAGGATCACAACGGCTCTTTGGCTCCACGAGGCCCTGAAATGCAGCAATGGCCTCTTGGTTCCACAAAGCCCCGCTGCTTCACACTGGCCCCTTGGGACCATGCAGCCCAACAGAGCCGCAATGATGTCCTTGTTTCCACGAGGCCCCACAGTGTCACAATGGTCCCTTGGATCCATGGTACTCTGCAGTGTCACAATTGCCCCTGCATGTCACAAGGCTCAAAAAAGTCACAATGGTCTCCATGTTTCCTCAAGACCCCACAGTGTCACAATGGCCCCATGGATTCCATGGTACTCACAGTGTCACTATGATCTCCTTGGTTCCACAAGTTCCTACAGTGTAACGGGCTCCACAAGGGCCTGCAATGTCACCATGGCCCATTGGCTCCACAACGCCCCGCAGTGTCACAATGGTCTCCATAGGAAGGAAACAAGTGAGCCCCAATGTGCAGGGGCAGATGAGAGGCAGTGACCAGAGGCCAAGGCTAGCCAGACTTGACTGTATTAGCAGATTTTATCTGGGAGCAACCCGTGGATATAGGGAATTTTAGAGGTGGAATCCTAATTTCAGCCATGGGAGGCTAGACAAGAAAGACAGTTCTTTTCCATAGGAATAAAAGCACAGAGCCCCAGTGCCTCATGGTCAGATGGGAAGTGGCCCTTGGCATGGCTAATTCAGTGGGACCTGTCAGACAGCCCCCAGGAGGCCAAACCAGGCAGACCTGTTCCATGTTCCCCTGATTTCATGGAGTCCCATACTGTCACAATGGTCCCCTTGATTCCATGAGGTCTTGCAATGTCACAATGGTTTCTTGGTTTCATGAGGCCTACATGGCTCCATGCGGTCCTGCTGTGTCACATTGGCTCCTTGTTCCTATGGGCCCCACAGTTTGATCATTGACCCTTGCTTCTATAGGGCCTCTGAGTTGCACAATGGTCTCCTTGATTCCGTGAGGTTCCATAGTCTCACCGTGGTGATCTTGGACCCACATTGTCACAACTGACCCATGGTTTCATGAGGTTCCGTAGTGTCACCATGGTCGCTGTCAGAGGCTGGATGAGATCAATGTCCCGAGACACCTTGGGATGCTCGGAATGCCCGTGTGGGGCCAGGGCCGGGTCAGGCCTTGGTTTGTGGTGGGACAGAGCCCCGCTCCCAGCCCTGGCCTGGCAGAGCTGTCAATCACACAGCAGGGGGTGATGTTAACCCAGCTCTGCTTAGCCCAGCTGTTAATCAATCAATCACACACTAGCAGCTGGTGCTACCCTGGCTCTGATTGGACAAGCAACTGGCATTCCCACCCCAGGGGCGGGCCCATGAGCGCCCAGGGCCTTAAAAGCCAGCGCACAAGGCCAGGCCAGGATGTGGATCCTGCCTGTTTCTGGGGTTTTCTGTGTTAGTGATGCTGGAACCTGAGCAGTTGGTACCTATGTGCATGTCCTTTACCTTCTATGGATCTTCTGTCTTTCTGTTGTTTCCTATTTCTTTTTCTAATCCTACTTAGCTGGAACATTTTTGGGTAACTTAACATCTTAAGGGATAAAGGTTTTTAGATTCAATTTGCTAAGTTATTGAATTTAATGCTATGATAAGGGTTTCATATTGAAGTGGATGTTGTATTAAACCCTTTGCAAAAGTTCCTTGATTGTCTATATTTTGCCAGTAAAATTTTGGGTCCTTTTGACCTCTTAGCTCTATTGATCAGAGCACTGTGCTGGTGTCAGTGAGGCTGTGGGTTCAACCCTGTGTGGGCCATTCACTTATGAGCTGGACTTGATGATCCTTCTGGGTCCCTTCCTATCAAGAATATTCTTTGCATCTGGCCATGTTGATAATATCTGGTTGGTGTTTCTCCTGTGCACCAAACTCGAGTCAAGGAACCTTTGGTTACCCCCAGCATTTCAGTGTTCTGGGGTGTTGCAGCCCTGCAGGCTCACAATGGCCTCTTGTTTCCATGAGGCCCCACAGCGTCACACTGGCCCCTTGGTTCCATGGGCCCCAACAGTGCCACAGTGATCCTCTTGGTTCCACAACTTCCCACAGTGTCCCACTGGCCCCTTGGTTCCACGGGCCCCAACAGTGCCACAGTGATCCTCTTGGTTCCACAACTTCCCACAGTGTCCCACTGGCCCCTCAGTTCCATGAGGATCTGGAGTGTCACATAGGTTTATGGCATTTGTCCTTGCTGCCCTTCACATCCCCCTGGCCCACAAACAGCCCTGAGCCAGCCGTGAGGCACAGGCCCTGCTGTTCCAGGCTGGGCTCAGGGCTTGGCCTTTCTGCTTCCCCCAACCAGCCCAGGCCTTGCTCAGCACTGCAGTTCCCTGCTCAGAGCCTTGGGCTCCCTGCAATCCTGGCCTCAAGGATCTGCTCTCAGCAGTCCCTGGGCAGCCTTTGGCACTCCCTGCCCTCAGTGGGGCCCAGCCGTGCTCCAAGGCACTTGGAGTTTTGCTGCTGACTCCTTGAGCAGCTTCTTCATCCTTCTCTCAGTGCCTGGGGGTCATGGACTCAGCCACAAACCCACCATGGGGATCATGAAAATACAGAATGCCCTCAGGGGGTCTTTGTCTCCTTTCCATTGTCTTTGAGTCTCCAGGGCTTGTGCAGTGATTGGAGTCAGTTTGGAGTTCTGTTCAAGAGGATGATTTCAAAGTGCACCTCATGATTTTTAGTTTTTTAATCATGAGTACTGTTTTTTATTTTTCAGTTCATTGAAGAGCTGATAGACGTATTCCCCAAGTGATCTTGATGCTGAATGTCTCCTTAGGAGGTCTGGGCACAGAGAAGAATGACACCCTTGCAAGCTGACTCTGTTTGGACAACCTGCTCCTCATCCCCAGCCTCACCATGTCTGACATCATCCACCTGCAACTAACATCCAAAAATATAAAAAAAATTAATGGAATTTATTCTTTATTTTTAATATTTTTTCAATTAAATGTACTTATTGTATTTATTTCTTATTTGTAATAATAGTTGTTTCATTTTTATTACCTAATTTTATATTTATATCAAAAATCTATGCGTGTTTAGCAACCAATAAAATTAATGGTAACTGGTTCTAAGTATCACAATTCCCTTCATTCACTAATTCACGTCTATTAGTTATTAATTTTTACCCTCTTTCTGCTACTTCACCCTATGTTTAGTCATTTTGTAATCTTTTAATCATGTTTTTCTCACGCATGGTTCAAGGGGGCACTTGGGCTTACTCAGAGATAATTTTGGGGCACATTTGGGGCAGTTTTGGGTCTGGGGAGGGAATTCAGAGAGAACTTGAGCATCGGGAGAACACTTGGGGGAGCCGGGTGGGAAATGGGGGGTGGGGGAAGGCACTCAGGGATGCTGAGGGACAATTCGGGGTCCAGAGGACCCCTTGGGGATGCAGGGGGGCCCTTGGAGGTCAGGGAGGGGAATTTGGGGCCCTTGGGGGTCCGGGCGGGCCCTTGGGGGGCTCTAACGGGGCTCTCTGGGCGCGGGGGTGAAGGCGGAGCGCTAATGGCGCCCTGCAGAGCGCGGGGTGTGACGGGAAATGAAGTCTCGGCTGCATTCAAACGCCACGAGCGCCGCGGAGCATGATGGGAGCTGTAGTCCCGGAAGTAGCTCCACTGCAGCACTTGGGGGTCCGGGGAGCCAGTTGTGGGTGCTGGCGGCCACTTCGGGCCTCAGGGGACACCTGCGAGGAACCTATGGTGCCAGGAAGCCCTTGGGGGACACCTGGAGAGTCGTTATGGGTCCCTTTGGGGCACGGAACATGACGGGACTTGTACGGCCGGAATGGGTTATGTCGGGGCTCTGGGGTCGCAGGGCATATTGAAGATGGTGGTCCGGCTACAAAGACGCTCTACGGTGCGCAGAGCATCACGGGAGATGAAGTCTCGGCTGCAATGGCGCTCAGTGGATGCCGCGGTGCATGATGTGAGCTGTAGTCCCGAAAGGACCCATTGCTCGCTGTCATCCTCCCCAGCCCATTCCATCATTCCAGAGGCTGGTCCATCACAGGGGATGTCCTAAATCCACTCGGTGCCTGCTTCTTCCCCAGGTGTCTGTAAGGTTGCTTTGGCAATGAGTACCACACTCTGATTAAATTCTTTCATGGGGCACCTGTGCCCATAGCACCCATTTCCAAGCTCAGGACAGTGTCCCAGGCAGTGACATGGGACACAGGGTCTGTCTGCAGTCATCCAGGGGTTGTTCTCGCCACCACAGGCACACAGCACTTGCCGTGGTGGGTTTGGGGGATAGTCAGTCTGCCAGGACTCCCCACACTTATATTCCAGCCCTCAGGAGCAAAACCCTCCCCAAAAAGGTTTTTTATTTGGGAGGTCAAAAACTCTTTATTTGATATTTCTGAGCCCAAATCCTCCCTAAATGAGTGTTTCTTAGCTCCCTAAACTGGTATTTCAGACACCAAAATATCCTTAAATTGATGTTTCTCAGCCCAAAATCTCTCTAAATTGCTGCTTCTGAGCTAAAAATAGCCCTAAATTGCTTTCGTTGACACTCGGAGCTCCCAAAATATTTTTTTTTCCCCGAGCCAAAAGCCTCCCAAAATCAGTGTTCTGGAGCCCCAAGGCCCCCCAGAATTGCTCATTCTCGGCCCCAAAGCTCCTGAGCTCACCATTCTGGCCCCGAAGCTGCTGACACAGGGGTTTCTAAGCCATGAAGTTCCCAGATCAGTGTTCCAGAGCCCTGACGCCCCTCACTCACGCCCTGTGCCTGGTGTGCCATCAGCCCGTGGGGTTCATCCCAGCCAGGGAGGCTCCGGGAGCGATGGGCGGGGAGCGCTGGCTGTGCCCATTTCCCACCCCCAGCCAAGGAACCGCTCCCTGACCGGAGCGGGGAAACCTCATTTAGGGGAAATCGGTGTAAAACTGGGAAAGGAGCTGCGGGGAGAGAGGGAGGAGCCCGTGGGGGCAGGAACGGGTCGGGCACAGTGAGCTAGTGAGCTGTATCTATCCCTGTATATATTCCTTTTTTAAGCAGTGCTCCCAGCGCGGAGCGGCTCCTTCCCAGACCTGCCCCAGGCAAGCGCCTGCCTCTTGCTCCCGTGTTTCCTCAGGGCTTGCTCCTTCTGCTCTCGAAATTGATGTTTCTCAGCCCAAAAGTTCCATAAATCGCTGTTTTGGAGCTCCAAAGCTCCCTAAGTAGGGACTACAGAGCCCAAAATCGGCTTAAATTGGTTGTTTTGGAGCCCAAAAGCTCTCTAAATTGTTGGTTTTGCTCTGAAAACATCCCCAAATCACTCTCCCTGATTCCCAAAGCTCCCAACATGATTTTTTCTCAGCCTTGAACTCCCCAAATCAGGGTTTCATAGGCCTGTGTGTCCCTAAATTGGTGTTTAAGAGCCCCAGTGCTCCCTAAATCAGTATTTCTGAACCCAAATGCTGTTTCAGGTCCCAAAAACGTTGCCAGGTGGGTGAGCCCCAATGCTCCTGAGACTCCTGTATTCTCAGCTGTGAACGTCCCCAAATACCAATTTTTGAGGCCAAAAGTGCCCTGAAATGATATTACTGAGCCCCAAAGTATCCTCAATTGCTGCTTTTGAGCCCCAAGTGTCTGGAGACTGAATTTCTGAGCCCTGAAGTTCATTAAATTGGTGTTCCTGAGCCCTCAAGCTCCCCAAGTTGCTTTTCCTGACCCGCAGAGCTTCCTGAGTTCCCTTCATCCTGAGCTCCAGGTGAAAAGGCAGCGCTTGGGAGAGGGAGCACACGGGCCAGCAGCCAAACAAGGCAGCAGCACCTGGGGCTGTGTGAGCAGGAGCCCAGCCAGGGGAAGGGCTGATCCCTGCCCAGCACATTGACACCACACCTGCCCAGCCACAGGGGGCTGTGGCACTCAGGAACCACTGCCCTGGAGGTCCCTGGGGTGGCAATCCTCCTCCAGCTGTCCTTCAGTCCCGGTGGAATTTCCTAAAGAATATCAGTGTCTGCAACAACAGAAGCGTGACCCTGCCCAAACAGAACTGTCTGCAGCAGAGCAATCAGCAATCTGCAGCCGCCCCTCTGGGCAAGGCCAGTGCAATCACTGTTGGCCATGCACAGCAGTGACACCCCCTCCTCACAAGGCCTTTCGGGCAGTGACCGTCCCTGGGCTGGGCACTGCTGAGGGCCCTCAAGTGCTGAGATCACTTCTGCCAGAGGGGATTGAGTGGGAAAAGCTCCCTGGACCATCCTCAGGCCTTCACTGAGTTTTGCTGAGGCCTGAAGGAGCCCTGCTGCCCTCCAGGGCCCCCACAGCTTTCAGTGTCTTTGTCTCATCAAGGCCTAGCAGTGCAGCAGAGGGTGGGGGACCAGTCAGGAAGGGTTGGAGGGAGACCACAAAGTTAATATTTCATAGAATTCCCATTCAAAGTCGATTGTCCCTTCCTGCCCTCAGTCTACAGACACTAATCCAGTTCCTAATTCATTCCTACATAGAGAAAAAATTGTCAATTCAGGCCTTATTTATTTATTTAATGTTATTTTTGATCAATAGCAAAAATTGTTGCTATGACTCTTGCTACACATTAAATGGGAGAAAAGTAAAAAGTAAGTACCATGTTGATTAGGCCCAGCCTGGATGCCATGAATACATTATGGCCTAATGTTTGTTTCTTTGATCTTGGGTGATCAGGAAAAAATTTTAGTCTGAATATGTAAAAAATAATTATTTCATGGAGTGAGTAGAACTTAAAAATATAAAATATAAATATTAAAACAATAGCTCACCTTAGCACCCCAGACAAAGCATAATGAGATTTCACCACCACTCATACAATGCTCCTGGATTTAACTCACATGCTGCTATTAATGTTGTATTAGACTCAATGCATAACTCAAAATGTCTAATTTTTTGGGCCTCTGTTGGTGGACCAGACTCTGTTGGTCTCTGGGCAAGAGACATCACTGACAATGCAGAAGAGAGAGTTTTTTGTGAGTTTTTTTGTTTTCTTTTGGCTTGGTTTCTTTCTTTTTGTTGGTTTTGTTTGTTTACCTTTCTCCTCTCTCCCTGCAGTGCCTCATTTTCTTTTCCTTTATCCTCTCCTCTTCTGTCTTTCCTCCTTCATTTTCTTTTTCCACCTCAAAGCTTCCACTTTGGCTCAGGATTGCAGCTCTAGCCCTGCTGAAAATAATTCTCCTGTCTAAAGCAGTTGTCAGGGCTCCTTCCAAATATGAGAGACAGAGAGGACAATGTGTCTCTGTCTGTGAGAAGTGGGGTGACCCATCCCTGGAAGCACAACCATCTTTCCATGAGCGGTGATCTGAGCTAATGTCGGTGTTCGTCAGTGATCAATGGCAGAGGTACATCCAGGACAGCTCCACGTGCACATCATCTACTCATTGTTACTGTTTGAGAAGCCATCACGCTATTGCTCTGCTTTCAGGAGAAAACCCCTCAAACTCTGAGCATTTTTTGCCATGTATATGCTTTCCCTCCTTTCAGACCAGAGCAAAACAGCAAAATGTAGTGGAAGGAGATGGAGCAGGGTTCATTTCTGGGAAATCACCCCTGGCATTTCCTGTCTGATACCTTCAGTTAGACCCGTGGGATAGCCATGGGCCCTGGGGCTGTGACTTCTCTTGGGTCCCTGCCGCCATTTCTCTATTTCTAATCCTCCCCTCTTTTCCTCACCTGGGTCTATCCTCTCCTTGAGCACCACGAAAGCTTTCTTACATGCAGCAGCTTTTGGCAAGGGGTCCCTTAATTCAGTCCAGGTCCTCCTTCTCTGGAACATGGCCAAAGAAAACAGAAAGTCCCAAGGAGCAGACAGCCCAGGGAAATGGAGTGCAAGAAAGAGGGAGAGCAGAGCACAGCAGTGAGTTGTGCCCTGAGCAGACCTTTCCTCACTCTTGAGCAGTCCCTGTTTCTGCCTTCACCTCGTCCCTGCTGCTCTGATGGATGTGCTCAGAAGGGACAGGCGGCTTTCTTGGAAGGGTCAGCAGGGCCCTGCTTTCTGCAGCCAGCTGTGCAGAAGAGGATATTTAGGAAACTTCCCAGTCTGACCCTTCCCAAGGCTCTCTGGCCATCACACTCCGGCCACCAAAGGTGTTCAATGTTGGGAGGAGCCCCTCCACAGCAGTGGCTGCAGTGCCCCAATGGGCCCTGCTGGACTCCCCACACCCAGCCCCTATGTCCTCCCTGGTTCCAGCCCAGGTTTCCCAGAGCAGTCTCAGCTGTCTGATTCCATAAAGCCATTTATTCCCAGTGCAGTGACACAGGAATAGCCTGAGATGTTGCTCCAACAGCCTGAGATGTTCCTCCAAGCCCCTCAGTTTTATCCCCTCAGTCTGGATGCCCAAGGCTCGAGTCTGGCTCTTCCTCCCGGGCCCTCAGCTCCTGCTGGGTCTCTCGGTGTCCCTTCCCCAGCGGTGCCACCACTCTTGGTGCCCTTTGTTGGGCTCTGTTGGCCATTCATGAGCTCCTGTCTCAGGCTCCCACCTGGAGCTCAGCTTGCATCAGGCACTGCAGCTGCCCCAGCCACCTGCACCAGGTGTGTTCACAGGCACGAGAGGGGAGAGTGGGAGTGAGATGATTTCAGTTTTGTCTTTGTTACCCAGCTTGCTGCTCTATTGGGAATTGCTGAGAAAGCAAAGCAATCGTCCCCAAGTGGAGTCTGGTTTGCCCATGGTGGCAGCTGGAGAGGGATGTCCCAAGCTTTATGTGAGCTCTTCAGTTGTATTTTTTCCTCCTATCCAGTTGAGGAGGGGGAGTGAGAGAAGTTTGATGGGCATTTGGCAGCCAGCCTGTAAATATTCTCAGTTCAGTCAAAGAATGAACAGAGACAATTTCTCACAAACTGAACCTAACAATCCTAGGAAAAAAAAAATCAAACCATTATTATCTCTCTTTCTATAACCATTGTTTATAAAAATGGTTTGCTAGAGTGTACTAATCATAATGCATCACTAGTGTGAGAGGTTTTCACCTTAAGACCAATCAGGTCTTAGGTCCACTACTGTTCCTATAGGAACTGTATATTTCTTAATACTGTACACAAATAATAAAGTGTCTTTCATGCGTTCTGCATCATGGAATGAGTGGTAATTACTCTCTGGTCGGGACACTTCCTGCGTCGACTCCAGCCAAGGTCACTTGTCCTTTCACCATAGATTTCTTCATAGCTGGTCAGGATAACCTCCAGGATTTGAGTCTGAAGGAATGGAAAATGGTCCCTTGCCTCTGAGGAAAATATGACTGGGGTTGAACACCAGGTTCTGCACTCTGCAAAAGCAGAAGGTCTTAATTTTTACCAAGGAAGATGAAGTGTGTGTCTGTGAGAATTCTCAGAGCTCCAGGGCAGACAAGATGGGTTAGGGACCAGCTGGGAGTGCAACAGAACATCTTATCAACTGCCTTGTCTTCTCTAGTGCTGAGATGTTGCTCACCACAGAGATTTTGCCCCTCTTTTCCCTTGCATTGCAGAGTGAACCTAGAGAAAATGATACGGGAGACCACAAGCAAGGACTGAGTATCTTGGAAAGAGCTGTATTCCGTTTGGACAGTGATGGAAGGGAAAATCGGTAAATTAAAAAACCCTGAGTAGATCAGAGGTTTGAGTAGTATATTTTGAGGGATCTATGTGTATTTTGAGGGATCTATGTGTCACAAAAAAGCTCTTAAATGCATTTCTAAAACCTAAGGGGAAATATCATAGCGAAGCTTCCTCGTTTTCATTTTTCTTTTTCTTTTCAGGTGAACCTAATGGCCACAAAAAAAGGGAGTTCATGGCGGCATGACCAAGGAGGCCAATTTGAGTCCATAAGTAAGTGTGGACTCATGGCTCCCATTGCTCTTGCCTGTGCCCATCCTTGGGAACCTTGGATGGGATGTGTTATCCCTTAGAGAAGTGAGGCCAATGGAGATCTCAACCCTGAGCACGTTGCCTGCAGAACCCCTTCCAGAGCCCAGCTGAAGGCCTGGCCTTTGGGCTGGGATCAGTTTGGTCAGAGGGGTGACCTCCTTTGACCAGAGACACATCCTACTCTAGCGGGGGATGTTGCTGAGCAGGGCTTTGAGGGTCAGGCTGAAATGAATGTGCCAAGGGACAGTGAAGGGGCCTGGGAGGTTCCTCTCCACTCCTGGTGTGTGGCAGAAGGGTCTCACCCTCTTGTGGGTGGCTGTGCTCTGGTGGGACTGAGGCACCTGTGTGGTGCCCGAGTGCTGTGGCAGCTGAGGCAGCTCCCTGGCCCAGGAGAGCCTCAGTGGGCCCGAGGGTCAGGAACTCCCCAGCACTGCATGGGGCTCCTGGGCCAGCTGTGGGATGTGTTCTGCCCCAGAACCTGCTCAGTGCAGCCCTGGAGTTCCTTGGGGAAAGGTCCTTGTTAAATACCCTGTCTTTGATTTTATTTTCATGTGCATCTGATGTCCAGTGTCTGTGGCTGCTGGCTGTCTGGCTCAGAAAGGTGTAGAAGTGCTATTCAAAGAGCTAAGTAAGTGTGCTGGATCCCATTGCTCTTGTCTGTGGCCATCCTGGGAACCCTTGGAATGGAATGGGATGGGATGTGTTATCCCTGGGAGAAGTGAGGCCAATGGAGGTCTCTCCCCTGAGCACACTGCCTGCAGAACCCCTTCCAGAGCCCAGCAGAAGGCCTGGCCTTTGGGCTGGGATCAGTTTGGTCAGAGGGGTGACCTTCTTTGATCAGGGACATGTTGTACTCTAGCAGAGGTGTTCCTCACAATTAGTAATAATGTCAAAGACAGAGCACATCCCTTCTGGGATTTCCTTTCCTTTCTTTGAGCACTAAAGGAGGAATCTTACCCTGGGCTTAGATACAGGAACAAAAGGCAGAAGCCTTTCTGTGCAGGTGAGTGCCAGTCCTTGCCCACACTACCTGGAAACTGAACCCTGCCAAGCAGGAAGGAGATCCAGAGCTCTGTCCTGCATGAGGGCTCAGTGCAGTCAGATTGAGCAGTCCCACCTGTCCATAAATTCCCATTTCCAAAGGCCTCCAGCCAGTCCTTTGTTACATTGCCCATCCCCATGCAGATGCCCAGGATGCCAGGGTGCAGAGATGTCCCAGCAGGGGGTTTTTCCCAGCACAAGCAGGAGAGGAAACAAAAAACCAACCTGTAGAAGACCTAAGAAGAGACCTGTGGGAACCCAGAACATCCCTCTGGCAGTCCAGGATGGCCAGGACCCATGCCAGGGGGCTCAGAAGCCCTGCCACGGAGCCCAAAACACCAGTGGATTTGATTATGACCCGTAGAGCAAATTACAAACCTTATATGAAGATCAGCAGGCCACAACAGTTTAGGTAGAATATTAGTGAAGTTGTCACGGGATGGAAAAGTGGATTTTGGGGTTTTTGGTATGGGGGTTCAGGAGGCAAGATGGAGGGAACTGGGTGTGTCCAGCCTTTCTCCTTCTTCTTCTTGGCCTCCATCTTCTGCTGTGATGTTGGCACTTACTGATTGGTTTAGAGTAAAAGCTCACTGTCTAACATAGGTGATAGGTATTGGAAAGTAATTGTAAATATTGTATACATAGTTTTCAGTATAAAGATATAACACCGCCCCGGGGGCAGGCAGAGTGCCTCAGACTGTCCTGCTGAGCTGACCTCGGCAGGGCAGGAGAAAATTTTTTATAGATAAGATAAAATAAACAACCTTGAGACTGAGAAATGAAGAGCCCTGACTCCTTCTTCAAGCGTCAGGCTGGGAAAAGAGACTTTGAACTTTTCTTGGGGTCACTCTGAGCAGCAAGAGACCCTGAGACATTGGCATCCCTGGTGGGCTCCAAGAGGGCACCCAGGCGGGCTCTTGGCAAGCAGCCACGCCACAGCCATCAGCCGCTGAAACCTAGCCCAAGAAGGAAAGAAAACAGGCACTCTCAAGGGAAAAATCCAGAAAGAGTATCTCGACCTCTGCTGATAAGATTCGTTTCAAGCTCGACCCAGAAAGAGGAGGACCAGAAGCATGCCTGGAAACCCTCACCTGCGAGCTGCTGGACGGTGACCAGGGCAAACTATGGACTGACCTTGCAGATGATTCAGCTTTTGGTAAGAAAGGTCAAAATTGAGAACATGGAGGGGACACGCTCCCAGGAACAACCCAGCATCTTGTTAGCCCTACAGGGCATGGCAGCCACACACCCTGTGAAAATCTCTGAAAAAAGATAAAACGGCCTTGAAGCTTTTATCCCCAGCAAGGGTAATGTTAGAGGCAATTTCGTGGAATTCCACGGGGGCTGCCAGCTATCAGCAGGCAGCAGTATTCTCTCGAGGATGGGGGAAGTCATCCTGCCATCAGCAGGCGGCAGTTGCCCTTACCGACCATAGAGGGACAAAGGTAATCCCCAGCAAACAGATGCGGGAGGAATTGGCATCATCTCCACAGTGCCCAGGGTCCCATGGGTCCCCAGAACGCCCAGAACTCTCAGGGGGAGGTGGGCGGAGGGGGTCGGTGAACCCGGGGCAGAGCCGCTTCTCGGCGACTGGCGAACCCGTGCCACGGCGGCGCCGGCCGGCAGCAGCCCGGGGGGGCCGCAGAGGCGGCCGTGGGGGCTGCGGAGGCCGGCGGGGGCCCACGGGGGCAGCGGGGCAGTCGCAGTCACAGCAGCGGCGGAGGCGATAGCGCGCACGGCGGTGCCCGGATCGCAGCAGCGGGCGGTCGGCAGCGTGCAGGGCACGGTCGGCGGCTGCGGGGGCAGCGCCGAGCGGGGCCGGGCCGGGCGGAGCGCGGGAGCGGGAGGCGCAGGGCTGGCGGCGCTGGCGGCGGGCGCATGCGCCATGGCGGCGGCGGCGGTTTCACGCAGGGGGTGCCAAAGCCGCGCGCGAAGGGCAGAACCCGCGCGACTGCGATGGCGGCGGCACCCGGGGAACGCGCACGGGCCGCGGCAGCCGCGCCGGGCGGGAGTGAGGCGGACGGGACGGGACGGCTGCAGCGTCCCTGCGACCGCCACGGAGCGCGGCAGGCGCCCGCTGATGACGCACAAACCCGGCAGCCGGAGCGGGGCGGGTTTTTCCCCAGTGCGCAGACGCGGCACGGACGCGGCCGAGCGGGGATCGGAGCCAGAACGGGACCGGGGCAGCGCCGGTGTCGGTCACGGGCACAGGGGGCGTTCCCCAGACCGCGCCTGCGCCGAGAGAAGCGCCGGGGAGGCGCGCTCGGGGCGGGGGCATCCGCACTCCCGTGAGGGCACCGGCAGAGAGCGGGCGCGGTCTGCGTGCAGAGGGTGCCCGAGGGACCGGCCCTGCTCCGGTCCCACGGCAGCGGGCACGCAGCCGGCCCCGGCAGCCAGCACACAGTTTCAGCCTCCATCAAAATCTCAAGGTGGAGATTTTTCGCGGGTGCAGCGCATGTTGTGTGAGGCACACCGAACTCCTCAACAGCCCGGTCCCACAGAAGTGACGGAAACAGCATTTACCAGATGATCAGGCTTCAGAATCAAAAGCTGGACATGTAAAAAAGGTGTCCAAAATCAGTGTAAAGTGAGAAAGCACACAGACTTTTCCCCAAGATACAGAAAAAAGGGGAAACCAGTGCAAATCAGTGGTATTTCAAATACAAGGTAGATGGAAATCTTCTATTGTGAAAAATGCCTCTCAGGGAGGGAAACCACCATAGAAAGAAAGAAGTATTAGTAATGATTCAATTACCTGAAATGTCTCTGAAGACAGAGTATTTGAGAAATATCAATCAGATCCTATCTGTGGGGTCACCAGCTGATTCTCCAATGATTCACAGTTTTGCTGGTATGGAGTTTGTAACCTTTGTTATTTTTGGATTTTATAGGTGATACTGATAAATAAGGATTGTTATTAATGCTATATGAATACTTTAGAAAAGTTGTCATAACCCCTTCAAATACTTCCTGTTGATAAGTTGATTATATAATGAGAATTCTCAGAATTTATTATAAGAATTATGATCAAGGTATTGTTGTAATATTTACAGCCAGCTTTCATGTATTTCACTGTCTCTTTGTGTGATCATCTGCAAGACATGTGTCTCTTCAGAATCTTGTCTTTTTGTTTCTTAACTACTCATGTTTTTTGGGTTTCTTTTAAATCCAGATTGCCAGTTTCGTGGTTTTCTTCAGTTATTATTTCTTCAGTTATTATAGAGTACTTCAGCTGAGAATTCAAGAGGTTTGCTGTGTTTGAAGAATTTCTCTCCTGACAGAAGTTTCGGAGGGATTCAATTCTTTAATAGTTTGATTGATCTTTAATCGTAAGGTTTCCTATTCATAATTGCTGTTTTTAACAGTCTTGTTTTAAAATGTATTAAGTGATGTCCATCAATTAGAGTTTGAACTCTGGCCAAGGTCTAGCTCTACTTGAATGGAATGATTGACAATCAACCCAGATGTTTTCTGCAACAAAAAGTATTCAAGTCGTTTTGGATTGGCAATTTGACCATGTATGATAGCTGAGCCTGTTTTCAAAGGGAGTTTTGAGAAACATGAATCCAGACATGAGTTCTCCAGTTCTCTGTTTTTTTAAGGTTCATCAGCTGTCGCAGACTCTGGGATGACAGTTCAGTGTTGCAGTGATTGATAACTGTATGACTGCAGATGTGTTATTGGTTATGTGTATTATCTGATTGATTTCTAATCATTATCTTACATTTCCCTATGCAATATTGCATAGAGACTGAAACAGAAGAGACCAATGTTTTGTTTTCATATATGCGAAAAGTCAATCATATAATGTGCATTTTTCACAGTGCTGGTAGCACGTAGCTGCAACCCAGCTTTGTCTCCCCTTCCCAGGGAAGTCCTGCTCCATGACCTTTATCTGCCTCCCCAGCAGCTCAGTGGTAGGAAAAGCCACTTGAAGTGGCTGATGGATTCTCCCTCAGTTTTTTGCCAGAGGCTTTGAGCCAGGAGGTTCTCTGGAGGGACGCTGGCTTTGGAAACCTCTCCTGAGCTTGCAGGTGTGGAGTAAAACTCCCTGCTGGGCCAGTGAACAACAAGTTATCCTCTGATCCATCTGGCACCCCCATGGCTTGGGGTCAGCCCTTGCTGGGGAGCTGCTGCTTGGGAGAAATAGCCACTCCCTTTTCATAAGTTTAGAAAGGTTTATTAAACCTTATCAAAAATGCAACAGAAGACTGAATAGAGAAAATGTTATGGCGCCAGGAGCAAAGGATTTTCCCCACCATGTGCTCTCCCACACAATGGAGTTTTTGCCTTTTAACCCTTTAGCCCCTCCCAAAATTCTGTCCATTGACTCCTTCTTCAGTGTCCAGTGGTGGAGTTTACTTCCTCAAATCTTGATTGGAGGTCAAATGTCACTGTAGTGACAAGGTGACCCTCCCACATATCCCAACCCCAGGTGTCCCTTGATAACAACTGAGGGGGTAGAAGAAATTTTTCTTAACTTCTATACATGGTATTTGTCTGTTAATTGTGAGAGTCAATCATTGTGGCATTCACATTCTCTGAATGGAGAGACATAATTCTCTCTCAAGGTTTCTTTTCCTGGAGAAGCACAGGGAAAAGCAAGAAAAAGATTCGTATCTCCATCATGTGGAAAGTGTTAGGAAGATTATTTACCTGAAGTGATTTGTCAGTTGGATTCTGCTGAGGATTGTTTTGTTTCCTTGGCCAATTGGAAAAAGCTTTGTCCTGGCTGTCTGGAGACAGTCACAAGTTTTCTTTAGTACTCTTTAGTATTCTCTAGTATTCTTTGTAGTATAGTATGCTTCTTTAATATAGTGTAGTACAATGTAATATAATTTAGTTTAATAAAGCAACTGTTCAGCCTTGTGAATCAATGGAGTCAGCTGCCAATCATTCCCTGCAATGGGGCATCCTGCTTTTTGATAAATCATCGCATTACTCATCTCTCACACTGCAGCTCCTCCCCAGGTGCTTTGCTCTCCTGCACTCACACTTCTCTCTGCCAATCTGTGGCTTATTAAACAGTCTGCTGGCTTTGTCTCTCCTGTGGGTGCAGGCAGCGTAGATTCCTGCAGACACGGAGAGAGCTGTGGCTGGAAAAGTTAATGGAGGGGAAAGAAACAGGGAAGAAGAAGGGCTCTTGTGAAGATCACACTGCCCTCCTGAGACTCCTGGGGGAGAAGGCAAAGCTGCACGAAGACCCCATGCTGTTCTCTGATGACATTTTTTTCATTGAGCCAATGGTAAGTGATAGGTGAAAACCTCATTTTCCTCCTCTTCTTCCTCCTTAAACTCCTCCTCCTCATCCTGCTCCCCCTCTTCCTCCTCCCACCCACTCTACCCCCGGCTGCGGTCACTGGGCAGATCCTCAGCTGGCTCGAAGTGCTGGGAGGGAGGACATTGAGTTTCTGGTGCACCTGCAGAGCTCGCCTAAAAATGCCAAATGCTAAAAGCATTTCTGCCCTGGAGGCTCATGGCAGGGTTGGGTGCCTGACAAGGCCAAGCTGTGGTGCCAGGGCTTGAGCTCAAGGGCACTCTGTGCATGTCCTTGCAGTGTCCACAGGGAGCAGTTCTTACAGGTAGGGGCTCCCCCCACATGTGAGGTTCAGCAGAGGCTGTTGGAGCACTGCCAGGCCACATTCTGACCTGAAGCTTGCAATGGTTTGCTGGGAAAGTGAGGCCAAATTCAGCCTAAGGCTAATCATAGAAATACGAATCCCCTCCTGTAACCACGCCTTGCACTATTTCTGAGTGTCCCTTCCAGTGTCCTCTGTAGCCTGGACACAAGGGTGGAAGGTTGAAATGGGCCTTTGGAGTTGTCCTGCACACAGGGACAGAAAACCTTTTCCTTTTCTGTTTCTGCAAGCAAACCACCACGTCCTCGTATCAACCAGAGTCCTGATTCTGAGTACTGGCATTGTGGAGAGCATTATTAATAATTGGTTAGCTGAGAAAGGCCACACTGATATAATGCCACTGGTTAAGCTGAAGGAGAAAAGTCAGCAGTCAGCAAGCTGAAAGGAAAAGTCAGCAGTGACCTTGCTGCAACATGAGGATAGGGAGTTGAGATTAGTCCTGAATATATCCTAAGAATATGTAGAAAGTATCAAAAGTAGAACCATAGGAATGTAGAAGTAGGCGTAGGTGCTGATATGTAAGCTGACCAATCCTGAGCTCAACTTTTGCAATATGTATGAAGCTCATTATTAACTGTATTTAACCCGCCGTACTGATCAATAAAATTGAGCCTGTGATGATCAAACTGATGTCCTGGTTCCCTTCCGCCGACAAATGGTGGAGAATGCGGGCATAACCGAATCTCTGCCCTTTTTCTCGGATTAAAAGAAAAAGGGATTACGCCACGGTCGGGGAAGTTGGGTTTGGGTCCCAGCAGCCGGGACGGTGCCGGAATTTGAAGCACCCTTAAGGTTCACAACTGTGACTTAAGCCAATACGTGTCCGCCGGAGCCTGGAGAGCTGCAACAGCGCGTGCTGATTAATAGGTATGGATAGGCAAGCGGCATATGATTTATTTACCGCCTGTTTAGAGCGGCGTGGGATAAAAGGGATAGATTTAAAAAAGGAGTTACCAGGGTTATTAGCTTATGGCCATACTAAGGGTATCTTTTCTAATTCTCCTACAGTTCATGGGTTATCAGAGTGGAGAAAGTTTGGGGAAATATTGTGGGATACAGTACTAGATGATGATAAGTCAGCAAAGAAATTCGGGAAGTTATGGCGGGTGGTGTATAACACGTTACTTCAGCAGGTCTCTGAGAGAAAGGCAGCAGAAAGGGCAACAGAAGCTCATAAGAGGAATATAGGGTATGGTCGTGAAGATGATCCCCTGGCACCCTCTGTAACTAAGGTACTTATGCCTAAGAGTCCCCAGCAAAGTGGTGTGGAGGATTTCTCTATAGGCGCAGTGGAACCGTCTGCACCTTTCCTGTCAGAGGGGGAGGGCGAGTCGGATGGTGGGGGGAGGGGCAAGCCAGCTTCGCCTCCACCGCCAGCCTTGCCTCCGCCGCTTCCCCTCAATGAGCCGGCTCCGGTTACAGCTTCGGTGGGGGAGGGGCCCATTTCCCCGCCCGAGGCGGCTCCAGCGGGGGGGCTGGTTCCCCCCCGCAGGCAGGCTCCGCTTGAGCCGGCTCCGGTTTCACTGTCAGCTCCAGCGGGGGAGGGGGGGCTCCTGCTTCCCCCGCGCGAGCCAGCCCCTGCTTCACTGCCCGCCCCGCGCGAAACCTCGGTGTCTGCACCGAAGCGCCAGCAGCATAGCACCCTTAAAGGGCCAGATCCCATCCCAGGAGCACACCGTGATCCATGGGGGGAGATGGCTAAACAGAGGAGGGAAGCTTGGGCTGCTTTGGCGAAAGAAGTAATGCAAATGGGGGATGGTGAGGCGGTGGAAATAGCTTCTAGTCTTGCATGTCCAGTTACATACACACCACCGTATGATGCACAGGGGAACCTTACGCATAATATAGCAGAATATACTCCCTTAGATTGGAAGTTGTTAACTCAGCTACGTTCTACGGTTAGTCAGTTTGGAGTAAAAAGTGAACCTGTTAAGCAAATGTTAGATTATCTTTTTAATACTCAGGTTTTATGTCCTAATGATTTAAGAGGAATAGTTCGGTTGATATTCACTCAGCATCAGCAGTTATTGTTTAATGCCCATTGGCACGCGTTGGTAAATGAATCGGTTGCTGTACAACGAGCCCAGGGAGACCCATTACATGGGGTGACAGTAGAGGAGCTGATGGGCTTAGGGGCATATTTGCGTACAGAGGCACAGATGATATCGGGAGCTGATAAACTTAGAGAGTCTATGAGGTTGGTGCGTGCTGCAATAGATATGGTTAAAGAGCCAGGAGGGCTACCGGCTTATATGGGTATTAAGCAAGGAAGGGAAGAATCATTTGGAAATTTTATAGATAGAGCAGCTACTGCTATAGATCGGGCTGGTGTGGCAGATTACATGAAGGGGGCGCTGTTGAAGCAGTGTGCCTTGCAAAATAGCAATCCAGCAACCCAGAGAGTGTTAGCTACTTTAGGGGCAAATTGGACTATTGAGGAAGCATTAGAGCGAATGGCATTAATGCCAACAGCTTCACAGGCATTTATAGCAGAAGCCTTAAAGGAATTAGGATTGGGGTTGCAAAAGCAAGCAGAGTCCACCCAAAATCAGGTGCTAGCTGCTCTTGCTCCTCTCCGAAATGGCTCTCTGGCATTCACTCAAGGGGGCTCGAAGCCATTCCTCAAGTGTTACCAATGCGGCAACGAAGGACATACACGCCGAACGTGCCGAGCAACTGGCGTATGGTGTCAACACTGCCGATCCAGCTCCCACAACACTACGGCTTGTAGGCGCCGGTCGGGAAACCATTTGCAGAGCGCGAATCATGGGGGCCGCGCCCAGACACAAGTTGCCGCCGTGACATCGGAGACACCAGCAGCTGCCGTGACATCGCTGCCACCTCCTGTCTGCAACCCGCAACAACCGGGAGCCTCGGCTTGGACTTATCAGCAGCAGTAGACGTCACACTAATGACGAACCGGCCTGAGAGGATACCCACTGGAATAAAGGGTCCTCTTATACTAAATGGACAAACATGTGGAGCATTATTGCTGGGACGTTCCTCTATAACTATGTTGGGATTATTTGTTTTGCCTGGTGTTATCGATGCGGACTTTACAGGGGAAATACAAATTATGGCTTACACCCTTTATCCTCCGATTAAAATTACAAAAGGACAACGCATTGCACAATTGGTACCACTGTCACAAATGACATCGGGAATACAATCATTTACTGGGCAAGCACGGGATGAAAAAGGTTTTGGCTCTACTGGTGTTACACTTTTAACTGTGGATTTACAAAATAGACCAAAACAAAAGGTTGAAATTACCTATGGGCATCAAAGCATAACCCTTTATGGATTATTGGATACAGGAGCAGATACTAGCATCATTTCTCCAGAAGCCTGGCCACAACATTGGCCTCTATTTCCTTCATCAAACATGCTCACAGGAGTAGGAGGATTTACATTGGCAAGCAGGTCGCCGTCTTTGTCTGTGTGCATTGAGAATCAACAAATATCTGCTGTGTTTTCAATTGTTCAACTGCCTCCTACAGTTTCCTGTTTAATTGGAAGGGACATTTTAACACAATTGGGAGTGGTGTTAACTAATCAGCACCCTTTGGGGTAATTGCCATTGCTTGGACTTTCCCCATTCCACTCACCTGGAAAACGGATACACCGGTGATGGTTAAGCAATGGCCATTAAAAGGGGAGAGTCTTATGCATGCTCATGAATTGGTACAGGAACAATATACAAAGGGACACCTAAGACTGTCCACAAGCCCTTGGAATACACCTATTTTTGTAATCAAAAAGAAATCAGGGAAATATCGTTTGATACATGATTTGAGGGCTGTAAATGACCAAATGGAACCAATGGGGGCCTTACAGCCTGGTCTTCCAAATCCAGCTATGATTCCAGAACACTGGCCACTTTTAATTATTGACCTAAAGGATTGTTTTTTCACTATTGGCCTGCATCCTGATGACATGAAGAGATTTGCTTTTACTTTACCAGCAATAAATCGTGGAGAACCAGATAAAAGATTTGAATGGACATCTCTTCCGCAGGGCATGCGCAACTCTCCCACTTTATGTCAGCTTTATGTTGATGCAGCATTACAGCCACTACGTCGTAAATGGCCAGCAACTATAATATATCATTACATGGACGATATTTTGTTTGCACAGCAACAGCCATTCTCCTCTTTACAGATTAACACCATTAAAAATACTCTTGCTGCATATTCACTTGTTATTGCTGCAGAGAAAATTCAGACTACAAAGCCCTGGAAATATTTGGGATGGACTTTGATGGATCAAATAGTGATACCACAAAAATTGGAATTACAACTGGACATTAAAACTCTACATGATGCACAGAAGTTGCTGGGAGACTTACAGTGGCTGAAGCCTATTGTGGGAATACCAAATCGCTTATTAGAAGCCCTACGACCTTTGTTAAAAGGTGTGGACCCTACTACTCCTGTACACCTGACAAAGGAGCATCATCTTGCTTTGCAGCAAATTAGTAACTGTGTACAGCAAGGGTATGTGTCTCGTCGACAACTCGACCACCCCATTGACCTTACTATTTGGAATAGCCCTTGCCACTTGCTTGGTGCTCTCTCTCAGTTGCAAAAGAAAACGGGGGAGATACGGGTGTTGGAATGGTTATCACCACCACTACAGCATAAGAAAACAATATCTTCAAAAATTGAACAATTGGCTGCATTAATCAAAAAGGGGCGTCTCAGAATTCTTGAAGTGGATGGTAGAGAACCTGCTACTATTAGATTGCCTATGGAAAAAGAAACCTTGGACTGGTACTTGATTAATTCAAAGAATTTACAAGAAGCATTATTGATGTCACCTGCTAAAGTAGAGACTAGTAAATTAGTGCCTAGAGTTTTGCAATGGATGACAGAATGGAACTGGATTACTCGACCTTTGAGAGAAGAAAACCCCATAGAAGGAGCTATTACAGCTTTTACAGATGCAGGAAAGAAATCAAGGCGTGCTGCTGTTACCTGGCAAGAAAAAGGACAATGGAAGCATCAACTCCTCACAGCAGACCCTGCAGATAGCTTACAAACTTTGGAATTGTTAGCAGTAGTATGGGCGGTGTCCAACTTACAGGAGCCTTTAAATGTGGTCACAGACTCTATGTATGTTGCAGGAGTAGTCAAACGAATAGAGGAAGCAGCAATTAAGGAAGTGAATAATAAACGATTGTATGAGTTACTGATACAGTTAAGGAAAGCTTTACGGGAAAGAGCAAACGGTACCCTTAAGCAGTATATTGAAAAACATCAAGATTTGACAGATCCACAAGCATGTTTGGCTAAGGTTTTGTATGTGATTAATCATTTATGCATTTTTGGGGAAGATGATACCCCCCTGCAATGAAATATCATCCGAGGTCAGGTCAGGAAAATACTAAGGAAGCAGAGGTCTGGGTTAAGTATAAGAACCCAAGTACAGGATTATGGGAAAAACCTGCAAAAGTATTATATTGGGGTTGGGGGTATCTTTGTGTTTCCTCACCTACAGGGCCTTTGTGGGTGCCTGCTAAGTGGACTAAACCTGTTTTTGATGCAGCCTCTGGTGGATCGCCTTACGGAGGAGGACAAGGAGCGACTGGGGAAGAAACTGCTTCTAGTCCTACAACCACTACTGTTTCAATTGAAGGGGTACTCGGAAGCGGTGGACAGAGCACTGACACGTCACTACCGGACAGCCCGGGAGTTGATTGGTTTCATTGACTCATTATCAACTTTTCACTTAACAGATCCAGCGAAACTACGTTGCCTTGACTGTCACAATCCACATTGTGCTGCCTGGATAGCTCTACGTTGTGGGGGTTGTAAAAGAACTTTTTGGATAGAACAATCATTATTACGGGATTTGTGGTGTCATACCTGTAAACACGAGCACACGTGGGGTAAAAGCTGGCAAGATGAATTAAGGAGACAAACGGGGCAAAACGCATATATAGCTTTAAATCTTTATGAGTCTCCTGAACAAAAGGTTCTTGCTTATTATCGATGGGAAATACAATGTATTGTAAATAGAATTAAGGTTCAAAGTAAATCACGTATAGTTTCTATAAGGTGTAGGAAATTAGTGCCTTTAACACAGCATTCAGTTGTAGGACCCTTCCAAGGGGATCCTGATAGAGCATTAGATTGCTGCATTGATAAGTTGCAAAAATTAAGTTTGAAAGTGGCAGGACCAGTGAAATTAGGAGCAGCAAGATTGAAGACAGATAAGAAGAAGAAGGCAAAAAAGGGAACGGTCTCATTTGAATAGGGGTATCAGTGATTGCTAATTAATTTTCTATGATTAGAACAATTTTACTGTTGTGGGACTCTCGGGAGGATATAGTTGTTGAGGAGGATAACGAACAAGAACTACGATTACGAAATAAGATACACCTTGTGTTAAAGAAAGACCTTGAGCTGTTAGCCTCATATAGTAAAAAGGCTGAAGAGGCTTTGCGATCACCACCATTGAATTGGTTGCTTTGGGTTGAAGATACACAGTTTTATACTAGTCCTTACTTACATTCGCTTCCTTGTTATGTTTGCAAAAAGGATAAAGATAAATGCCATGCATGGGTAGCTTTGCATTGTGCAGATTGTAATCAGGTTTATTGGTATTCACAGAAGTCATTAGGATATTTATGGTGTACATCTTGTTTTGGAAAGTGGATTCGAAATCATATCTGGGTTAGAGCTCTTGAACAAAGTACTGGCCTGCCAGGACGGACAGGATTACAGCTCTTTGAGAGTGCAGAACAAGTGGTTATAGCATATCTTAGGTGGAAGTTACAGGAAAGCCTTAGAATATTTGAAATTACTAGAGCCTCACGTATCATAGCAGCTCGCTGCAAAGCTGATTTGCCTTCAAACTTACCTCGTGCTATACCTGTGAGCAAGGATGCTGATTTAGAATTAGATCAGTATATTCAAGAATTGACTCAGCCTTACAATAGACAATCTAGCAAACCAGGGAAAAGACAGCGAAGAAAGAAAAAACAACGTAAGCAGAAGGAAGAAAGGGAGAAGCAAAGCAAGCAGAAAGAAAAATGAGGTTTGTTTTTGTAATACTGCTCAATGCTGTAGCAAGTGAAGCAGTAGGAGTAACACACTTTAGTCAACCAAGGGAAAATTTATGGGTAACACTTGCTAATCAAACTAACCAATCATCACTTTGTCTTAGCCTTGGAGGAGTCACTAACCCATTTCGAACATGCCTGGTGGGACTTCCGGTGTGGTCTCCTGGAGAATTTTGTAGTTTGATAAACAATCAAACCTTATGTATGTCTAACATGTCAAACATCACATTGCCGGTGCAACAGGGGTATACTGCAGGTCAGAGTGATGGCTATCGTCAATGCTTACTAATCCAATCACTTAACACCTCTTTGCACTCTCCTCCTGAGGAATTGGATCTTCTTGGAAGTACAAATGCCAGCATATCTAACACTACAGCTGGTGGATGGTTTAGCTTCAAACTTTCGGGTGCTCAGAATTTAAACCAACCTAAAGAAACATGGGCCACCCTAGATTCATCCCTGAATGTGAGTGAATTCTCTCCACAGCATTACAGTCAATGTAACGGCACAAATATCACAGCACCAATGAAATTACCCACAGGAATATTTTTGATTTGTGGAGACAGGGCATGGAATGGTATACCAGCTAAACCACAGGGTGGGCCCTGTTTTTTGGGAAAATTGTCACTGTTTCATCCTAATGTGTCCTTGCTAATGCAGCTGAGTCAAAATTCAAACAGGAGAAAACGTAGCATACATGACTTAGACTGCAGCAAGATAGGAGATCCACGGTTTTGGGGCACATTCAAACAGGTGGTGGTTTCAACTATCTTACCAGGAGGATCTGCCAATAAAGCCATGAATTTAGCAAAACAATTAGGATGCTGGGCAAGGGATGAGCTGAACAAGACATCACAAATCCTAGACATGCTAACTGCAGACGTGCAAAGTGTTAACCATGCTGTTTTGCAAAATAGAGCTGCTGTAGATTTTTTGCTCTTAGCACAAGGGCATGGATGTGAAGAGTTCGAGGGAATGTGTTGCATGAATCTGTCTGATCATTCAGTGTCCATTCACACTAAGATAAAAGAATTACAACAGGGACTTCACAAACTTAAGGAAGAAGACAGTTTAGGAATTGACGAATGGCTTAAAGGCCTGGGACTCGGACCGTGGCTGAGGAACCTTGTGATCTATGCTGTAGGACTGCTGGGTGTAATTTTACTGTTTTTGCTTATTTTGCCTTGTATCTTTAACTGTATCCAAAACATGGTCAGCCGTACAATAGCAAAAACATGGCAAACTAATCTCCTTGCACAAGAAGAAAACGGGGGAAATGTGGAGAGCATTATTAATAATTGGTTAGCTGAGAAAGGCCACACTGATATAATGCCACTGGTTAAGCTGAAGGAGAAAAGTCAGCAGTCAGCAAGCTGAAAGGAAAAGTCAGCAGTGACCTTGCTGCAACATGAGGATAGGGAGTTGAGATTAGTCCTGAATATATCCTAAGAATATGTAGAAAGTATCAAAAGTAGAACCATAGGAATGTAGAAGTAGGCGTAGGTGCTGATATGTAAGCTGACCAATCCTGAGCTCAACTTTTGCAATATGTATGAAGCTCATTATTAACTGTATTTAACCCGCCGTACTGATCAATAAAATTGAGCCTGTGATGATCAAAATGATGTCCTGGTTCCCTTCCGTCGACATGGCATTGTGAGAGACAATGAATGCCTGATGTCTGCACAGTGCAACATCCCTTCTCATCTTGGAGTAAACCCTAGAATAATGCCAGCCTCTGCTTTCTTTCAATACAGGTTAAACTAATATTTTTATTTCTAAGGTTCTGGTTCCGGGCAAATTTGGGAGAGAACCCCCCAAAGGGGCTCCTCTCGGAAAGCAGATTCAATCGGCCCCTACCCCCAACCGGTCCTGGAGAAAAGACCTCCTTGAAGTGGAAAAAACCTGTTTATTAAACAATAAACCCTAAACAGTATTAATCAATAAAACCCCTTGCTGCTCCAAAAGAGATGACAAACTGAGAAAGTCCCTCCCTGGGTTGCAGCTCAGCTCACTAAGTCTCTGATCAGTCCCTCTAGTGCTGGAAATGTGGCAGACCAGGCCCAGCCCAGTGGCCACAGGTGGAGCTGTCGGTGCTCTTCTGGTGTTCAGTCCAGAGCAGTTTTGAACAGGTCCAAAGAAAAGGGAAAAAAACCCCACAGTCCAAGGAACTTCTTTGCCTCAGCAAGCTAAATTAACTAAAAGCAAAGGAGAGCTCTGTCCCGCTGTCTGTCCATCCACACACAATGCAGTCCAGGAGCAGGAATGTGGAGGAGTGAGTGCAGTGTCTGAAAACAAACTGCTGCTTCTTCTCTCCCCCCTTCACTCTCTGCAACAAGTCTTAAAGGTGCAAAACTTATTATTCAGCATAAACAGAACAAGACGATTTGGGATAAAAGCATCATATAGTCGACCCAAGACAGGCATCATGTTCCCTTCTTCTTGTGGAGAGCCACCAGTGCACAGTGGCAGTTGCATCCCACTGTAGCTGACAGCAGCATGATGTGACCAAGAGCCTTTGTCAGAGCAGCAGGAATATTGTGGAGAGTGGCAGCTGAACAGCTGAGCATTGAGAGCTTCCAGCGCTGTGTTGAGATGGGTTTGGAGTGTTTCCTTGGGCTCCTTGTGTTGTTCACTCATTACTAATGCTCTAAACAGAGGCTTACAGAAGTGTGGTTGAAAACAAGAAATGTGAAGTTTGCAGAGCAATGTTTTGCTGTCTCTTTCTGCTGTAGGAGGGAGAAATTGGGCCAAATTGTTTGGCCAAATTCAAGGTGACCTTCAGACCCCTGGAAGCACTGGAGAATGGAAGTGTGGCTTACTGCAGCATCTCAGGTACAGCTCCTTTGCCCTGCTTCTCTCCCCCTCAGTGAAGCCATGGTGCCAGCCTGAGCCCACGGGGCTCCCATGGAAGTGCTGGGAAGAGTCCCTGGTCAGCAGGGCAGTGCTGGCACATCCCCCCTGGCCCTGCAGCTCCCAAGGAGTCTCCTGTGCCAGGCCAGGGCTCAGAATGCTGTGTGTGCCTGACTGATCCCAGAACAGCCCAGGCAGTGCAGGGAGAGGTTTTCATGCCATGGCTTTGCCAGCATTCCCCCAAAGGCCAGAGAGCTGCAGAGCAGAACAGCTTTAGTGAACAAGCACTCAGCCCCTGCAGGCCCCTGGCCTCCAGGATGATGGGTCCATTTGACATGGATCCATCATCAGGCAGCAGGAGCTGAGTTACAAATGTGTTCCCTGAGCCTGGATCACCTCCCAGTGCCCAGACAGCAGCAGAGCAGAGGTGTTTGAGCCCCCCTGAGCCCAGGGTGTTGGTAGAAGGAGCGGCCTTGGCCAGCACTTGCCTCTCTCCCTTTGTGGGAATTGAGCCCTTGCAGCTCTGTCTGTGGAAATAGAACACAGTGCTGAGTGTCAGGAGTTGGGGACTTTGGCAACGAAGTCCTGTGTTCCTGGGCCAGGTAGTTTGGTAATTGCCAAACTCTGTAGGAGCTCTGTGCCTTCACTGAATGATTTCAAAGCTCCTCTAAGTGCATGGGAAGGAAAGCATAGAACCAGAGTATGTTAAGGATGGAATGGACTTAAAGGCCTCTGGGCAGGAACACCTCCCCCTAGAGCAGGTAGCTCCAAGCCCCATCCAGCCTGGCTTGGAACACTTTCAGGGCTGGAACCTCCACAACAGCCCTGGGGAACCTGCTCCAGTGTCTCACCACCCTCAGAGTAAAAAATTTCTTCCTAATATCTAAGCTAAATTTCCTTTCTTTCAATTTATACCTGTAACTCCTTGGCCTGTCACTACAAGGCAGCAGAGATGTTTTAAACTCAGCAGACTGGTGGCTGAAATTGGAAAGCAGCCCAAGGAATGGGTTAGAAATTAGAAGTCAGCCCCAAGGCTGAGGGAAGAGGAGGGTCCATATCCTCTCCTGCAGCATCAGGAGCTGGTTGCATCCAGCTCAGAGTCAGGGTCTAGCACTGAGGCAGCCTGGAAAATCCAGTATAACAGAGGGAATGATTGTAGTGCGATAGACATCTCTCCCCAGGCTGTGAGAGCAGGCTGCCCCTGCACCTCTCAGGGGAAGGCCAAGGACCCTTGGTAGAATTCAGCTCTCCTACTCTGAACCTTGGGAACATTTCTATCGACACCCCCCACATCTATGACGTGAGCAGAAGGCTTGGGGTGGATCCTGATGGCTCCTGAGGCAGAGCAAGCCTGGTGGAAGTGTGGAATTGCTGCCGACCTGGGCAGTTGTGAGCAGGGAATATTTGATCTACTGGTGAAATCTGGGAGGGTCTGAAAGGTGTGTCTGTTGTTCATGAAGCCCCAGTTCCTTCTTTGGGAATCAGCTGGGAGGCTTGCTGCAAAACAACCCCTTGGCATATGAAACGAAGCCTGGGTCAAAAAGGGATGTTCAGAGGCTTTTGTGGCAGTGCCAGACACAAGACACCTTTGGACTGGGCTGTTCAGAAGCAGCTGGAACAAACTGGCTGCCTTTGAGCTTCAGTCCACTGCAGACAGCTTCCAGTCAAGTGTCTCCTGCTTATTGCTGCAGGTCACAGGAAAGCCATCCAGCCTCCTGGCTCAGTGCTGGCCCTTGCAAAGGGCTTGGGAGTTCTTTCCCTTGCTGACCAGTCCCTCACCACACTTCAGCCTTGGTGCATCTCTGGCTCTAGAAAGAGAAAAGTGTTCCTGGGAATAAAGCAAAGCATTTTTCTACCTATTTGTCTCCTCCCCAATAGTGTCAAGTTTGCAACAAAATCCAAAGAGAGAGCAGCTGAAAGAGGTAGAAAATGAGGCACTACATCATGCCAGACACTTCCAAAAGCTTGGCTGTGGGAGGCAAAGACATGCTGAGTTTTCTTACCAAAAGATGATGCTGTCTATACATTTTGATGCTGATGCCTCATAATCAATGTATTGTTTTCATGACATGGGAAAAGGTGAATGAGTAGATGGTGCTGTTGGAGCTGTGCTCACTGGGGCAGCAGCAGCTCTGGGGTGATTCCCTGCGCAGCTGCAATCAGCCCACGTTGCTCTCAGGGCCAGGTCTGAATGAACTTGGTGATGCTGATCAGAGGTGCACAGCTCTGTGTGCATGGGATAACCCCAGGGTTGTGGACTCCAGTTCTGTGGAGTTGCCGCTGCTTTGCATGAAAACTTCAAGGCAGAACTTGTCCTGTTGTATTTTTTTGCCATTCAAAGCATCGTCTGCTATTTCTGGGTATTAATTGCGTCATTAGACAATAACTCACAAGAAGGGAAGATTCCACATGTATTTCCATTTTGCTTTCTTGCTGCTGCAGGTGAAACTGATTAACCTAGGAGATATTGATGCTCCCTTCACCTATAGCCCTTCAACTGCCAACGTGGGCTTCTGCTTCAAGTTTGTGCCTGAGGAAGACATCGGTGCACCAGGTGTGACCCAGACTGCTCAGATCTCCTTCAGTGCTGCCATAGTGTGGAGGTTTGAGGAAGAATTCCAGTTCAGTGTGGCTGGATCTCCTATGTCTGCAATCCTGACTATCAAGTAAGGACGGTCAAAGCCAGGCACGCGCCTGCACGTCCTCAGCACAAGAGAAAGGGGCCGCTTCATGTGAGCGGTCCCAGCCCCTCCACGCGTGCGGGATCGGTGCCAAAAGCCAGACAACACTTAGCGGTGGATCACACGGCTTGTGCGTTAATGGAGAATGCAGCTAGCTGCAAGAATTAGTATGAATTGCAGGACACATTGGTCATCCACACTTTGAATGCACTTGCGGCCCTGGGTTCCTCCCGGGGCTACGCCCGTCTGAGCATTTCTTGACGATCAGTCGCCGTCCGGGGGCCACCACAGTGGTGCGGCTGGCGTCGCCTCGCAGGCCAGTTGACTGTGTTCAGCAGCGGAGACGATGCTGGCTCGCTGGTGCCCAGAGGGAAGGCGGTCAGGGGTTTGGCAAGGGATGCTTTTCCCTTGGCGGCCTCAATTTTTTCCCTGTGACCCAGCAGGCGTCATCATCGTCATGGCTGTCATCGTCATTGTTGCCGCGCAGGGCCTTCATCCCCCTATATGCAGACTCAGGGACTGATCCATAGCTCCCCACTCCTGGAGTGAGCCACTGGGGCAGAGTTTGTCCTTGGGGCACCCATGCCGCAGTATGGTGGTGGTGGGAGATGAGGAGAGTGAGAGACAGCGTTGAAAACATCACCGTGGGCTGGGAGAACAGAGGGGGCAAGAGGGAGGCCTCACCCGTAGCCTCCCAGCCACGCAGGCGGCTGTCTGCGGGTGGGTACCACGGGGGTACTGTGCTGTGCTGCTGCGTGTGCATGTGAGGCGAGAGCGCCAGGGACAGGGGTTCTGACCCCCTCCTCCCTTCGCCTGCCCTGCTCCTCTTCTGTTGCGGTCTCGGGGTGCAAATAGCACCATGGCTTTTCTCTCTCTCCAGCAAGGCCATCACGTGCCGCCACTTGGCTGGTCCCCCATCAGGGCTGTCTCTGCCACACTCCCTTTTTGGTTCTTGTCTCTGGGATGGGGCACTCCGTTCTCTGCTTCTCTACCTCTGGCTTTGTTTTCCCCTGGTGCATGGGAGCCAGTGGGGAGGGAGGTGAGAGTAGTAGGTGGGAGAAGCTGGCTGGCTGTTGGCCTGTTGGCATGCCACTTCTTTAGGAGCAGCATGGGCCGGGAGGTGTGGCCAAGCTTTGGCCTTGCAACCTCAGATCAGACATGGCGAGCCGCTGAATTTAAGCAAATTAGTCAGCAAGGGAAAAGAAACTAACAAGGATTCCATCAGTAACGGTGAGCAAAGAGGGAAAAGCCCAGGGCTGAATCTCCCCCCGCAGTGGGGCACGGGACATGTGACGTACAGAAGCCCCCCTCCTGGGCGGCGCTCTTGGGGGACCCAAATCCTTGTGATCGAGGCCGCAGCCCACAGACGGTGTGAGGCCAGTAGCGGCCCCCCAGCGCGCCGGGCCCGGGGCTTCTCAGAGTCAGGTTGCTTGGGAATGCAGCCTAAACCGGATGGTAAACTTCATCTAAGGCTAAATACTGGCACGAGACCGATAGCCAACAAGAATCGTAAGAGAAAGTCGAAAAGAACTTTGAAGAGAGAGTTCAAGAGGGTGTGAAACCGTTAAGAGGTAAACGGGTGGGGCCTGCGCAGTCTGCCTGGAGGATTCAACCCGGCAAGTTTCATTCGTCTGGCGCAGGTTTGGCGGATCCTCGCCTCCGCCTCCCCTCCGTCGCCTGGGCAAACCCCATCCGTGGTAGCGCCGTGGCGGGGGGCGTCGCTTCTCCCCTCGCGGGGGGTAAGTGTCCTCAAAGCACAGCGTTTCTCGCAGGGGTGCAGGGGCTGGGCCCGCTGGCCCCCGGCCCTGCTGTCAACCGGGGCGGACTGCGCTCAGTGCGCCCCGACCGCGCGGCGCCACTGGGCTGGGCTCACAGGCCACGCTGGGGTGCCCGGGGTCCGCAGCGATGTTGGCTACCCACCTGACCCGTCTTGAAACACAGACCAAGGAATGAGCTTGACAGGCAGCACGTGCGCGAGTCAGGAGCCGTTGTCGAAAGCCTGCGGCACAATGAAGGTAAGGGCCGGCGCACGCCGGCTGAGGTGGGATCCCGTGGCGCATGTTGCGCCTGGTAGTCCCAGGCGCACCACCGGCCCGTCTCACCCACCGCCCCTTCGCGGGGCCGGGAAGGTGGAGCGTGAGCGTCCGTGCTAGGACCGGAAAGATGGTGAGCTATGCCTGGGCAGGGCGAAGCCAGAGAAAACTCTGGTGGAGGTCCGTAGTGGTCCTGACGTGCAAATCCGTCGTCCGACGCGGGTCTAGGGGCGAAAGACAAATCAAACCATCTAGTAGCTGGTTCCCTCTGAAGTTTCCCTCAGGATAGCTGGCACTTGGCAATGGGCAGTTTTGCCTGGTAAAGCAAATGATTAGAGGCCTTGGAGCTGAAACAATCTCAACCTATTCTCAAACTTTCAATGGGTAAGGGGGCCGGCTCGCTGGCGTGGAGCCGCGCCATGGAATGCGAATGCTCAGTGGGCCACTTTTGGTAAGCAGAACTGGCGCTGCGGGATGAACCGAACACCGAGTTAAGGCGCCCAATGCTGACACTCATCAGAGCCCAAAAATGGTGTTGGTTGATCTAGACAGCAGGACGGTGGCCATGAAAATCGGAATCCGCTAAGGAGTGTGTAACAACTCACCTGCCGAATCAACTGGCCCTGAAAATGGATGGCGCTGGAGCATCGGGCCCATACCCGGCCGTCGCCGGCAGTGCGATGCCCGCAGGGGCTAGGCCGTGACGAGTAGGAGGGCCACGGCAGTGCGCCTCGAAGCCTGGGGCGTGGGCCCGGGTGGAGCCGCCGCAGGTGCAGATCTTGGTGGTAGTAGCAAATATTCAAATGAGAGCTTTGAAAGCCAAAGTGGAGCAGGGTTCCTTGTGAACAGCAGTTGAACATGGGTCAGTCAGTCCTAAGCGATAGGCGAGCGCCGTTCCGAAAGGGCGGGCAATGGCCTCTGTTGCCCTCAGCTGATCGAAAGGGAGTCGGGTTCAGATCCCCGAATCCGGAGTGGCAGAGACGGGCGCCATGAGGCGCCCAGTGCGGTGACGCAACCGATCCCAGAGAAGCCGGCGGGAGCCCTGGGGAGAGTTCTCTTTTCTTTGTGAAGGGCCGGGCGCCCTGGAATGGGTTCGCCCCGATAGAGGGGCCCGCGCCTTGGAAAGCGTTGCGGTTCCAGCGGCGTCCGGTGAGTTCTCGCTGGCCCGTGAAAATCCGGGGGAGAGGGTGTAAGTCTCGCGCCGGGCCGTACCCATATCCGCAGCAGGTCTCCAAGGTGAACAGCCTCTGGCATGTTGGAACAATGTAGGTAAGGGAAGTCGGCAAGCCGGATCCATAATTTTGGGATAAGGATTGGCTCTAAGGGCTGGGTCGTTCGGGCTGGGGCGCGAAGCGGGGCTGGGCGCGCGCCGCAGCTGGACGCGCGCCGGGCCCTTCCCGTGGATCGTCCCAGCTGCGGCAGGCGCCGCCCACCCCCCCCCACCCGCCCTCCGCCTTGCCGCAGCCAGCACCCCGAGCGGTTCGCGCAGGGGAGGGTCCCCCGGGGGGGTCCCTGGGCTGGCGCCCCGCCTCGGCTGGCGCCTAGCAGCCGGCTTAGAACTGGTGCGGACCAGGGGAATCCGACTGTTTAATTAAAACAAAGCATCGCGAAGGCCCGAGGCGGGTGTTGACGCGATGTGATTTCTGCCCAGTGCTCTGAATGTCAAAGTGAAGAAATTCAATGAAGCGCGGGTAAACGGCGGGAGTAACTATGACTCTCTTAAGAATAGTTACTAACTGGGCTCAGCTGCAGAAGTCGCACCTCCTCGCGGTCCTGCCGGATGCCCTTGTGGTAACTAAGTCAACTTTTGCCCCAGTGTGAGTGAGGGCATTTACCAGCCCTCCCTATTGTTGGGCTCGCCACCCAATGGTAGTATCACGATCTGCTGAAACAAAGAGTTTGCCGCAGCCTGTTCGCTGTTGCACAGTGCCTTGTCCACGGGCCGTTGATGTTGGACAAAAGTTGGTAGCTCGAGAGAGGGTCGACTACTGACTATTTCTACCCTCACTTGGACTGGTCATTTCTTTAACTTAGCGGACTGACATAATGGTGCAATCTCTAGCTTTGCGTTACATCTCTACTGCAACTCAGACTGACCCATTAGATCTAAGGGTCAATGATGCCAAATCTGTGCCCTCTCTGCCCAGGGAAGAGGGGTTCAATCTTGTAAGTCTAGAGTTTGTTAACTCTGGAATTGTCAAAGGAGATGGTATACATCATGCAGATGTCTGGGAGTTTCTGGGGCAACTCCCTGAGCCATATGAGATCTCCCCTATGGGGCTGGCCCAGGAAGAGGCTGTGAGTGCAGAGGGAAGTTTCGAAGAGCCCAGAACACCTGAGGCCGAAAGTAGGAGGGGGGATACTGAAGAGCCCAAAACACCCGAGGCTCCTTACGGGTCCAAAGCTATTGGTAGTACGCCAAAAACACCGGTCGTATCGATGCCGGACAAACAGCCATCTTGTCCTCAATGTGAGACCCGGTTTACTAGGATGCTGGGGCTGATTGATCATCTTAAAAGGGTGCACGGGCAGAGAAAGATCATTTTCAGATGTGCGAAGTGTGGTAAACAAAATCTAAAATACCACAGTATCTCGTGTCACATCCCACATTGCAAGGGAATGGTGTGTGTGGCTCCCACAGGTGACTGGGTCTGTGAGGTGTGCCATCGAGGGTTTGCCACCAAGATTGGCCTGGGTCAGCACAAGAGGATAAGACATCCTCTTGTGCGGAATGAGGAGCGGATTATTGCTTCCCATCCTAAAGAGTCATCGGCCCGAGGAGCCCACAAACAAGTATGGACTGAAGAGGAAGAGGCTCTCCTGATACAACTGGTGGACAAGTACACCGGTAAAAGGAACATTAATCAACCTTTAGCGGAGCATATTCCAATGAAGACAGCAAAGCAGATAAGCGATAAAAGGCACCGTCTAGTGAAAGGTCCCTCCGCAGAAGAACATGAAGGCCTAGTAGGCGCCGTGGGGATCGAACATCCACCCGAGTCTGCTAAATTGCCGAAGGAGGGACAGTTAAAGCTCCAATACCGCAAGATGATCAAAGCGGGACTATCGGTTGGAAAGTTCACCATGTATCGGGAGGCCTTTGAGAAAATTGTTGATGGGCAAGATCCAGGTCGTGTGGTGAATGACGTATATAACGAGTTTCTTGGTATTCTGGGGGAGCCTAGCCAGAGCAAATCTATCTGTAAGGGTCGAAAAAAGGAGGCATCCCGTGGCGAAAAAACATCCAAGACTACACCAAATTGGATGTGTAAAAGAGCTATCAAGAGGGGCAAATTCTTGCGATTTCAGTTGTTGTTCAAGTCACATAGAAGGCGCCTCGCGCGTATCATCTTGGACAGCACGGAAGCCATTCAGTGCCAGGTACCATCGAGCGTTGTCCACGATCACTTTAAGAATAGATGGGATACATCTGGTACATTTGGTGGCCTCTTAGGTTTCCCTCCTTACAAGGAGGCGAACAATGTGGTGTTCGAGGCCCTAATTACAGAGAAAGAGGTGGATAAGAACTTGAAAGAGATGTGTAAAACCTCCGCTCCCGGGCCAGATGGGATTACTCTGGGTCAAATTATTGCAAAAGACCCGAGATTTTCCCGGTTGACTGAGATCTTCAACCTCTGGCTTATTACCGGTACAATTCCAGATGCGCTGCGGGACTGCAGGACAGTCTTGATACCCAAGTCTTCAGATGTAGAGAAGCTTGGTGATATCAATAACTGGAGGCCTATCACTATTGGTTCAATGGTGATTAGGCTATTTTCCAGGATCGCCACGGCGAGGCTGTCCAAAGCTTGTCCCATTAACCCCCGGCAACGGGGTTTTATTTGCGCATCAGGGTGTGCCGAGAACCTCAAGTTGTTACAACTTGTGGTAAAAACAGCAAAAGGAGAGCACAAACATCTGGGGGTCGTGTTCGTGGACATCGCTAAGGCATTTGACACCGTGTGTCATGAGCATGTATTTGAGGGTCTGGTCCAGAGAGGTGTGGATTCACACGTGATTGATTTAGTGAGGGAAATGTATCGTGATGTCAGGACGTACATTTCCGTTGGAAGGGGAAGAACAGACCCCATATACATTCGCTCAGGTGTCAAACAGGGCAACCCTATGTCACCTCTGCTGTTTAATTTAGCGATGGACCCCCTTCTATGTAAACTTGAACGTGAAGGTGAAGGTTTCCATCATGGGGGTTGGAAAACTACGGCCATGGCATTTGCCAATGACCTAGTGCTCCTGAGTGATTCCTGGGAAGGCATGTGTTGTAACATCAAAATTCTGGAGGCCTTTTGTAATCTTACTGGCCTCAGTACGAAGGGTGAAAAATGTCACTTTTACACTTTGGCTTTTACATCAAGCCAACAAGGGACTCATATACTATCAATGATTGTCCCGCATGGGTAATAAACGGATCCCCTCTTAACATGATCGACCCAGGTTCCTCAGAAAGATATCTTGGCACATGGGTAGACCCCTGGACTGGCTTCGCAGACCCTAGATTATCAGAGAAGCTAACTGTTTGGCTCCATCGAATTGGTCGTTCGCCTTTAAAACCTCTCCAGAAAGTTGATATACTCAGGACTTATACTATTCCGAGACTGATATATTTGGCTGACCATACTGAGGTTAAGGTGGGCCTCCTCGAATCCCTTGACCAGTTGATTCGTAATATGGTCAAGGAATGGCTTCATCTTCCACAAAGTACGTGTGATGCGATCTTGTACTCGAGTTTCAAAGATGGTGGTTTAGGTCTCATCAGATTGGTGGCGCTCATTCCAAGTATACAGGCGAGAAGACTGCATAGACTGGCACAGTCTTTGGATGAGACTCTTGTGAATTATTTGAAGGAAATCCATCTGGAACGGTTATTTGAAAGATTGTGGCTAAAAGCAGGGGGGACACAAGAGTCCGTCCCATCAATCTGGGAGCCTCTACCGGCGGTAGAGTTGGGGGGTGATGATGAAGCCCGGCTTGAATGGGAAGCACCCGCTCCTAAAATTTGCTATCCAAAACCGTGTAATTGGAGGAAATTAGAATTTCAAAAGTGGATCCACCTGGTATCCCAGGGTCATGGAATTGAAAATTTTGAAAATGATGAGATCAGTAATGCCTGGATAAGGTGGTTTGGGGGCATACCTCACCGAAAATTAATCACGGCCCTACAATTAAGAGCCTATGTCTACCCGACAAGGGAATTCCTGGCTAGGGGTAGACAGGAGAATGTTGTTCAATCCTGCCGACATTGTGGAGCTAGATATGAGACCGTGGCCCACATTGTTGGCAACTGCGCCATCACTCAGGAAGCCAGGATTAAGAGACATAACGCCATCTGTGAAACTCTTAGTGAAGAGGCTAAGAGGGAGTGTTGGGCAGTAGACAAGGAGCCACACATTAGGAATGAGGCAAACGAATTGTTTAAACTGGATTTGATCTTTGTTAAAGGGTCTAAAGCAGTCGTGGTTGACGTGACAGTGAGGTACGAGCACTCTGAAATCTCATTGAGTGAAGCCGCCTCGGAAAAGGCCAAGAAATATCAGCGCCTTCATAAGCAGATTGAACAATTGACGAATGCAAAGGAAATTGAATATGTTGGCTTCCCCATGGGAGCCTGTGGCAAATGGTTAGGCAAGAATACTGAGTTGCTGACCACCCTTGGTCTCTCTAAAACGAGGCTAGAGAGAACCGCGAGGGCCCTAGCATCTAAAGTACTCTTCGCCTCTGTCAATATTGTACATATTTTTGTAAGCAAAGCTAGATCGACTGTATCTGTAAATACATTGTAAATAAACAAGGCCCCTCCCCTTGGCTGGGTCCACTGGACAGTGGAATCGGTTTTGGGTGGGAGGGGTTCATCCCTCATAACCGCGTCTTAGCCCATATTTGGGTTAAAAATTCTGATTTGGACATCAGGTGGACGGGCCACCTTACTTAACCTGGAAAAGGAACATATACAGTTTGTATGTGTTTAATAAATAGCCAAATGCCTCGTCATCTAATTAGTGACGCACATGAATGGATGAACGAGATTCCCACTGTCCCTACCTACTATCGAGCGAAACCACAGCCAAGGGAACGGGCTTGGCGGAATCAGCGGGGAAAAAAGACCCTGTTGAGCTTGACTCCAGTCTGGCACTGTGAAAAGACATGAGAGGTATAGAATAAGTGGGAAGCCGGGCACGCGCTCGGCGGTGCAGGGCGACCCGCCCGCCGGCGTCCCGGCCATCAGTGAAATACCACTACTCTGATTGTTTTTTCACTTACCCAGTGAGGCGGGGGGGGGCGAACCCCGAGGGGGGCTCTCGCTTCTGGCGCCAAGCGGCCGGTGCGCGCCGGCCACGACCTGCTCGGGGGACAGCGGCAGGTGGGGAGTTTGACTGGGCCGGTACACCTGTCAAAGCGTAACACAGGTGTCCTAAGGCAAGCTCAGGGAGGACGGAAACCTCCCGTGGAGCAGAAGGGCAAAAGCTCGCTTGATCTTTATTTTCAGTACGAATACAGACCATGAAAGCGGGGCCTCATGATCCTTCTGGCTTTTTTGGGTTTTAAGCAGGAGGTGTCAGAAAACTTACCACAGGGATAACTGGCTTGTGGCGGCCAAGCGTTCATAGCGACATCGCTTTTTGATCCTTCGATGTCAGCTTTTCCTATCATTGTGAAGCAGAATTCACCAAGCGTTGGATTGTTCACCCACTAATAGGGAATCTGAGCTTGGTTTAGACCGTCATGAGACAGGTTAGTTTTACCCTTCTGATGATGTGCTGTTGCAATAATAATCCTGGGAACCCTTGGGATGGGATAGGATGTGTTATCCCTTAGAGAAGTGAGGCCAATGGAGATCTCTCCCCTGAACACATTGCCTGCAGAACCCCTTCCAGAGCCCAGCTGAAGGCCTGGCCTTTGGGCTGGGATCAGTTTGGTCAGAGGGGTGACCTCCTTTGACCAGGGACACATCCTACTCTAGTGGGGGATGTTGCTGAGCAGGGCTTTGAGGGTCAGGCTGAAATGAATGTGCCAAGGGACAGTGAAGGGGCCTGGGAGGTTCCTCTCCACTCCTGGTGTGTGGCAGAAGGGTCTCACCCTCTTGTGGGTGGCTGTGCTCTGGTGGGACTGAGGCACCTGTGTGGTGCCCGAGTGCTGTGGCAGCTGAGGCAGCTCCCTGGCCCAGGAGAGCCTCAGTGGGCCCGAGGGTCAGGAACCCCCCAGCACTGCATGGGGCTCCTGGGCCAGCTGTGGGATGTGTTCTGCCCCAGAACCTGCTCAGTGCAGTCCTGGATGTCCTGGGGAAAAGGTCCTTGTTAAATGTCCGGGTTTTCTTTTTTATTTTATTTTCATATCTACTTCATGTTCAGGATATGTGGTTCATGACTGTCTGGTTGGGAAAGTCCTAAACCTGATATTCGACACAGTCGTTAAGTGTGCTGGATCCCATTGCTCTTGTCTGTGGCCATCCTGGGAACCCTTGGGATGGGATGGGATGGGATGTGTTATCCCTGAGAGAAGTGAGGCCAGTGGAGGTCTCTCCCCTGAGCACATTGCCTGCAGCACCCCTTCCGGAGCCCAGCAGAAGGCCTGGCCTGTGGGCTGGGATCAGTTTGGTCAGAAGGGTGACCTTCTTTGATAAGGGACACATCCTACTTTAGCAGGGGTCTTCCTCACAATTGGTAATGATTTCAAAGACAGAGCACATCCCTTCTGGGATTTCCTTTCCTTTCTTTGAGCACTAAAGGAGGAATCTCACCCTGGGTTTAGCTACAGGGACAAAAGGCAGAAGCCTTTCTGTGCAGGTGAGTGCCAGTCCTTGCCCACACTTCCTGGAAACGGAACCCTGCCAAGCAGGAAGGAGATCCAGAGGTGAGGGCCTGGTGCAGTCAGATTGAGCAGTCCCACCTGTCCATAAATTCCCATTTCCAAAGGCCTCCAGACAGTCCTTTGTTATGTTGCCCATCCCCATGCAGATGCCCAGGACCCTGGGATCCCAGGGTGCACAGATGTCCCTGCAGTGGGCTTTTCCCAGCACAGGCCAGGACAGCCTGGAGGAGAGGAAACAAAAAACCAACCTGTAGAAGACCCAAGAAGAGACCCTCAAAAAGAGACTTTAAAACAGAGGAGTTCATCATCCTCAGGCAGGATGGGTGGGCTCCCCTTCAAACAAGCAATGTCAGTTTCCCACTGACACCAATCCTTTTCTACAGGATGGACAAATAAGGAGTAAATAAAAACCCACGGAATGTGACATAGATGAAGACTTCCAGGAGCCCAGTTGCGAAGTGTGGATGTTCAGGGACATCACACCATGACCAATATGATCAAGTGAAGCCAAATTTATTATCCCTAAAAAGACTAGATTTATAATAAGTTTCTACTGCCCACGCTTCTCTAGCTAATACATGATTGGTTAATCCTAGCTGTTAACACATCTAAATTAAATGCTGATTGGATCATCTAATTTTTCGTGCATCTTGCTGTGGTTGTCTGGCCCACCCATTGCTTTCTCTTTTTTCTCACTCTCCCAAGCTTGCTGACAAACTTGCTGAGTCCTGATGACTCTTCTTCTTGTATCTTTCTCAAGGATATACTGACCCCATTTCTGAATATGTCCATTATCCATTGTTTGTGAATGTGTTCATTGTCCATTAGTACAAGCAGGCTGGATTGTGCATCGGCCGAATATGGCCATTGTCTAGCAAGAACTCCTCAACCTACAAAAAATCCTCAACACCCCAGAGCCTGACCACGCCCCACAGCCCACCTCAGAAATGAACCACCCAGATTGGGTGGGGGGTCTGATGAAGGAGATGTGTGAGATGGGCCAGATGCTGAAGGAATACACTTCCCCAGCTGGTGAGGAAACCTCCCCCTGCCTCAAAGAGGGAGAGTCTGATGGTGCAGCAGCGGAACCCACAGATGTTACAACTGTCCAAGTTCCAGCTGAACTGCAGAGGCAGTCACAGCCAGCAGCAGTTGCTCTGTGGAAACGAGGAGGTCTAAGATGAAATCAGAGCACCCAGACAAGGATAAGAATGGAGGGCCCTCACAACTCACAGGGGAGCCAATGGTTGAGATCATCACTGAGTCCCTGATGTACAAAAGTCTCTGTAATCTGCACACAGACATTGTACGCACAGGGACGTGAGGCTTATACAACCTGGTTACTCTGGGTCTGGGATCTTATGGGTACAGGTGTCCAGCTGGATGGTGGTGAGGCAAGGAATTTGGGACGCTTGACCCAGGACTCAGGTATCAATCAGATTTTTGTAAGGGAGCCAGGGCTTTTAATAAGTGTCAGAGAGAGGTTTGTTCACAGGGAGAGAATGCAGGAGCAGCACCATAGAATGTGCTGGAAGACTCTTGAGGATGGGATCCAACAGCTGAGAGAAGTAACAGTATTGGAGGTACTCTTTGGGAGGGATGGACAGCATGATAATGACCCCAACAAGGTCGGGTGCACAGGGCAAATGTTGTGGAGCCTGGCAAATCTGGGGCCATCTCAATACACCACCTTTATTGCAACAATTAATGCCAATACCGGCTGGGAGACAGTGGGTCATGGGGAGATGTTCAAAGGGGAGACAGTGACAAGTCAGGGCAGACTTTGCTGAGCTCTGTGCAAGCCCTTTCTCCCAGCCCTGCCCCTGTTGCTCTGTGCCCCCCAGTTTTCCTTTTCTCAGAGCTCTTCCTTCAGCCCCGTGCCTGGAATTTTGCTGGGATCTGGCCCCATTGCTGTGATGAGCAGGGGCTCTGCCCATGGACACCAAGGGGTCAGCTCTGCTCTGAAGCAGTGGGGTCACGGAATGGGGACAGGGGCAAGTCCTGGGGTTAGATTCCATCAGCTCAAACAGCTCCTGAGGCTGAGGAGCTCAGCAGCATCTTCTGTCCCAGGACTAAGGGAGGGTGATGGCCAAAGGCAGTTTGAGAGGGTTTCCTGCTTCACCCAGGGAGAGCAGAGACAGCTGTGCAAGGCAAGAGCAGTGGCTGGAACTCAGTGAAGGGCTAGGGGAGCTGCTCTGTCACTCCGTCGGTCCCCAGCTGCCCTTTTCTGCAATCCAGGGCAGTCCCTGTGTTCCCCTGGAAATCAGCCTGACACAACTGAGAGCAGAGGGACCCACAGCAAAGCAAACTGGTTTAGCCTTTCTCAGAGTCCCAGCCCCACTCTGGCCAAGGACACTCCTGTTCCCCAGTGTACCCTGGAGGCAGCTGACAGCTTGGATGGCATCCTGAGGACACACCAAGGGTCCTGTCCATGGCAGTGCTTGAGGAGAGTGGGCTCATTGCCAGGGTCCCAGGCTGCCCTGCCCAGAGCTCCCCGGGCACAGGGAGCTGGGACACCCCATTGCTGTGCTCAGCCTGCACAGGAGGAGCCCAAGGGCTGGGCCTGGCCCTGCAGCTGGAACTGCCGTTGCAGAGAGCCCCTCAGCAATGCCAGCAGCACCTGGGCAAGGCAAGGAGAGAGAGAGAGTTGGGCCTGAGGAAAAGCCTTTCCCTGCCCAGCCCTGCCCAGCCCCTGGCAGGCAGCAGCAGGGCAGGACAGTGGCCCTCAGGCCCTGGTCAGCAGGGAATGGGCACATGGCCGCAGAGATGCCCTTCATCTCTGGGGCTGCTCTGCCGGCCCAGGAGGGACTGAGGGCCCCGAGCCCCCGGGCTGAGGGCTGTGCTGGCTGCGAGGGGACACAAGAGCTGTGCTGCTCAGGGTAGTGTCTGCCCTGCAGGGCAGGCCCAGCAGGTGCCACATCTGCCCTGCAGCAGGGCTGCCCTCAGCACTGCCTCCCTCCCTCCCTCCCTGCCCACGGCTCTGCAGCTGGAGCTGCCCCAGCCCCAGCTGCTCCTGTGGCCCTGGGCTCCTTCCCTGCCAGAGCTGCCAAAGCCCAGCCCAGCCCCTGGGCCAGCCCTGCCCTGCAGCTGCTCGGCCCTGCAGGGATTAAAGAACAGCTCCCCCAGCCTGGGCACCAGGGAAAGGTGATGCTGCATGGATCTGGAGGCTGGGCAGGTGTAGGCTCTTGCTGAGGTTCCCAGGAAAACTCAGTGTGATGGCTGAAGAACCTCAGCCCCTGCTCTGGCCCGCACAGCTGAGTTTCCATTGCCACCAAGCTGAGCAGGGAAAAGTGGGAGCACAGATTCAGGAAAGCAGAGACCCAAGCAGGAAACCCCTGCCCTGAATGACCCCATGAAAAGTCCCCTCAGGAATGAGCTGGGCATGAGCTGGAGCTCTGAGCAGCCCTGGCCCACACAGCACCCTCTTCACAGCAGCAGGACCTGCCCTGGCAGGAGTCACTCCGTGCACCCACCGCTCACCTGCAGCGTCCATGGGGAGCTGCCAGGCAGGCTGAGAGCTGCCCCTGGCAGGTGGCACATGCCCTGGGCTGGCCAAGAGCCCTGAGGGCTGCAGGAGCTGCTCTGCAGGAAAGCCCTGGGCAGCCCTGACTGCAGCCCCAGCTTCACCCCATGCAGCCATTCCTGGCAGCAGGAGCTGTCCTGCCCTGTCCCTCTGACGGTGCCCAGGGCAACCCCACTCTGCAGCACATCCTCCCCCAAAGCAGAAAGGGCAGCAGAGCCATCCTTACAGTCACATCAGTCCTGCCATCTCCAGCTTTAGGAGATCCCTGCAGCCAGAAACTGACTGTGTCAAAAACTGGGAAGATTTCTCCATGAATGAGCTTAAAATTGTCCTTCCAGTTCCTTTAAGTCTCTCTCTGCTTCACTGCTCTCAGGTACCTGCAAGCAGTGCCCTCAGCCCTGCTGGACTGAGAGAAAAGCTGCTCATCAGGAGAAATGACTTTTTGTGTTCTTCTTGGTTTCCAAGAGCTCCTGTGGCAGAAGCCCAGCCCAGCTCAGCAGCACAGACACAGCACAAGGACTTTAATGACCCTCTCAGGGCTTTGCTGCTGTTTACATAAGACTCAGTCCCAGAGAGTGTTCAAAGAACTTCTCAGGAACTAAAAATTAAATTTAAACTCCAAAGTTTCTACAAGTTTTAATGGGTCCCACTGAGGGACACAACTGAGGAAGTTCTCCAGGCAGAGCAGAACATTGGAGGCAGTGATGACACGTGGGGACAGCAAGGGAAAGGTGTCTCTGGTGCTGAGCAAAGCTGGATGTGTTTGAGGAATGCAAAGGGCCAAGGCCTGAGCCCCAGCCCCTGGCCAGGCCGATCCTGTCCCTCCCTCCTTGCTCAGGGCTCTTCCTGGGATGGGCACTGGCATGCGGGGATGTGCAATGCCAAGGGCAGGATCATGTGGTGGCGTCTGCCAGGCTGCTGAGCAGGGACAAGGAGACAATGAGGCCCCAGGCCTGCAAGGGTCACTTGTCCTCTCCTGGCCCCAGGGCCAGCAGCCATGGCCAAAGTGCTGCCCAAGTTGGCTCTGGCAGGGCTGTCTTGCAGCTGCTGCCCATCCCTGTGCCCTGTGCAGCCCAGGCTGTCCCACGGAGTCCCTGCCCTGTGTCTCTGTCCCTGCAGGCTGTCGGCATCCCCCGGCTGCCCCACCTGGCTGGGCCCTTCCTTTGCTGACAGCTCTGCCTCCTGCCTCCCTCTGCCTGCCCACACAAAGCCTTTGGCTCATTATCAAAAGGGTTAATTCATTTTTACTGTGCCTGTGAGCTTTTAGCACAGGAACAAGGCATGCAGGGGCTGCCTTCCCAGCAGGAATGGTTGGAAGACAAGAAGACATCTGGCTCAAGAATGCAGTGATAGAAAAAAGGACTAAATCTGGGAACTTGGGGTGGGTTTTACGGTAATGGATAAATTCTAATACACATTTAGTGACATTGGGAGAATTACATGTTCACATAATGTTAGGAGTTATCCCTTGCTAGACCTCAGGCCTGAATAAATGATGCCCTCTTAAACTGCAAATGTGGGAGATTAGGGACTGATCGGAAGATCTAGTGATGTTACGGGTAGACAGAACCCCTCCCCTTTACTGTTAAAGTTACTTAGCCCCCCATTTTGTTGGCCGTTAACCCCCGTTATATATAACCCTGTGTAACCGTTAATAAATGCCATTTGCCATCCACCACATTGGTGTCTGCGAGTACGTGGCCTGAGTGGCAGGGGCATTGTCACTGTGCCATTCCCGAATAAGGTCATCACACCTCCAGCGGAGGCAACAAAGTGGTGCCAAAACCTGGGACTTTGCCCGGGGGTCAGGGATCGCCTGGTCGGGTGAACGACGGCCGCAGCAGCTGGCCCAGCTCGGCGGGGAGGATACTCCCGGACCAGCGAGAGGAATGGAGGCCCTTGCGAAGGTCATTTTTCATGTTCACAGGCAGTGGGGTATTGACTGCAAGCCAGGGGATTTTGCCCTCGTAGTATCAAGGCTATTGCGGATTGGGGTTATTGGGCAGCCGGTGGATATTCTCCACACAGAAATGTGGTATAGGTGTACCAAGGCCCTAGCCGAGGAGGCCATATCCTCAGGCTCGGGGCGGAATCTCAAATTATGGGGGAGAGTCGTGTGGGCTCTACGGAAAACACGGCAGGAGCAAGAAACGTGGAAAGCCGCGCAGAACTGTTTGCCTGTGGTGCCCTGGCTGGGTGCTGGGGCGGCTACGCAGACTGTGGGTGATTGTGATTTTGCTGAGCGCAGGGATTCACAGCCATGGGGACGCTCTTTGCGGCTCCCAAGCCCAGGCGCGCCGGCTGACGGAAAAGACCGGGCGCAGTCATTTTGGGACGGGCTGTTGGAGAAAGCGCGAGGCACCACCGTTTAACTCGGAGGCGCAAGGCACCGTCATTAACTCAGAGTCTGAGAGCCTGGGCGGAGCCTCCGCCTTCCGCGCCGCAGGGTGGCGAACCCCCGGGTGGGGGGACGTGGATGTGGTCGGCGGGAACAGAGAGGGTTTGCAGGACACCGCACACGCAGGCAGGAAAGAGGGGAGGGTTTTTCCCCAGTTCTCAGATGCGGCACGGACACCACCAAGTGGGAACGGAGCCAGATCGGGATTGGGACAGCGCAGGTGTTGGTCACAGGCAGAGAGGACGTTCCCAAGACCGCGCCTGCGCCGAGACGAGTGCAGGGGAGGCGCGGTCAGGGCAGAAGCGCCTGCACTCCCGTGATGGCACAAGCAGAGACGGGGCATGGTCAAGGTGCAGAGGGTGCCCGAGGTACCAGCCCTGCTCCGGTCCCGCGGCAGTGGGCACGCAGCCAACCCCAACAGCCAGCTTCCATGTGTTTCACTATCTCTTTGTGTGATCATCTACAAGACATGTGTCTCCTCAGAATCTTGTCTTTTTGTTTCTTAACTACTCATGTTTTTTAGGTTTCTTTTAAATCCAGATTGCCAGTTTCGTGTTTTTCTTCATTTATTATTTCTTCAGTTATTATACAGTACCTCAGCCGAGAATTCAAGAGGTTTGCTGTGTTTGAAGAATTTCTCTCCTGACAGAAGTTTTGGAGGGATTCAATTCTTTAATAGTTTGATTGATCTTTAATCGTAAGGTTTCCTATTCATAATTGCTGTTTTTAAGAGTCTTGTTTTAAAATATATTAAGTAATGCACATCAATTAGAGTTTGAACTCTTGCCAAGTTCTAGCTCTACTTGAATGGAATGATTGAGAATCAGCCCAGATGTTTTCTGCAACAAGAAGTATTCAAGTCGTTTTGGCTTGGCAATTTGACCATATATGATAGCTGAGCCTGATTTCAAAGGGAGTTTGGAGAAACATGAATCTGGACATGAGTTCTCCAGTTCTCTGTTGTTTCAAGGTTCATCAGCTGTCGCACACTCTGGGATGACAGTTCAGTGTTGTAGTGACTGATAATTGTATGATTTCAGATGTGTTATTGGTTATGTGTATTATCTGATTGATTGCTAATTGTTGTTATCTTACATTTCCCTATGCAATATTGCATAGAGACTGAAACAGAACAGATCAATGTTTTATTTTCACATCAGGACCCATTCTTCACCTCCAAGATTTTGAGATAATCCTCCAGTCCCTGTGGGGACATGGATTTGTTTGTGTTTTAGCAAGTGCAAAATTCCAGGTAGACCTCAGTAAATAATGTGAAACTTGATCAAGTGCATGAGAATGCTGACAAGAAGCATGGGCAAGAAAATGCAGACCATTCCACAAGCAAAAAAAAAAAAAAAAAAAAAAAAGAAGAAGCACAGATGTTGACTGCACAGAGATTCCAACCCTTGTGCTTCACCCACAGAAGATTGTAGACTTTACATTGCTTCATAGATGAGAGCCACGCAGTGATACCTACTAGTGTCACTAGAACTTTGCCCAAAAGACAAGACATTTTAATAATTAGTAAAGACAGAAGCAGCATCCTTAGACTTGTCATTTATCCTTCGATTGTTTCAGCAAATCAGAATGAAGAGCTAACAGACTTAGCCAAAACTCTTCAACCACTACTGACTGTTCCAGAGAACACCCCAGTAGCCAAAGCTACTGCTTTGCCACCACATGCAGCAGAACAAGTCATGCTAGTTTTTGATCAGCAAGACTTTCCCTCTAGAGACCACGTCCATAGAATTCTCCAGTGTTCGTCATTCAGAAGAAAACTTCAGGCTCATAGAGACTGCTGCACAAACTCAAGAAGATCAATGAAGTCATTGAGGACATAGAACTGCTTCAGCAAAGACTTCCTTCACTCTCAATGATTAGCCACTTGTGATCATTGATCTCAAAAACTGTTTCTTCAGCTTCCTCCTCCATCCAGATGATGCTCCTCCAGTTGCATTCTACGTCCCAAACATCAACAAAGAAAAGCCTCTACAAAAGTACCAACACAACAAGAGCTGCAAAAAGCTTGTGACCATCCTGCAGAACAGACAAGAACTGAACCTCCTGTTCATGCAACAAAGAAGCCTGTGTGCTGCCTTGAAAGAACAATGTTGTTTTTACGCAGACCATACCGAAGTCTTAAGAGACTCCATAGGCAAACTGAAAGAAAGGCTAGCACAGAGAAAGACTGAAAGAAAAGCCCAGCAAAGATAGTTTGAGTCATAGTTTGACTAGTCCCCATAGCTGACCACCCTTGTTTCCTCCTTATTAGGCCCAGTTGCTATGATACTCCTCACATTGATTTTTAGACCTTGCATTTTAAACAAGTTAGTACTGTTTGTTAAAAACCAGTTAGAAAAAGTTAACATTTTATTTGTTGACCACCAACAGTTGCTTTGAAGCGTGTTAATTGCAGACATGTTGTATTGTTTTTTACCAGTTGTCAGTTTTGCCATGTATCAGTTTGATAGCCTTTGTATTTTTATAACCTTTACACTTTCTGTGGTTTTAATTAATCATAAAGGGGGGGGGCAAATCTGGGAGATTAGGGACCGATCAGAAGATCTCGCGATGTTATGGGTAGACAGAACCCCTCCCCTTTACTGTTAAAGTTCCTTAGCCCCCCGTTTTGTTGACCGTTAACCGCCATTATATAACCCTGTGTACCCATTAATAAACGCCATTTGCCATCTATCACATTGGTGTCTGTGTGGCCCGAGCAGCAGGGGGATTGTCACCGTGCTGTTCCTGAATCAGGTCATCACACCTCAAGCGGAGGCAACATGCAAATTAGTGTTAATGAGTCTTATTCTGATATTTTGAGATTTGGTGTTGGCGAGGCCTCACAGAACCAAGGACTCAGCTGTGACACGGTGCAAACTCATGGAACAAAGGGTCCATGGTGACACAGCAGAACAGAACTCCATGGAACCAAAATCCATTCTGGCACATTGGAGCCACATTGAACCAATGTGATACTGCGGCTCCAAGGAGACCATTGTGACTCTGAGAAACCTCTTGAAAAAAGGGTCCATTCTGACACAGCAAGGCCTGGTGGAACCATGCGTCCATTGTGACATTTCAGAACCTCACGGAACCAAGGTGACCGTATTCTACTATGGAACCTCATGGAACAAAGGGGCCATGCTGACACTGCAGAACCAAGGAGAATGATGCTGGCAGTGTGAGAGCTCATGGAACCAGAAGTCCATTGTGACACAGCAAGGCCTTGTGGAACTAAGGGTCTGTTGTTAAACAGTGTGGCCACATGGAGCCAAGGGGCCACTGTGACACTGTGGATCCAAGGAGACCATTATGACTCAGGAGCCTCATGGAACCAAGAGTCCATTGTTCCACTGTGGGGCCCTGTGGAATCAAGGGGATGACAGTGACATTGTGGGGCCTCATGGAACAATGGAGACTGTGCTGACCCTTTGGGACCCACTGGAACCAAGGGGCCATTATAGCATGGCAGGGCCTCATGGAATCAAGGGGACTCCAGTGAACACCATGGGTCTCCATGGGATGAAGGGTCCAACAGAACCAAGGAGGCCGTTGTGACACACTGGGGCATCATGGAACCAAAGGTCCATTGTGACACAGCAAGGCCTCATGAAATCATGGAGGCCATTTTTACACTTTGAGGCCTTGTGAAACCAAAGGGCCGTTGTGACACTCCAGAGCCTTGTGGAGCCAAGGGGACCACAGTGACACTGTGGGGCTCAGTGAAACCAATGGCCTGTTGTGACACTGCAAGGCCTTAGGGAATCATGGAGACCATTGTGACACTGAAGGCATCATTGAACCAAGGGGCCATTGTGACACTACAAGACCTCATGGAAGCAAGGAACCATTGTGATACTATGGAGTGTTGGCAGGCCAAGGGCCAGTTGTCACACTGTGTGGCATCATGGAACCAAGGAGTCCATTGTGACACTAGAGGGCCCATGGAACTAAGGATTCATGGAACAGTGTGGGACCCCATGGGACCAAAGGTCTATTGTGACATTGTGGGGCCTCATGGAATCCTGGAGGCTATGATGACACTTGGAGGCCTTGCTGAATCAAGGGGCTCTGCAGGGCCTCATGGAACCAAGGACACCCTTCTGACACTGTGAGTCCGCATGGAACCAAGGGTCCATTGTGACACCATGGAACCAAGGAGACCCCAGTGACACTGCAAGGCCTCATGGAAGCAAGGGACCATTGTGACACTGCAGGGCCCCATGGATCCAAGGGAACGGGTAACAGCTCTGGTTGGCTTGGCCTGACTGGTCCAACTGCCCTTGGTATGTTGAGGGTCTCTTCTTCTGGACCCCTGAGACACTGGGGCTCTGGACTTTCCTTCAGATAGAAAAGAACTATCCATCTCATTCAAACATCCATGGCCAAAATGGGATTTCCCCTTCAAAATTCTCAACATCCAGGGATTGCTCCCAGATAAAGCTGCCATTACCAAAAAGTCTGTCTGACCTTTACTTCCTGAGAGCTGTCGCTCACCTGCCTTCAAACACTGTAAGGCTCAGTGCTTTCCTTCCTATGGAAAAGAGCCCTCCCTCCTGAACAGGCACCCCTGGCCAAAATGAGTACTTTTCCTCCAAAATTCCCTATATGCAAGGGTTTCACTCAGACAAAAGCTGCCAGGACAGACTGCTCTAGCTGGCCTTGGTCTCTGGTGGTCACCTCTGTTCTGCCCTGAAACACTGGCCCTTTCCTTCCCATGGAAAAGAACCATCCTTCTTCTCCAGGTGCCCATGGCCAAAATTGGGATTCCACCTCCAAAAGTCCTATATCCAAAGATTGCTCCTACACAAAAGCTGCCATTACAGACCGGTCTGTCTGGCCTTGGCCTCCTTAGGGCCAGCTCTCATCTGCCTTCCAAACACAGGGGCTCCATGCTTTCCTTCCTATGGAAAAGAACTGCCCTTCTCCTCCAGGCAAAAAGGGCTGAAATTGGGATTCAACATTCAAAGCTTCAAATATCCAAGGATTGCTCCAGGAAAAACTTGCCAGGACAGACAGACAGGCCTGGCTTTGGCCTCTGGTGACTGCAGTTCATCAGCCCCTCAAACACAGGGGCTCTGTGCTTTCCTTTCTGTGGAGACATTGGTGACACCGTGGGGCCTCATGGAACCAACAACATCTTTGTGGCTCTGTTGGACTGTATGGTCCCACGGGGCCAGTGTGAAGCAGCAGGGCTTTGTGGAACCAAGAGGCAATTGCTGCATTTCAGGGCCTCATGGAACCAAAGGGCCGCTGTGATCCTGAGAGGCACCGTGGATCCATGGAGATCATTGTGGCATTGCAAGGCCCCATGGAATCATGGAGACCATTGTGACACTGTGGGGCCCCATGGAAGCACGGGGCCATTGTGACACTTTAGAAGCAAGGATAACATTGGGACACTGCAGATCACTGTGAAGCCAAGAGAACATGGAACAGATCTTGCTGGCTTGGCCAGCCAGGTGACAGGTCCAGCTGATCTTGGAATGTTGAGGGCTGCCTCTTATCAGCCCCTGGAGAACTGGGGCTCCATGCTTTCCTTCCTATGAAAAAGAATCCTCCGTCTTTCCAGGTGCCCACGGCTAAAATTGGCACTCCCTCTGAAAAATTCCCTATATGCAAGGGTTCTCCCAGACAAAACCTGCCAGGACAGAGAGCTCTGGCTGGCCTTGGCCTCTGGTGGTCACGTCTCATCTCATGGAAGCCCTGAGGAAAGTATTTGAACAGGTTTGACTGTTGGAACATCAATGAGTCTCTGGTCCTCTGAAAAACTCAGATGCTCTTCTAATCATATGTGGGGTTTTTTTCTCATTGTGTATTATACATGAAATATTATTTTCAGCTAAAAAAATATTATTCTTACCACTCTACCAATGTTATCTGGCACAAAACTCCTCCTCTGTTAATGGATCCAGGTCACCTGTATAAGCAAACACAATAAAAAATCCAGCAGGAATTATTTGTGTCTGCTCCCATCTGTCCCATCTCCTCTCAAGCTGGAGGTGCAGCCCCAGCACTTGGGAAGGCTCAAGGGCTCACAAGCTCAGCTCCCACACAGAGAATGTGCAGACCCTGGCTGCTCTTCTTGGCCCCTGCATGCTCAGCCAGGCTGAGATGGACACTGATGGTTTCTGGGCCAGGCTCTCGGAGCCCAGCCCAGCTCCCTGCAAGATCTGCCAGCTGCCCTGAGCTCTGAGCAGCACCAAGGGCCTCTCCCCAGCCCAGCCCGGCTGGCTCTGGCCCCACAGCTCTGCTCTGCAGAGCTCTGCAGCCCCTGCTGCCATCCCATCTGCCCAGGGCAGCACAAGAGCCCTGGCCTTGGGGCCCTCAAGAGCTGCTCCTGCTCCAGGCCCAGGGCCCATGCTTTGGCTGGGGCAGCCACAAAGCTGTGCCCATTTCTGTTCATTGCTGCTGTCATGGGGATGGATCGTCAGCCTCTTGGATGTTGCTGACGAATTTTATTACTCCAGAGGCCTCTTCTTTCTTGAGCTCTACAGTTCAGGAATTCACTGAAAAAGGCTCATAAGCATTTGTTCAAAAGGCCCTGGAAATATCTTAAATTTTTCAATTCTTCTGTGGTTAATTAGGAATATTTCAGAAATGTATTCAAAGTGAATAAACTATTTTGAAAACAATGCAGACATTCCACTATCATATTTTCTGAAAAATCCCTTTGTCAGGATTTCTTCCCCTGGGAAGCTGAGAAGCATCAGAAAAGAATGAAAAGACATAATTATCTGATTGCTTCTCCTGTGTTTGCTGCTTTGGAATGTGGTCTGGAGATTGTTTAACAACATGTGCATATTTGATTGGTTTCCTGGGAATTGTTTTTACTTAATGACCAATCACCATCAGCTCTGTCGGACTCTGAGGATTCAGTCACGAGTTTTTATTATCATTCTTGTTAAGCCTTCTGTCTGTATCCTTTCTTATTCTTTAGTATACTTTTAGTACAGCATAATGTAATGTAATGTAATGTAATGTACTGTAATGTAATATGATATGATATGATATGATATGATATGATATGATATGATATGATATGATATAATATAATATAATATAATATAATATAATATAATATAATATAATATAATATAATATAATATAATATAATATAATATAATATAATATAATATAATATAATATAATATAATATAATATAATATAATATAATATAATATAATATAATATAATATAATATAATATAATATAATATAATATAATATAATATAATATAATGTAATGTAATATAATATATCAGTCTTCTGAGAACATGGAGTCAGATTCTCATCTCTCACCTCATCCTGGGAACCCTCAAAAACTCAACAAAGACAGAATTGTTTTGCCTGCTTTCGTTTCCTGTTATAGATTGATATCAGCAATGTCTAATTGATACTGACCGCCAGCATCTTCAAATTCAGTCTGAACAGATATGAAAATCAAGGCTGACAAACAATATCACTTTGTCCCCATCCCCAGCATTTTCCTCATCCAACCTTTGGCACCCCTATGGATCAGGAATGGTGTGGCCAGCAGGAGCAGGGCAGGGATTCTTCCCCTGTGCTCGGCACTGCTTGGGCAGCACCTCGAGTGCTGTTTGTAGTTCTGGGTCCCCCAATTTAGGAAGGACATGGAAGGGCTGGAGCATGTCCAGAGAAGGGTAACAAGGCTGGGGAGGGGTCTGGAACACAAGTCCTGTGAAGAGTGGCTGAGAGAGCTGGGGCTGTTTATCCTGGAGATGAGGAGGCTCAGGGGAGACAAGGCAGTGTCAGGGCACAGGTTGGACTTGATGATCTCCAAGGTCTTTTCCAACCTTGCTGATTCTGTGATTCTCTGAAAGCACCCTTGGAGCAGTTGAAGGATGATCCCTGGCTCTCCTCTTCAGGAGCTCCAGCAGCCCAGGTGCCTCAGCTTCTCCTGCCAGCCCCAGAGCCCATCCTGTCAGTCCTGCAGAGCCTCTGCAGCTCCTCCTCACTGCCCAGCACAGGGAGCCCCAGAGCCAGACACAGCAGCCCAGATGTGCCCCCCTGGCCTGGGGTGCCTCTGGCAAGGGAGCAGCACCAGACACTGCAGGAGCCTGCAGACAATTCCTGCAGCACTTGTAGAATGATCCTGCTGCCCAAGGGACGTTCCCATGGGGCCAAGTCAGGAACTTCAATGGGGAGTGGGGCCAGAGAGGAAAGGGCAAACAGGGATGGGCTGTTTGCAGGGAAGGGAACAGGGGTGGGCAAGGGGAAGACATTTGTATCAGGAAGAGTAAAGAAAGCAAAGGTGAAGCCAAGGAAATGCTCAGGGCAGTTTGGGGGTGGCTGCCAGGCAGCCCTGGCTCTGAGCAACAGTGTCTGCAGTGGGACAGGAATGTCCCAGCTGATGGGAACAAACTTTCTGGCTGACTGCAGAGGCCAGGAAAAAGCTGAGTGGTTTCCCTTCTGTCCCCCAGCCCTTGCTGGCCCCAGGGGCTGATGGCATTTGTGCTCCCTCCGGTTCATGTCCCCACAGCAACAGCATGGGGGTGCTCCCCCTGCTCTGTGCAATGCAAACAGGGGCTGCTGAGCCAGGGCTGCCATGTCTGTGCCTGCAAGGATGGGGCACCTGTGTGAGCTGGGGGAGAGGCCAGGGCTGCAGAGGGGGGATGTTGTTGGCAGCTCCATCAGGACGCTCTGGGACGCTGCCCTGTGCTGTCCAGCGCACTGGGGATGGATCAGCCCCTGCTCTGCTGCTCCTTCCCCTCTGCCCCAGGGCCCTTGCAGAGCCCCAGCCATGCTCTTTGCCCCCAGCCTGCCCACGGCCAGCCTGGGGCTGCTCACGGGGCTTTTCTGTGCTGAGCATTGGCCTGGGCGTGTTCTTGAGAGAGCCTGGGCAAGGAGCTTGGTGCCCCCAGGGCCTGGCCAGAGGCGTCAATGCTGTGCCAGCAGTGCCCATGGCCTGTCCCTGCTGCAGCCCCGGCACTGCCACCCCAGGGCGGCGCCCGGCCCCGAGAGCACTCAGGCCCTGCAGCAACACCAGGGCCACCAGGGCAGCAGGGCAGGGCCACGGCAGCAGCACTGGCAAAACCAAGTGCTGCTGCGGCTGCTGGGCACAGCTGCTGTGCCAGCACTGATCTGCCCCCAGCTCTGCACACAGACATTGCTGCTGCAGCTCCAGAGAGGGCAACAAAAGGGGGAGCTTCAGTGAAAACTTTGCTGGGAGATCCTTTACTTCCCTTAAAGCCACCGACAACGCAACCCCTCATTGACACAGTGTGTGGCCACAGGGAAGGTGGAGAGAAATAAAATGAGAAATGGCACAAGGAGTGGCTTTTCTTTGTGGCCAATATGAAAAAACTAAAACAAAGAAAAAGAACCTCCAAAATGAAACTATCAAAAAGTATCAAAGGTTATTACAAGTGATTTGCAGAAACTGGCCAGCAGTTTAATGTTCCAGAAACCATCCAGTCATCAGTGTCCACACTGCAGCCTTGAGCTCCTGGTTTCTTAGGCTGTAGATGAGGGGGTTCAGGGCTGGAGGCCCCACTGAGTACAAAATTGACAGGGTCAGATCCAGGGATAGGGAGGAGATCAAGGGGGCCTTCAGGTGAGCAATCATGACAGTGCTGAGGAACAGGGAGAGCACGGGCAGGTGAGGGAGGCAGGTGGAAAAGGCTTTGTGCCATCCCTGCTCAGAGGGGATCCTCAGCACAGCCCTGAAGATCTGCACATAGGAGAAAACAATGAACACAAACCAGCCAAGTCCTAAACAGGCACAAACTTCAATGAGCCCAAGTTCCCTGTGGTTTTAGTGTGAGCAGTAGACCTTGAGGATCTGGGGGATTTCACAGAAGAACTGGTCCAGGGCATTGGCCTGCCACAGGGGCAGGGAAAATGTATTGGCTGTGTGCATGAGAGCATGGAGAAAGGCACTGGCCCAGGCAGCTGCTGCCATGTGGGCACAAGCTCTGCTGCCTAGGAGGGTCCCGTAGTGCAGGGGTTTGCAGATGGACACGTAGTGGTCACAGCACATGATGGTCAGGAGGGAAAACTCTGCTGAAATGAAAAAGATAAAACAAATGAGTTGGACTGCACACCCTTTGTAGGAGATGGTGCTGGTGTCCCAGAGGGAATTGTGCATGGCTTTGGGGACAGTGGTGCAGATGGAGCCCAGGTCACTGAGGGCCAGGTTGAGCAGGCAGAACATGGGCGTGTGCAGGTGGTGGCCGCAGGCTACGGCGCTGATGATGAGGCCGTTGCCCAGGAGGGCAGCCAGGGAGATGCCCAGCAAGAGGCAGAAGTGCAGGAGCTGCAGCTGCCCCGTGCCTGCCAATGGCAGCAGGAGGAAGTGGCTGATGGAGCTGCTGTTGGACATTTGCTGTGGCTGCACTTGGGCACCTGTTCATGGAGAAAAGGACAGTGAAGGATTAGACGAGATACCTGTAACCAAAATCAAAGCCATTTCCCACCCACCCTGCCCTGGAACACACCCTTTTGTGTGCAAGAGTTGCAGAAATTTTTTATCAGCTGCCCCATATCTCTGCTGGTATTCTTGGATATCAGAAACTCTCAGCATTTCTCTGCCCCCAGGGAGAACTAAGCAAGTTCTCTGAGGCCAAGTGATGAGTGGAGAGTGAGGGGAGATGATCTGTTGTTCTGACCTGTTCAGTGTTTCTCTGGACTGGAACCCTTCTCAGGTGGAGGGTGATCACCTTCCCACATTTCCCCTGAAATGTGACCAGGCACTGCTGGGAGCAGAGGGATCCACCACAGCCCAGCTCCACATTTGTAGCCAAGGACTAACATCACTCATTCCAACAACCCAGCAGCATTTTCAGTGTCACAAACCTCTGCCTTTCCCCATGGATCTTATCACTCAGAGATGATCTAGGACAGGTTTGCAAGCTGGGTTGAAGCTCCCAGCTTGGGGTGAAATCTCAGAGGGACTTCCAAGTGTCCTTATGATGGCATTGGATGAAGGAAGATGCAGCTCCTTCCCTGGCTGCACTGACAGCATTGCCCAGAGCCAGGCACTGGGGACAGCATCACCCTGAGCCAGCGGTGCCCCCTCCAGAGCCCCCAGTGCCGGGCAGCTGCTCCCAGCCCTGTGCTCTGCAGAGAGAACTGGGCCCGGGGCTGCAGAGCTGCCCCATGGCTCTGCTGCAGCTCTGCCTGCACAGGAGGGGCTGCACGCCTTGGAGCCCCGGCCCTGAGGGCAGAGGCTTGGCTGGGGCACAGGAGGGAGGGGGCTTGTTCAGAGGGAGGGGCTGCACTAGAGGGGATCCTGTGGACATCTCTCAACTCGCCCTGCCACAGCATTGCTGGGTTTTGTTTTCTCTCATTGCCTGATCTTCTCTCTGCTTCCTGAAGATTTTCCTCCTACAGGGGTTTCCCTGTGCCTGATCTGTCCCTGCCAGCACTCACAGACCCCAAATCTCTGCATTCTCCCTGGCCTGACAGAACCCTGCCTGTTTGCAGGGCACTGTCTGGGGGCAGGTTCTGTTTGCAGCTTGGAGAAAGGACAGCTCAGACTGAGCCTGATGGCTCCAGCAAAGGTGCTGCTGCTGCTGCTGCTGACCATGGACAGAGTGGCTGAAGGCACATTAGGGATCTCCTGTGAACCTACTGGTCACTAAAAGGAACAGTTTGGTTGTCTCAGGCACCATTTACCAAAATTCTAATAATTAATAACTAATAATTAATATTAATCCTTTAATATTTATCCGCCCTCCCTGACACTCTCCAGTAGTAGGAATCTGAGCACAAACTCTTAGGAAATTGCCTCATTTTTATCAAAATCTATGTCTTGGAATATTCTGTGACTGATCATGTTGCCCGATTGATAAATGACAAAAAACTCGGATAAGTTTTCTGGGTGCTTTATTAAGGGCCCGGGGAACTGGGGGACTCCCGTCCCAAAGTCCGAGCCCCCAAATTCACGTATGGGTGCTTCCCTCTTATACATGAGATTCACAACAAAGTCTCCAAGAAACAGTTTCCCGTTCCCCTTGCCTAGCCTCCAAGAAACAGTCCTCCGTTCCCCTTGCCTGGTCACAGACCCCTTGTGATACATTCCTTGGTTCACAAACAAGATCATTAATCCTCTGCTTATCTTATTCTAAGAGCATTGTATGCTGCCTCTAGACAGGTTAGCATTCTTACTTTCTTGCACTAGTTTAATTATTTATTAAATCTCTAAGACTACCTGCTAGGTAACACACAAAACCCAACACACACTTTCAACGGCTAGAAAACTATTTTTAACTAACCAGTTCACACACAACTCACTATAATTAAATATTTTGCTAAATTTCATTTCTTTTCCAACAATCAGAACCCCTCAGTACATCAGAGCTTCATGAGCATTTCACCTCCCCTGCACCAGAAATACCCAGAGTTGTACTCACAGAGTCAGCAGACATTGGGATGTTGCAGCTTTAGGAGATAACTGCAGGAGTTGCAGCTGCATTTTCCTGCAGCCAGAGATTCCTGTGCCAAGGCTGGCAGTGATTCTGCCCCAGGCACTTCTCAGCCCCTTCCCAGCCCTGCCTGATTGAAACTCTCTGTGCCTCTGTGCTGTGCCTGGGGTGGCTGCAGGCAGTGCCCCAGCCCTGCTGGGCTGTGCACAGGAGGAGCTGCTCCTGGGCAGAGCTGTCTCTCTGCAGTGCTGCCATTGCCAGGAGCTGCCTCTGGGCCAGGAGCCCAGCCCAGCTCAGCAGCACAGACACAGCACAAAGACTATAATGAGCCTCTGGGGCTTTGTGCTGATGCCCTGAACATCAGTCCCTGAGAGGGAGCTGAAGAAACCTCTCAAGAACTTCGAGTCAGAATCCAACTCCAAAATCTCTTTGACTTTAAATGGCTCTCACTGAGGGACATGACAGAGAAAGTGTCCCCAGGCCCCAGGCAGAGCAGAGAACTGGAGGCACTGATGACAGCTGGGGACAAAGAGAAGACAAGCCTTGCTGCCCAGGGGCACAGCAGGGTCTGTGCCACCAAGGGCTGTGAGGAGACACCTTGTCCTGAGACACTGGGGCCTCCTGGCACAGCCCCATCCAGGCTAGGCACTGTCAGCCCCTTGTCCTGCCCTCAGCATCCCCCCCTATCTCACATCCCAGCGGCCTCAAGGATCTGCTGGAAGGAGTCCCTGGGGAGCCTTGCTCAGCAATGGCGCTGGGGGCTCCTGAATGCTCCCTGCAGGGACTGCAGGTTTTTCAAAGGACTTTGGGTTTTGCTTTGGCCTTGCAGTCTCTGAGAGCTTTGTGCAATCATGGCCTCCAATTATCTGCTGTAATTCGTCCATGGAGAGGCTTTGTCAGTAACAACCCTCAGTGAAGCTCATTAATGCTTCAAGGTACTTCAGTTATTTTAAGGTACTTGGTGCTTCCCTTTTGATAGAGACTCCGTGAGAGATTTGTGCAATCATGGCCTCAGTTATCTGCTTTAACGAGTCGCTTGAGAGCTTTGTATTGACACTCAGTGGAACTCTAATACTTTAAGGTAATAATGGTTTTTAAGGTGCTTTGGAATTTCCTTTCCTCAGTGAGGCTTCTGAGAGGTTTTTGTGCCATCTGGCCTCCAATTCTCTCCTCCAAGGAGTCATGAGGACCATGCTTGGGGAGGGACCTCAGTGGGACCCATTCATGCTTTGAGACACTCTGGGGTTTTCTTCTGTCTTTGACTCCTGGAAAGGTTTGTGCAATCTCCTCTCAGACCTTGAGATTCAAGGGCTCAGCTCCAAATGCACCATGGGGCTCATTAGAATCAAGCAAGTCCTGACAAACCATGGTTTTGTCTTGATTTCCCTCTACTGTAGTGCAGCTCACTAGGAAGTTTTTTTCCTATTGTTATGGAGAAATATTTCAAAGAGCTTCTAATAAATCCACATTCCTGTTTTAAGGGTGTATGGTTCTATTTAGAGAAGAAATGTTAGCAGAATTCTGTGACTGACATTGTCCCAGGGACTTTGCTAAAGGAGCTCTGGCCTGCTCTGAGAAGCTGTGTCTTGAGATCTGGCACAGTGTGGAGAGCCTTGCTCCACATTTCCAAACCCCATCCTGTCTCTCCTCACTCACCTGGCATCAGCTTAGCTTGGAGAACTGGCTGCTCTCAGGCAAAGAGGGTTTTTTTTCTTTTCTTTTAGCGCTCTAAAACTCCTAAGCTCCCTGTTGAAAGCAGACACCTTCCTCAAGTGTGTGCCAAGCCCAACCTGCCACCAAGACCCCTCCAGACTTGCCCTGGGCCAGCTGTGAGGACGTGTGGAGGCCCAGAGGCCTACCATCAGAGTCTCAATCCCCCAGACATGGGGGACTGGTTCTAGATAAGAGGAATAGGCTTTCAGGTTAGGGTGAGATGCTTTCTTCTCATATTGACCTTTGCAGACACATGCTGATTTATGTTATGTTAGGTTACCCCATTGGCCCATTGGCCTAATTACTCTAGTTCAACTCCTATTGCCCACGTTTGTTTGGCCCTAGAATGTTCTCTCTCTGTCCCTCCATTTGCCCTAGTTTGCTGTATTCCTCCACCCTTGTTTCCCTATTGGCTGACCTGAGATCTGACCCCCTCCTCTGCACCATTTTCCCCCATATCCATTGGACCCTGACCCTCAGCTCCACCCTCACTACCCCATATAAGACCCTGATCCCTCCGCCTACACCCTGTCTTCGTCCCTGGACCCTGTTCAGCTGTGTAGCCTGTTCCTGTACCAATAAACCCAGTTTGCTGGAGATCATATGAAAACCCATCCTGCTCATTCTGTCAGCTTTCTAAGGTAGCAGTGAGGTTTGGGCTTATGAGTGCTGGACGTTCCAAGGGCCTCAGTAGGGCCATGATGCTACACATGGCGCCCAAAGAGGAACCAAATTCCTTAAGGTCCCTGTGAGCGTCTCCAGCAGTGATCCTGCCAGCCAGACGTCACTGGAAGCTGTACCCCTTCGGGTCAGCCACAACACTGAAGTGAGACTCCAGTTTTATCTAATCTCGCTAAAGAAGAAGTTGATAATCCCCTCAACATCTATGACACCTGCTTCTCTGACAACCCCATAAGCCCCACTTTGGCTGGAGATTGTGCCTGTGAGACTGAGAGTGAGAGACTGAGTGGCAAAGAGCTCCCAGCGGTTTGGGCTTCTGATTTTCTGTTCCTGTGGGTAGGCATTCCCTCTTCCACTGGGGACAGCTATGGGAAATACTCATTCCCAAGCTGAAAAGGATGTTTTTGTTAAGTTTTGGAGAGTTTTAAATTTAGAGGGGAGTTAGTTTTCTGAAGGGAGTTTAAAAGGTATTGTTCATGGTTATTTGAGGAGCTTCCTGATATCTCTGTTGATTCTATCTATCAGTTAACATTTTGGGATGCTGTTGGGGATAAGCTTTATATTTTACAAAAACAAGGGGTTTTAAAAGTTGAGAAATTTTATCTGTTGTTTCATTCAATTTATAGGATCATTTAATGAGTGCATGGTTCCAACCCTTTGCCCTGGTTTATTCAACCCACCCTTCATATTCCCGAACCCAGGTTCCCTGAGAACAGGATGGGAGATGGAGCCTGCCCTTCGGCACAGACAAGCCATCTGCTGTCTGCCATCTCCCCTCCTTTTCCGTCCTCTCCTCAGGGTGGCAGTGGCCATGCTGCCTTGAGATATTCCCTCACCCACATTCCTGCATTCCCTACTTCTAATCCTCCTTCCTATAAATCACAAGATGGCAATACTCCTGTTAGAGAGACCGCCATTTTTGATTCCCTCCCACCTTCATCCCCATTTCCCGCCTTTGCTCCAGGTGCCTCCTCTGTGTCGGGTCTCACCTTAATGTTGAATTCCACTGCCGCATTAGTCCCTCCCCTATCATCAGAAAGGTTCTCCCCAATGCGGGCTGCACCTCTCCACTTCCAGGCCCCTTCTCCAGTCCAGCCTCTTCCAGTTCCCACATCACTGGAACCAGACATGGGGCCAACTAGAAGGAAGCCATTTTGGCTACCAAAGGCCTTCAACGCCAGGCATTGCCGGTCGGCACAAAGGCCTGCGCCTCTGCCAGCAGACCTGCCTCCTCTACAGAGGAAAAGAGTGATAGCTTATCTGAGAGTGAGGATGAGCCCAAGGATTCTTGGCAGAGGATGCGGAGAAAAGCTGCAAAGGAGGGGGACTTGGAGGTGGTATCCAAGATTCAGGTGGCACCTGTGCAGTATAAGCTGGGGCCAAAACCTAAATGGGAATCCATAGGGAATAGATTCCCATTTAGGTTTTGGCCCCTGGGAATCCATAGGGAATAGATTCCCATTTAGGTTTTGGCCCCTGCTTATACTGCACAGGTGCGATCTGAATCTTGGATTCCCTACCTCCATAGGGAAATGAAGGACTTAGTAAAGCTGCCAAGGATTATGGGAGGGGTTCTCCCTATTTTAACAATTTGCTGGACATGCCATTTGCTGCCCACACAATGGTACCACAAAATTTAAAATTGTGTATGAAAATTATATTGTCATCTGATGAATTTATTTTCTGGAAAGGAGTTTGGATAAATAAAGTTCATGAGTTACCAAAAGGTTATGTTGAGGAAGAAGGGCGACAACACCTCACAATGGATCACATTACCAGGGAAGGAGACTATACTAGACTGCAGTATCAGGCTGAAGTCATCCCCCAGTCAATACTGGAAGATCTCAAAGGCGCTGCATGGTCCACCCTCCTCCAAACACCTGATGCTTCTACACCCCACACTGACTTCACTTACATTCACCAGGGCTTGGATGAGAGCTATATCAAGTTCATAAAGCACCTTATGAAAGCCCTGGAAAAACAGGTAGTTGATCAAATGGTCCAGGATTATCTTAGTAGCAAATTAGCTTTCTGTAATGCCAGTATTGACTGCAGAAAGGTTCTTCACAGCTTCCCCCTTGACCCTGAGCCAACCATTGCTCAGATTGTTGATGCTTGCATTTGCCAGGCAGTCTCAGACCGTGACTCCATTCTAGCCAAGGCCACCAGCCAGGGTGCAATTGAAATGCTGGTTGCAGCAAATGTGCTTCCCCACAATACAGAATGTAATAAAGGCAGTGGAAACTGTTATGACTGCAGGAAAACTGGACATGTAGCAAAAGACTGTAAATACAAGAATAAAAACTGTTCTGGTTTTTTACCCAGCCCTCAGTCCCACAGCCATTACCCAAACTGTTCTTGAAGCCAACAGCACTACCAGCCCTCAGGAAACTCCCAGCAGAGCACGAAATGACACCAAATATGAAGTTATTCTGTCTCACCCTTCCATTGGTGAGAGATGTCCTAGGTTACAATATAAAGATGTATTCTATTCCCATCCTCAAGAGCTGTTGAAACAGGAGGGGCATTGTTTTATTCCTTATCTCCTCTTAATAAACCCATCAATACCTTTCTGCATGACTCAGAGATAATGCCCTCCAGGAGCCATTTCTGTTTAATGGACCACCTCATGACTCATAGAATGATATCAGCCCATTGTGAGATGCTCCACCCAGGGGGGAAGAGCTAAGCATGCCCCCCTGGATATTATCTGGGGTTTGGGACAAAACAAGCTGTGTTTCCACTGGATTCCCCAGAGCAACAGCTACCTTTTCCACTGGATCTTCAGAGGTAGGCTACACCCTACTACAGGATCACTGCTCCAACATTACCACATCTGCCACTCCAGGAGGACTGCAGCCACCATTCCAACTGGACAGCTACCAACACCCTGACCAGCAGAGTGACAGGTTACATTCTGACTTTATCAGTGTTTTTTTTTTTTTGTATTTTTGTATTATTGCATGATTTTTGATTTTTTTTTTCCTAATAAATTGTATTTCTGACTTTGAGTCTCTCTCTGGTTTTGCTTTCAAACCAGAGCAAATGGAAAAGCCTGAGTGGGTTTCCTGAAAAACAAACTCACCTCAGAAACCACGTGCTCAGTCCAGGCTGGCTGGAATGATGTCACCTTTCTACAAGGGACAGTGTGAGCATACATGATCTCTGGAAGCAGAATTCTCTGAGTCTTGCAGCTGAATTCTCTGTCCCTGTCCTTTCCCTGGGTCTGTGTTGCAGATGAAGCTACTGGTGCCATCCTCACCTTTTACCTCTCTCTTGAATGCAAACAGATGTTCCCAGGTGTATTAAGCATGATTTTTCGAAGTTGCTACAAAACTTTTATGTTCCTCATGGAACGAAGGGGCCATTTTGGCACTGATGAGGTGACGTGGAAGCAAGGAGTCAATTGTGACCCTGGGGTCCCATGGAAGCAAGTCGCCATGGTGACAGAGCAGGGCCATGTGGATCCAGTGGTCCATTGATACACTGTGGATCCAAGGAGACAATGGAGACACCCCCAGAACCTCATGGAACCAAAGAGTCCATGGTGACCCTGCAGGGCTGCATGGAGCCAATGGTCCATGGTGGCATTGCCCATCCAAGAAGGCCATTGTGACACTGAAGAACTTCATGACACCAAATGTCCATGGTGACACAGCAGGGCATCATGGGAACCAAGGAACGGCTGTTGGCAGTATGGAAACTCATGGAACCAGGAGCCGTTGTGGCACTGCAGAACCAACAGAGCTGCTGGACCTTGTCCACTAGCCCTGCAGAGCTCCTTGGGAGGCACAGCAGGAGCAGCACCCTGGGAGCCTCTCTGGGATCCATGGCACACACTCTCAGGGGCGGGAATTCCAGTTCCCAAAGACAGCAAAAGGTGTTCCTGCCCTGGAAGGCAAAGCTCTTAAGAAGGAGAAAAAGGCCAAGTGGAGCAAGATCTTAGAGTGACATTTCACTGCCAGCCTTCATAGCTTCACCCGTGGTTGTTGTAGCTCCTGGATTGGGAAATAAATCAGGGCAGGGTCTTTGGTGGGAGCTGCCCATGGTCAAGAGAGACACTGAGAGAGAAACAGAGCAGGCAAAGAAAGGCAGGAGAGAAAGAAGGGCACAAACGCAATCAGCTGCGAAGGTGGCACTCTGAAAAACAAACTGGAACTGACAAAAAATGCATGGGACAGAAGTCAGTAATTCTGAAAGTTTTATTTACTATCAAAATACAGGCCACACATCCAGCCCCACACAATCCCAATCCCACACCCTCAAATTTGGATGCCACTTCTCCCAGTCTCCTTCCAACCCCATCTCACCCTGGACATTGTGGAATCAAGTAGATTTGTCATGGGACTGAGTTTTTCTTAGGTGGGAATAAGGCATTTTGACATGGATTGGTCAATTTTGGGGTAAAATGGAGGTGTTTTCAATGGGATTGAATCATTTTGAGGTGACAGACCAATCTATCTGGAATTCTGGAGTGCAAAGATATGGAGAACACTTGCTGAAATCCCCCAAGAACCCACAAATCCTACACAACAAATGTTCACAAACCATAAATTCCACCTCAAATACCTGTTAAATGGCGGGACTTTAGATATCCTTGATCAATTACTTTCATTTTAGTCCCATTTCAGGTGTTTTTAAGTGATAAAGAGAAATCAGAAGAAAATTAGGGCCAAAAGGATAACCAGCCAGGTGTCTTCCCAACATGGATCACTGGGAATGTGGGTCACCAGTGTTCTGACCAATGTGTGTCCTCCCATGGGGATGAAGCTGCACCAGTGCACAAAGCTCCTCCTGCAGTTGGAGCACACGCAGGGCCTCCCTTACCGGTGCCTGCGTTGGTGTCGGGTCAAGGTAGAGCTGTGTGAGCTCTTCCCGCACTGGGGACACTCGTAGGGCCTCTCCCCGGTGTGGATGCGCTGGTGGATGATGAGGTGGGAGTTGCGTTGGAATCCCTTCCCGCAGTCAGGGCAGCGGAAGGGCCTCTCCTCAGTGTGAATCTGCTCATGCAGGATGAGATGGGAGCTGATCCGAAATCTCTTCCCACACTGGAGACACTTGTAGGGCCTCTCCCCAGTGTGGATGCGTTGGTTCCTGATGAGTTCTGAGCTGCAGCTGAAGCCCTTCTCACATTCCCCACACTCGTAGGGCCATTGCCCGGTGTGGATCATCTGGTGGCGGATCAGGGTGCTGCTCTGGCTGAAGCTCTTCCCACACTCCAAGCACTTATAGGGCTTCTTCCCATCTTGAAGCTGCACATGCACCACCAGCTCCGAGCCCTGGCTGAAGCTCTGTCCACCTTCCTGGCCCAGGGTGGTTCTTTCCTCCTCAGAGCAACCCTGGGCTGGGTTTGGAGCCCCTCCTCCTGTGGGATCTCCAGGGCTTTTCCTCTCTGTTAGATTCTTGTGCCATGGAGCTGCTCAAAAAAGCCTCTTCCATGAGGTTCTGCTGTGGGGATTTTTCCTTCCTGGTCTCCATCCTCAGCTCCTGCTCTGCTGGAGGAAGGACAAAGAGAGGATGAGATGTGCCTCTGTACCAGAGGGAAGGGGAAGGAGATCTCCCCAGTGCTTCCCCGGCAGGACCGCATTGGCAGTGGGTTTGTCCTGCAGCCGGGGGCCGTGCTGGGCTGGGAGATGGAGCAGGAGAGAGGGGGAAAGGGGCACTGACTTCCTCCTCACCCGCCTGGGTGTCCTGGGGCATTGTCTCAGTTTGAATAGACAGGTATCTGCTAAGGAAGGCAGGAGCCTCCCTTGAAATGGAAAATGTAAACAACCTCCCTCCGAACGGTTATAATTTTGAAATTATGGGGCTCTAAGGCAACAGATATGGGAATGGGAAAAACAGTTATTTAGCAGGAAAATTAAAATATAAACGCAATAGTACGAAGAAAAAATACTGACAGATTCAGAATACGACCTGACTTCCTGTGGGTTACAGTGGCGGTGGCAGTCCCAATAAACGGTGGCTGCAGTCCTCCTGCAGTGACAGGTGTGGCTCTGTTGATGCAGGGATCCTGTAGGAGGGTGGAGTGTTCCTCTGAAGATCCAGTGGTGGTGGTGTTGTGCCTGGTCTTCCTCCGGGAATCCAGTGGAAAAGGCTGACTCTGGTCTTCCCGCCCTCTGGTTATATCCAGGTAGGAATGCTTGGCTCCTCCCTCTGGGCGGAGCTTCTCACAATGGGATGATGGAATTTTATCAGTCCTGCAGTGGCACTCAATGGCCCCTTAACAGAAGATATCTCCTGAGAGGGAGGATGGGTTGTGAAAGAGATAAAGAAAACTGCCCAATTAACAGAAGGTAACTGCCCCATCAGATAGGAATAGAATACACGTCCCATATCCAACCTAAGACAGCTGGGATGCTTTGCAGTATTCTGTGTCTGTGTGTCTGTGTTCATGTGTATTTTACACTCAAAGTCCCCCAAATTTCCAAGAGGTTTTCCCTGGGGTGTTGTCTTGTCCCTGTGTCCCTCTGCACCTCCCTGTGTCACTCTGTCACTGTCACCTCCACACATCTCTGAGCCCATTGGCACCTCCCAGGTTTGCACTGAATCCCTCCCTCCTGCCCTCCAGCACCAGCAATGCCCATGGCAGGGAGCTCAGAGCAGGAGCAGCCAGGCCAGGGCTAATGCCAGGATCAGGAGCACCTGGCAGAGGCAGGAGGAATCCCCCATTCCAGGCGGTGCAAGGGGGGCACCTGTGTCCCCTCCCAGCCCCAGGGTAACAGACCAGGGAGGAGATGCCTCAGCTGCCTCAGCTGAATTGCTTCCCTCAGCCCTTGGCCTGGGAAGTCTCTGGCTGGAGCACAACCTCTAGAGGAGAGTTTCCGCAAGGATGAGAAAAGAAAGGAATTGTTTCTTCCCTTTCTCTCATCCCTGCCCCTTGTGCTGATTTTCTTGGCATCTCTTAGCAAAACCAACAAAAAAGCATCTGGAATGCGGTTTTTCCCAGGGTCAGTTCCCAAATAGGGCCAAAGGAAGGTTTTCTGCCAGGGAAAAAGTGACAAATGTGGGATTTGTTCAGACAGTTGAAAACATGACAGTTTCTAAGCACTGGAAATCCAGAGACTATAAAAACCAGAGTTTGCAGTTGTAATGGTCCATTGTCCTCCCTCTTCCCACTGCTGATTTCTCACATCCCAACTCCAGAGGAGCAGATTATGGAAAGAAGACCTGCAGGGAGTGTTGGAGGCCTAATCCCAGAGACTGGAAGAAAGAGTGAAATCAGGAAAAGATTTCCAGTTGGTTTCTTACCATATTGACCACAAATAGCTCTGCAGTCCATGGCCAATATCCAGATGAGGAGGCACATTCCTGGTTTTTAATACCAAATTGCAGTACTTTGGCAATTCTTTCTGGATGAGAACAAACCACAGGCCAATAACTGACCCACTTCATTTCCCAAATCAGAAATCATTCAACTTCTACCAAGATGTCTTTATCTGCAGATGTCCCAGACTGCAAGGCAAGATGGATTCTATTTGCCATCTGTATGGCAGTTTTCCTTATCTCTTCCACAACCACTCCTCCCTCCTGGGGAGACATCTGCTGATAACAGGCTATTGAATGTCACTGCATTGCTGGTAAGAACTACAGCATCCCATTGGGAGATGCTCCGCCCAGAGGGAACAGCTAAGCATTCTAGCCAGATAGAATCTGGAGATTCTGGAATAGCAGCACAACTTCTCCCCTGGATTTCCCAGAGGAACAGCAGCTGCCTCTTCTTCCACTGGATCCTCAGAGAAAGACTACACCCTTTTCTACAGTACCCCCTGCTCCAACAGAACCTGACACTCCAGGAGGACTGCAGCCACATTTCCAGTTGGATTGCTACCAACATGGTGTCAGGTTCTGTTGTGACTCTGCCATAGTTGTTTTAGTTTACTGCATTGTTTATTTTATCCTTTTATTTTCTTCCCTATGAAATAACTGTTATTTCCTGCTCCCATATTTTTTGCCTGAGAGCCCCTTAATTTAAAATATGTAGCAATTTTGAGGCAGGGAGGTTTACATTCTCCATTTCATGGGAGGCTTCTGCCTTCCTTAGTAGACTCCTGTCTTTCCAAACCAAGACAGCAGGACAGAAGGCATTTTGATTCCTTTTGTCCCAAGTTTCTCCTGAGTTCATAACTTCACATGAACTGGAATGGTCCCAACAGCACAAAAGCAGCCGCAATGAGCAGAATCAAATCCCCAGGTCACCATTAAATGCACTCGATCCACGCCTTCCACAGCCCGGCATCAATTTCTGCCTCTGCCCCCAGCTCTGGCTCAGCCTGAGGGGCATCGCTCTGGTGTGTGTGGGGCGGCTCCTGCAGGACACAGCACTGGGAGCCGCTCTGTGTCCCACAGCTTCGGCATCTCAGGCACCGCTCCGCAGCTGCGGGGCTGTGCCACCACTGCTCCATGGCTGTAGTTCCTGTGCCACCACTGTTCCATGACTGTAGTTCCTGTGCCACCACTGTTCCATGGTTGTAGCACCTGTGCCACCACTGTTCCATGGCTGTAGCTGCTGTGCCACCACTGTTCCGCCTTTTCCATGGTCACTCCACTGCTGCTCAAAAGCTGTGCTGTGCTGTTTCAGCACGGTTCCTCAGCTCCTGCACCACTGCTCCTCTGCTGCTCCAACACTGCTCATCTCCCACTGTTCCACTGCTCCTTCTCTGCTCCTCCCCTGCACTCCTGCTGTTCCACAGCTGCTGCTTCTGTGCTGGTGCTGCTGGCACAGCTGCAGTGTCATAGAGAGGGGAACGTTCAGGCAGCAACTGCTGTGGTGTCACAGAGACTGGGACAACGGGACTGCCACAGCTGTGGTGTCACAGGGAGGGTAATGTTGGGGTAGCTGCTGCTGTGGTGCCATAAAAAGGAACACTGGGTCTGCCAGTGCAGTGTTGTCATAGAGAGGAGAACACTGGGGCTTCCACTGCTGTAGTGTCACAGAGAGGGGAATGTTGTTGCTGCCATCCTTGTGGGCTCAAAGACAGGGTAATCCTGGGGCTGCCACCGCTGTGGTGCCACAGAGAAGTCAATGTTGGGAATGCCAATGCAGTGGTATCACAGAGAGGGGAATGTTGGGGGAGTCACTGCTGTGTTGTCACAGACAGGAGAGTATTTGGCGCTGCCACCTCTGTCGTGTCACTGATAGGAAAACACTGGGGTTGCAATTGCTTTGGTGTCATAGACAGGGGGACATTGGTATTGCCACTGCTGTCATGTCACCGAGAGGGGAACACTGAGGCTTCCACCATTGGGGTGTCACTGACAGGGAAACACTGGGTCTGCAAATGTTGAGGAGTCACAGAGAGGGGAATGTTGGAATTGCCACTCTGTTGCCGCCATAGAGAGCAGAACTTTGGCTGGCCACCTCTGCAATGTCATAGAGAGGAGAACTTTGGGGCTGCCAACACTGTGATGTCACAGACAGGGGAAGGTTGGGGCAGCCACTGGTGTGGTGTCAGAGAGAGAAGGATGTGGGGCTTCCACAGCTGCAGTGTCACAAAGAGGGGAAAGCTGGGGCATTCACTGGGTCTCCACCAAGGCTAACAGTGAAAGCAGGGTTCTGGGGCAGGCAGCAGGGAGAGCAAACGCTGTGCTGGGTGAGCGAGGGAAGAGGATGAGTGCAGAAGGCACAGCCCACCAGGAGGCCACCAGGCAGAGCTGTAGAGCCTCCCCAGGTGAGGGTGACCCACCCGGGATGTGCCCTGCTGCCCCCAGGACTGTGCTGCCACCCTTGGCACAGGTGTTTGCCCAGCAGGATGTCCCCTGGTCACCCGGGGCCGTGCCACTGCCCCAGGCAGGAGGGCGCTGTCAGCTGAGTGTGCCGTCCCTGGGCTCAGTGCTGGAGGCGCCCCAAGCAGCCTGGCTGTGTTAAATGAGCACCCTGCAGCCCCTCTGTGCCCTGCCGTGGCTGCAAAGACTCCTGAAAGGACTGGCTGCTGTGCAGCTGTGCCCTCTGCTGCCCCTTGTTCTGCCCTGCAGGCAGAAACTGCCGCAACCGCCCAAGAGCAGCGCGGGTGGTCAATGGAGCGCGCTGCTGCTGATCCAGAGGGTGGAGAGATGTCATGCTGCAGAGTCATATTGAACAGGCACTCTGCAACTCTGCTGTGCCCTGCTGCCACAGCTGGAACCCCAGAAGCAGCACTTGGTAGCAGCAGCGAGGCTCTTTGTCCCTGCAGCCACTGCAAGGCACCCAGCTGCCACCACTGTGAGATGCCTTGCTCCTGCAGGACAGTGCCTGGCCATGGAGCGGGGTTTGCTGCCCCTCCACCAGGCCTGCCATACCAGCTGAGATCTCAGAAGCAGTGCCCGGCCCCTGTGAGATTCCAGCTCCTCTGTGCCATGCGGCTGCCCCTGTAGCCATCTCTGCCTGCTGTGGAACCACCTCTCTGTGCTTTGCTGTGACTGGAAGCGCCCCTACAGCTGTGCCCAGCCACGGCGAGACAGTGCCGGGCCCCGGCGGGAGAGCGCCCTGCCACTGTAAGGGGGCACCTGGCTGAGGAGCCATTCCTGGCTGCTATGGAGCTGCCCGTGCCTGTTGCCAAGCTGTACCTGGCTGCTGTGAGACTCCCAGCTGCTGTGGAACACCTGGCTACCATCAAGCTGTATCTGTCACTCCATGTCCTGCGGTTAACTGCTGTGAAAAGGCATCTGCTGAGCAGTTCACACGGGGGAGGGTCACCAGGGGGATTCCCTGGGCCGGTGCCCCACCTGGGCCAGCACCCAGCAGCCAGCTTAGAACTGGTGCAAACCAGGGGAATCCGACTGTTTAATTGAAACAAAGCATCACAAAGGCCTGAGGTGGGTGTTGATGCAATGTGATTTCTGCCCGGTGCTCTGAATGTCAAAGTGAAGAAATTCAATGAAATGCAGGCAAGTGGCAGGAGCGACTATGACTCTCCTAAGGCAGTTTTTGAGAGTATAGTTAAAAACCGGGCATTGCTGCAGAGATTGCACTTCCTCGTGGTCCTGCTGGATACCCTGTGTAATGTAACCCAGTCAATCTCTGTCCCAGCACAGAGGCAGTGGGGATGGCCAGTTCAACATCTTCCTGTTGAAATTTCATCCTCCTGAAACAAATTTACAGTAAGAGCTGTGTGGCTTTTTGCCCAAAACCTGGCTCCAGAGTATTGGGATTTAATTCCAACATCACACTGCAACATCAGAGTTTGAAAGTGGGGAAAAGATTGCTACGTCCTTGGGGATCCACTATCATTCTTATTCTACCTCTCCTAAAATTGTGGCAAATTTACTATCCAGATCCATAAAATGGGGAGCCACTTTAAAACCAAACCTCTAAATGTGACTAGGTAGCCTTGGTGTCCCAGGGTTTTAAAGTGGACAATTTGTCTCAATTTTGTAAGGGAAATTTGAAGTCTTTATTTTCTAAAAAGCAGGTAGACCTCTTGTCTAAAAACTGGGTAGACCTAATGCCGAAAAGTTTACCATCAGAACCCTCCATTTTGGCAGACCACGGATTGGCTATGCTGGTGAGTTTGAGGTTTTATAGATCAGAGTTTTTAGTGAATAACTTTGAATGTGTTCATTTTCCCACAAGCTGGGAGGGTTTGAGCAGGCTGCCTGAAGTCTATGAACAGCTTGCACCACGGCCAAGTGTGGGACTGAAGACCTGCCTTCTGAGGAACTGTGAATCGTTTGTGCTTGACAACGGGAAGAGAAACAGCAATTGTGAGATGGAGGGCACACCAGAAACATCATCTGCTGAGCAAGAGAACAACACCAAGCCGGCGACATCCCCAGCTCAGACAGAGAACTGCAGGGAACAGACACTGGAAGACATCCTTACTGTGACTGTTCCTGATAAAAAATCCACCTTGTCCTTGCTGTGGTACCCAGCAGGTGAACTGTGTGTTGGGCTTGATTGAACATCTGAGGGTAACCCATGGGAAAAGGAGGGTTTGCTTTCAGTGTGCTCAATGTGAAAAAGAGTAGAGTAATTATCATAGTATTGTTTGTCACTTTCCTAAATGCAGGGGAACAGCAGAAATGGCTCCAGGCAGGGAGTGGATATGTGAGGAATGCAGCATGGACTTCAAGATGAAAATTGTTCTGGGACAACACAAAAGATTGGCACATTTATTGATTAGAAATCAGAAAAGGGTTGCTTTCCCACCCAAAAGAGACTTCCAACCAAGGAGCCCACAAAAGATGCTTGACTAAAGAGGAGGAAGAACTACTGATAAGATTGGAGGCTCAGTTTGAGGGGAACAAGAACATCAATAAACTCATTGCAGGACACACATCACAAGCAAAACAGCTAAACAAAGCAAGGACAAAAGGAGATTGCTGCCCAAGAAACCAGCTGAGGATGTAGATAAAGAAACAGGGATGAGTCATCAAACCAGGAGACCACATGAGGGCCTGAGAACGGACTTGGACAAAGATCTTGGGAGGAGTCAGATGCTTGGGAGAGCAGCTGCTGGAAGGAAAACAGATCCCAAGATGAGTCCCCACCCCGATAAGGATAACAACAGCTGGGAAACAGCAAGTGACAGAGGGAGAGGCAGCTGCAGACTCATTATCTCAGAACCCCCAGTGAATGGTATCAGCTGGGATAATTAACACCTTCCCACAGGCATTCAAGCACTTCATAGATGGCCAGAAGATGCAATCAACAGTCAGTCAATCAGCACAGGAATGCTTCTGATGCTTTGAATCAATCAGCCAGATAAGGATAGCAACCAGAGAGAAGGAAAAAATGGGGACCCAGGAAAAAGGAACAACAGGACCTTTTCAAAAATGGATGAAAAGAAGAGCAGTTAAGAAAGGTAATTTTCTTTTCATCCAGGATCTGTTCCATCTAGATAGGGGAAAACTTGCTAAAATTATCCTGAATGACACAGTGTTTGTCCTGTGAAATCATACCCATGGAACATTTCTCAGTTTTAAAAGCCATATGAGAACACTTGATAGCCTTGGGAACTTCCAAACTAATGGGAAAGCTGACAATGGTGCTTTCAGAGAATTAATTGCAGCAAAAGAATTTGAGAAAAATGGGCAGGAGATGAGCAAAAACTCAGCTCCCAGTTTGGGATAACTCTAAGGGACATCAAGAAGATGGACCCAGAGAACTCCTGGACCACGGAGATCTTCAGCTTATGGTTAACATCAGGAAAAATCTCAGACATGGTGAGGGGTTGCAGGACTGTTTTGATTCCTAAGTTACCAAACTAGAGCGCCTAAAGGACATTAACAACTGGAGACCCATCCAGATCCAATCTTGCTAAGACTGTTCTCCAGCATTTTAACAGCCACCCTGACCAAGGCTTGCCCCCTCAACCCAAGGCCAAGAGGCTTTATAAGAGCAGTGGGATGCTCTGAAAACCTGAAACTCCTGCAAATCATAATTCAGTTGACAGAAGGATAACACAAACCCTTGGGTATTGTATTTGTGGACATCACCAAGGCTTTTGACACCATAAGCCAGCAGCACTATCTACATGCCCTACAGGAAAGGGAAGCAGATCCCCACATCATCAATTTGGTGAGCAAATTGATGTGCGAGCATTAATTTGTGTGAGCAAATCCATGTGCCTGCTCCCATATTTTTGCCCGAGAGCCCCCTTAATATAAAATTTATAGTAATTCAGAGGGGTGGGGAGGGTTTACATTCTCCATTTCAGGGGAGGCTCCTGCCTTCCTTAGCAGGCACCTGTCTTTCCAAACCCAGACAGATTTTGGCGCCCAACGTGAGGTTCGAGGGCACAGAAACAAAAAAGGGAATAACAGCTCTTGAGTAATCTAATTTTTGTGTATGGCTATAGAAACCTCATTAAGTGACACCATGTGGTCCAGCTTGCCCTGGTTTGGGTGGCATGTGATCATGGTCTTATTTCTCCCATTTGTAGGCCCTCATCTAAACATGGGTCCTATAACCAAGGCTTCTGTGTCTGTTATCTGGATTGTTTTATGGGTGAATAAGGTGAGGAATTAATGGATTTTTAACTTCTTCTGGACAACAGGCACATGGATTCACAGCTATCGCACACTAACTGTATGGTTTTGGGGTTACTTTATTAATGGCACCTGCTGTAAGGAAATGATACTGGGCAAAATCTTCTCCCAACCCTTTAGCCATTTCTTTGGGTCCTCCCCACCAGTTTTTGAAGGGTTCAGTTCCACTCTGAATATTAATTATATCATACAGTGGCTGGTGTTGCTGATAAGCCTGCTCTATTTAGCATTTAGAGAGAAGGGGTGACTTACTTGGATAACCACCCTGACACCTACCCCAGAACCTAACATGCCACCAGAGTCTAGGGATGCTGCTGCCCCAGAGCCTGACCCTGCCCCACAGCCCACCCCAGATGTGAACTACCCAGATTGGGTGAGGGGGTCTGGTGAAGGAGAAACATGAGATGGGCCAGATGCTGAAGGAATACACTTCCCCAGCTGGTGAGGAAACCTCTCCCTGCCTTGAAGAGGAAAAGTCTAATAGTGCAGCAGCGGAACCCACAGATGTTACAACTGTCCAGGTTTCCAGCTGAATTGCAAAGGCAGACACAGCCAGCAGCAGTTGTCCCTGTAGAAACAAGGAGATCTAAGATGAAAGCAGAGCACCCAGATAGGGGAGGGCCCTCACAACCCACAGGGGAGCCAGAGGTTGCAATCATCCCCGAGTCCCTGACGTATGAAAGTCTCCGTAATCTGCACAAAGACATTGTACGACAGAGAGGTGAGACTTCTACAACCTGGCTACTTCGGGTCTGGAACCTTATGGGTACAGGCCTGCAGCTGGATAGTGGTGAGGCAAGGAATTTGGGACCCTTGCCAGGACTCAGGTATCAATCAGATTTTTGTAAGGGAGCCAGGGTCCCTTTCCCTCTGGGTGTGGCTTTTACGAAGTGTCAGAGAGAGGTTTGTTCACAGAGAAAGAATGCAGGAGCAGCACCATAGAATGTGCTGGAAGACTCTTGAGGAAGGGATCCAACAGCTGAGAGAAGTGGCAGTATTGGAGGTGCTCTTTGGGAGGGATAGACAGCATGATAATGACCCTGACAAAATCAGGTGCACAGGGAGAATGTTGTGGAGCCTGGCAAATCTGGGGCCATCTCAATACACCACCTTTATTGCAACAATTAATGCCGACACCAACTGAGACACAGTGGGTTCTGTGGCCAACAATCTTAGGAATTATGGAAGTATGATCAATGGACTGATGCAGGCTCATGTCTCTGCTGTGATTAAGGACCTCAAAGAGGAGATGAGGGAGGTGGTGAGGGAAGAGGTGAGGAGGAACAGTTCCCACATGGCACCAGTACAATTCACAGGCGCCAGAGTCAGAGCCCAATGTTCCCCAGCTAGAGAGATGGGGGGTACACCCCACAGGCTGACCTGAGGGTTTTTCTGCGTGACCATGGGGAAGACATGGGAAGGTGGGATGGAAAACCCACTTCTGTCCTGGCAGCACGGGTGTGTCAGCTCAAGGAGGGAAACACAAATCAAGGGAACTCCAGTGAAGTGAAGGTAGCCTCAACCTCCCATGACCGAGCTGCTGAGTATGATCTGTCAGATCCCCTGGAAGGTACCTCTACCATGTATACCCAGGGTTAGAGGGGCCCTGCCTCCAGCCATGGAGGGAAAACTGGATTTTCTGGACGGTGTGGATCTGATGGCCTGACACATCAGAACCACAAAAGTACGATGCTTTAGTTGATACTGCTGTGCAGTGTACCCTAATACCATCAGGACATGTGCGGGCAGAACCTATTTCCATTGCCGGGCTGACGGGAGGATCACAGCAATTGACCCTATTAGAAGCCGAGATGAGCCTGACTGGGAAAGAGTGGAAAAAACATCCTATGGTGACTGGCCCAGAGGCCCCGTGTATTCTGGGCATAGATTTCCTCTTGAATGGTTATTGCAAAGACTCAAAGGGACTCAGATGGGCTTTTGGCATAGCTGCTGTGGAGGCAGAAAACATCAAGTAGTTGAACACTTTGCCTGGACTGTCAGAAAGCCCATCTGCAGTAGGACTCCTGAAGGTGGAAGAGCAAAGAGCACCAACTGCCACCTTGACAGTGCACCACCAGCAGTGTCGGATGAATCAAGATGCCATGATCCCCATCCACAAGATGATCCGTGAGCTGGAGAGCTAAGGGGTGGTCAGCAAGACCCACTCACCCTTCAACAGCCCCACTTGGCCTGTGCGCAAGTCTGGCAGAGAATGGAGATTGACTGTGGACTATTGTGGCTTGAATGAAGTGACTCCACCACTGAGCGCTGCTGTGCCGGACATGCTGGAACTCCAGTACAAGCTGGAGTCCAAGGCAGCAAAGTGGTATGCCACCATTGACATTGTTAACACATTTTTCTCCATTCCTCTGGCAGCAGAATGCAGGCCTCAGTTTGCTTTCAACTGGAGGGGAATGCAGTATACCTGGAACTGACTGCCCCAGGGTGGAAGCACAGCCCCACCCCAGGGGTGGAAGCACAGCCCCACCATCTGCCATGGACTGATCCAGGCTGCACTGGAAAAGGGTGAGGTTCCAGAACACCTGCAGTACATGGATGACATCATTGTGTGGGGGAACACGGCAATGGAAGTATTTGAGAAAGGATCATCAGGATTCTGCTAGAAGCCAGCTTTGCTATCAAGAAGAGCAAAGTCAAGGGACCTGCCTGAGAGATCCAGTTCCTGGGAGTGAAGTGGCAAGACAGACGGCATCAGATTCCCACTGAGGTCATCAACAAAATCACCACAATGTCTCCGCCAACTAGCAAGATGGAAACACAAGCTTTCCTAGGTGCCATAGGTTTTGGAGAATGCACATTCCCGAATACAGTCCAGGTTGTGAGCCCTCTTTACCTGCAAGAAGAAGGAGTTGCACTGGGGTCCTGAACAGCAACAAGCCTTTGCCCAGATGAAGCAGGAGATCGCTCATGTGGTTGCCCTTGGCCCAGTCAGGACAGGACCAGAGGGGAAGAATGTGCTCTACTCTGCAGCCAGGAACCATGCCTTGTCCTGGAGCCTTTGGCAGAAGGTGCCTGAGGAGACTCAAGGGCAACCACTGGGATTCTGGAGTCGAAGCTACAGAGGGTGCGAAGCCAACTACACTCCCACAGAGAAGGAAATCTTGGCTGCCTGTGAAGGAGTCCAGGCTGCCTCAAAGGTGATCGGCATGGAAGCACAACAACTCCTGGCACCTCGACTACCGGTGCTGGGGTGGATGTTCAAAGGCAAGGTTCCTTCCACCCACCACGCCACTGACGCTACCTGGAGTAAATGGATTGCTCTTATCACACGGCACACCCGTGCTGGAAACCTGAATCGCCCTGGGATTCTGGAGATAATTACAAACTGGCCCGAAGGTGAGAACTTTGGTCTGACGGATGAAGAGGATCAAGAATCAGTGACACGTGCTGAAGAAGCTCCTCCATATAACCAACTGCCCCCAGAGGAAACACACTATGCTCTTTTCACTGATGATTCCTGTCTCATCATAGGGATGAACCAGAAGTGGAAAGTAGCCGTATGGAGCCCCACCCGACAGGTTGCACAAGCTACCGAAGGAGAAGGTGGATCAAGTCAACCTGCAGAACTCAAAGCTTTTCAGCTGGCCCTGGACATTGCTGAGAGAGAGAAATGGCCAAAGCTCTATCTTTATACTGATTCATGGATAGTAGCCAATGCTCTTTGGGGCTGTCTGGAAAGGTGGAAAAAGGCCAACTGACAGCGTAGGGGGAAACCGATCTGGGCTGCTGATGAGTGGAAAGACATTGCCACTCGGTTAGAGATGCTACCTGTGAAAGTCCACCATGGGGATGCTCATGTCCCCAAGAGTCGGGCTAATGAGGAACACTGAAACAACGAGCAGGTAGATCAGGCAGCAAAGATAGAGGTGTCAAAGATAGACTTATATTGGAAACATAAGGGGCAGTTGTTCCTAGCTCAATGGGCCCATGATGCATCAGGTCATCAGGGTAGAGATGCCACCTATAAGTGGGCACGAGGGGTGGATCTAACCATGGACAGTATATCACAGGTTATCCATGACTGAGACATGTGCTGCCATCAAGCAGGCCAAGTGAGTGAAGCTGCTCTGGTAAGGTGGGTGGTGGTCCAAGTACAAGTATGGGGAGGCCTGGCAGGATGACTCCATCACACTGCCCCAGACACGCCAGGACAAGCGCTACGTGCTGACCATGGTGGAAGCCACCACAGTATGGTTGGAGACCTACCCTGGGCCTCACACCACTGCCCGGTACACCATCCTGGGCCTGGAATAGCAAATCCTGTGGAGACATGTCACCCCTGAGAGAACTGAGTCAGAAAATGAGACCCATTTCAAGAATGGCCTTATCAACGCCTGGGCCAGGGAACATGGTATTGAATGGATATATCATATCCCCTACCATGCACCAGCTGCCTGGAAAGTTGAATGGTGCAATGGACTACTTAAAACAACCCTGAAGGCACTCGGCGGGGGGGTGGGACTTTTAGAAACTGGGAAATGAACCTGATAGTGGAACCCTGGAAAAAGTTAAAGATAGAATCTAAAATGTTAGGCTTTGTGCTTTCCCAGATCAACTGCACCTGCGTAAGCAGTATGATAAATTATATAATTGTTAGATGTGAGGATTGTTTAGTAATTAAATATAATTATTATATAACCATAGAAGAATAGTGAGAAACTATGTTGGAAATTCAGAGAGGGGCTAAATTTATGTATACAATAGAACAATATAAGTTTAATAATTAACATGAAAGTTATGTAACGATAGAGTATAAAACATGATCATTTCAGATGTATGGTCGGAGTCAGATTTGGGTTGAATATACCCCTGGCACCCAGAGCTCTTAATAAAAAGCACAGCATATAATCGTTCCGTGATTATGTGTTTCTGAACGCTAACACACCTAGCAAAAGCCACCTAGATGGTCAACAGCAGAGGGTCCATAAATCGAGCTGGTCCTGCCCAGTCTGAACCCTGCACACAGTGGGTGGATATAAAGTCCCTGTTGTAAATGTGAAAGGTATTTTAGGAAGGACTGTTTGGATTGATCCCACCTCAGGCAAAGACAAACCCATCCATGGAATTGTTTTTGCTCAATGACTGTTTACACTTGTTAGGTAGTGCAGAAAGATGGAGAAAGCCGTTGTGTACAACAAGGAGACCTAGTCTTAAGAGAGAACAGTGTGTAAGGTTTTTTTTTCTTGTTTGTTTGTCTTTTTTTTTTTTTTTTTTTTTTTTTTTTTTTTTTTTTTTTTTGTGGTGCAGATGGAAATAGAAAAAGGGGTGGATAATGTTGAATATGGCCTGGAAGATATTTTCCATTACCATCTGTATGGCAGATTACCTTTGTCAAGTGGGCAGTTTGCCTTATCTCTCTCTTTGAGTGACCACATTCACACCTCCCTCTGGAGGGGACATCTGCTGATAACAAACTATTGAATGTCACTGCATGACTGATAACAACTATACCATCCCATTGTGAGATGCTCCGCCCAGAGGGAGGAGCCAAGCATTGCTACCCAGATATAATGCGAGATTCTGGAACACTAGCACGGCTTTCTCCACAGGATTCCCCAGAGGAACAGCGGCTGTCTCTACTCCTACTGGATCTTCAGAAGAAGAATACATCCTTCTCTACAGATCCCCCTCGCTCCAACAGAACCACACCTGATACTTCAGGATGTCTGCAGCCATATTTCCAAGTGGACTGTCACCCACACCCTGACCCACAGGGTGTCAGGTTGGGTTCTCACTCTGTCAGTGTTGTTCTGGTGTACTGCATTGTTTTATTTCATCCTTTAAATTTTTTTCTTTTCCCCCTTAAAGAACTGTTATTTCTTACTCCCATATTTTTGCCTGAGAGCCCCTTAATTTGAAATTTATAGCTATTCAGAGGGGTGGGGAGGGTTTACATTCTCCATTTCAGGGGATCCTTCTGCCTTCCTTAGCAGACTCCTGTCTTTCCAAGCCAAGACACCAATGAACTCCTACCAAATTCGGTGAAACAAATTCCTCGGTAAAGGCCGTGTGGCTTATTGCCTGAAACCTGGCCCCCCGGTTGCAGACAGGGGCAAAGAGCTCCCAAGTGGAGTGACCACCCACTCCATTCTCACCTAAATAAATGTGGTCCTAATTCGATGGCTCAAAATCCGGATTTTGTCCTTTGGAGGGAGGGCGGTTTGGGGGCTGCCAGTAGGCCTGTCCAGGGTATTGGTGGGCACTCAGACTTAGATCCTAGCCTCCTACGAGACAGTGAACCTTTTGTGCTTGGTGAGGGAAGCAGCAAAAAGGTGAGTGAAAGCACACCAGAGGCATTGCCTCCAGTGCCTGGGGAACATGGAGGGCAGTCACCAGATAACATCGTGAAGGTGACTGTTCCTGACAAAAACCCACCTTGTCCCTGCTGTGGTACCCGGGTAAACTCTGTGTCAAGCCTGATTGAACATCTAAAGGAGTCGCACAGGAAAAGGAGGGTTTGCTTTCGGTGTGCCAAGTG